>NC_039276.1:12607824-13207824 GCF_003368295.1 Carassius auratus | reverse complement strand
TGAATGTATGACCAGCATATGAAGTGACCAATGCAGTATATTATTATTATCATTTTTTTTTTAAAGACTACTTAAAAAAAAAAAAAAAAAAAAAAAAAGACAGCTCATCTAAGTAGTTTGTATCTTCGTTGGTACAAGTTTGAGAAATATATTTATATTTACACATATATATATATATATATATATATATATATATATATATATATATATATATATATATATATATATATATATATTTATCATTACAAACAGCTGATAATAACACATCACAATAATCCATAAGTAATCCACGTGACTCCAGTCTATCAATTAATGTATTGTGAAGCAACAACCTGCATGTTTGTAATAAAAAAAAATCAAAAAAAGTAAGATGTGTTTAACTTCTGGCTTTGCTTCCGGCTAAAATATGACTCCTTTATCCATAATCTCCAGTGAAAAAGGCATTTGAATCAGGTGAGACATATGTTCAGATCAAGCACTTTTTACAAGTAAGAACAGTCCAAGACAATTCTAAATAAATACTGTGATGTTTTTAATCAGCTGTTTGGACTCCCATTCTGATGGCACCCATTCACTGCAGAGAAGCCACATTTCTCCAAATCTGTTCGGATGAGAAAAAACTTCCATACATATTGAATAGCCTGAGTGTGAGTAACATTTAACAGAGAGGTACCTGAAATATATTTTATTTAGAAAAGCACCAATAATGCATTTGACATAACAAATTATCTGGAATTTTAATAATAATAATAATAATAATAATAATAATAATAATAATAATAATAATAATAATAATAATAACAACATGTTTCTATGTGAAGGCTATAATAAAAATTGACATATTGTAAATATAAAACTATGTAATCTATGACTTTGACTCTAGATTTAAAAATAATAATGTATAATTGCTATTTCGACACTTCATGTTTGCCACGCCAAATTGAGGCAGTAATTAGCCTTTCGCCGGCCCCTCCCCCAAAACGGCCATTGTCCAATCACACATCATAGCAACCGTTAATATGTAAGCAGTTCCGACAAACTTTGACTCCAAGCAAGATGGTGAAGCGGTGCGCCCACGGCGTTTGTAAATCGGACACTAGATACCCCGAGAGACTGTCTGGAGGAGTTGTGTTCTTCCCATTCCCAAAGCTGAAAACACAGTGTGAGCGGTGCCTACCATGGATAAAACAGTGTGGACAGCCCCACTCCCAGTTAAATGTGTCATACATGTAGGTTTAGCTAGCTAACATACCCTTGTATTTGAACAAAATAGCTACTCGCAATAGACAATAATAGACCATAAAATATAAAAGAGAACTTTCCCGCCAGTGCAAGAGCATGACTGGTCCACAAGGCTGTGGTGGTGGCATTTAAGGTACAGGTCATGGAGTTTCTCAGATTTCGCTTCAGACCGATAAGCATTAGCCTCGATAGAAGTTGTGTCTCCTTCATTGCGTATTTTTATATTTTAAATATATCCCTCCACTTCATACTGTAACCCCCTTTGCCTCGATCTGGAGGATATCGCGGAGGTATTGCTCCAAAAAAGGTCACCGACATGCACGGGTATACCTCTTCCTGTCATGGAAATCTGTTGCACTGGTCATGTTTGACCATTTGTTTGTTGGAAGTACCAACAGTAACTAAGGGGGGTGGGGCCCAGGAGAAAGGCTAATTAAAGCAAAAGGAGCCCCTACCAAGTATTGAGTACATGTACAGTAAATGAACATACTTTCCAGAAGCCCAACATTAATTAAACATACATTTTTATTGGTCTTTTGATGTATTCTGATTTGTTGAGATAGTGATAGTGAATTGGTGGGTTTTTGATAAATGTGAGCCAAAATCATACCAATTAAAAAAAAAAAAACAAAGACTTTAAGTACTTCAGTCTGTGTGCATTGAATTTATTTGAGTTGACAATTTGAGTTGAATTACTGAAATGAACTTTTCCATGACATTCTAATTTATTGAGATGCACCTGCAAATTATTTAAGACTAATCTTTAAGTCCTACGGTTTGACTAGTGATGTTATGGTTTTTAGCATGATTTCTGATTGTATTTGTGTTTATGCATATGCTGAAAGTACATTTTCCTCTGATAACATTCCCATGAGTGTGTAGGCCTATTTCCCTCTGTAACAAAACAAATCTGTTTAACAATACATAGGGTCTGTGCATGTGTGTGTGAGTTTCATTTTACTTTTAAACTTCAAATAAAGAAGCAAGTGAAACATTTATTGCACCCTAGCAAGAGATTTAATGCAATTTTCAGACTGTTTGAAAGAACAAGAAAGGCTTATTATGGCATTAATAACATCTACAGTAATTTTGACCGATATATGTCTGTATTGCTGAAAGATTAAAGATGCTTTTTCACTCTCACCAACTGGAAGTCTATTTGTTTTGTTTGTGTGTGTGTTTTACTTCCAATTGAAGCACAACCAACTAAAAGCTTGATAAAACCTCTTTCCTGATGGGTCGACTTCAATACCCTCATCTAATTTCTTTCATAGTTTTTGCCTAATCTTTTTTCTTCTCATTTTCAAGTATTTTTATATACCTCTGTTATCATTCAAGCGTAAGTTTGCCAAGTCGTGTTTCATTTTGATTCCCTTTATTCCACTTCAGCAAGCCAGCGCCAAATGATTGTTTGCATGGCAACTGTCCATGTTTGTTTCTTCTACTCCCCTTTTATACCATACAAATGCATAAATAAAAAAAACAGTGTTGCTTTCTTACAAATTAATTTCATAGTCACTGGTTGCAAACTCTTTTGTTTGTTAATTAATTTGTCCCCCTCAAAAGATGAGCAGAAAGTACCAACAGACAAAGCTGGTGTATTATCGGAAACAGCAGATAAACATCATGAAAAAAAAAAAAAAAAAAAAAAAAAAACAAGCGGCATAAATATATATATATTGCATCTTGTAATTGCATATAATTATCTGCACATATTACAGTATGTGCTACACTTTTAATTGATAATGCTATACTACCCAATATTTCTATATTACTTTTACTTTTGTTGCATTATTTATATGTGGACAAACAGTTTAACAAAGTATATTTATAGTACAGTCTGTTTATTCCAAGCACACACTCGTCTGCTTCTTTAAACTCGAGCTCGTCATAGAAGGATTGATTTTGATTGGCTGTCAATGTTTTTATGATTCATCAGCAGATATATCTGTTAATATGTAAACATTCCTCTTGGATACTTGCATTAATGCATTGTTAACAGGTTTAGTTAGCATATTGTAGCATTTTGTAGATATTGTAGCCCAACTAAATAAAGCACAGCACAGTCTTAAGCACAGCATAAAACAAACGTCTGGCAGTTCTAGATGGAAACAGCTGCCTCAACCCATTCTGAAGAACATCTGGAAGTCTGAAATCTTCTAGTCATGAAATAATTGTCCCTCTTTCAACGACTCATAAACATTGGAATACAGCCATTCGCAGAGGGCTCAAATGTGCTGTCTTAATGTATACATCAACAAAGGTTTTTTGAAAATTATGGATTGTCGCTATAATCAAAGCTGACAGTTTATACTCAGAATCACAGAGTAAACAGTTATGGTCAGAAGTCAAAACAATTCAAAAACATTAAAAGCATTACAAATTAAAAGCAGTTATGTATGTCTTTACAGCAACATCTTTGTGGTTTATTTTCTTAGGCAATTTGACAGCTACACTGTAATTGAGTTCAGTCTTTGCTGCTTGTGTTTTAAGCTTAACTTATGATGATAATAAAAATAAATTAATAAAACCATTCAAGTGATGATAAACAAACAATCTGACATTGCTCAGTGTCGCGGAAAGCCTCATACATTCTTGCTTTCTTCAGTTTTTCCCACGGCTTTTTCATGTCGGTTAGCGTTGTTGTGGTGGCTTTTTAAGAGACAAACAAGGGATACACTCTTTGAATCTTTCATTTATGACAGTTGAGTACATTATGCACAGACAGACTCTCACAGGATGACAGATTCATATTCAACAGTGGACAAATAAAGTGCTAAATACTGGCAGATGTAAAGGGAGTCCAAAGGAGCATTGATGCATAAATGCTCCCTTTAAATGTAATTTTACGTTGGTTTTTACAGAGCCCCGCACATGGCAGGCAGGAGAAAATAGCTAAATCGTGTGCACGATTTACTAATTCTTTCCCTCGATTTGCTAAATCGTGCATAAGATTTATAATCAGAGAAAATGAATTTGTAAATTGTGCGCACATATTTATTATTATTCTTATTATTATTTTTTTTTCATGTTATGTGTGGGGCTTCATCGATTAAAGAGTCATGATAATATCTGATATTATGCAAGAGAATTCAGTGCACAGTGTGTTGGTGTTAGCGTATGTAAAGGAAAATTAACATATATTATTAATCATAAATATGATTGTGAAATGACAAATACTGGCAGATGGAAATGGGAGTCCAAAAGAGCAATGGCCTAATTGTCTATAATTAATTAATTTATTATCTAAATTGAATCCTTATAAAATATGTTCAAAAGCAACATAAACATGCTCATGAAAAAATTAGGTGACAAAATGACAGACAAATAAGATACTAATTCCCGGTAGATGAAAGTCCAAAGGAGAAATGATGCAGAAATGCTCTGAGATTAATAAAATTCATCTAAAAATATAAATAAATGCAAATGTCATCTTTTTATATTTGGTTGGTTCGGTGCTATGAAATCACATAAATATGACGGTCAAGCAAGGCAAATATTAATAAGAAAGATGGTTATTTTCTTTTGAACATGCGTGATATTAATATACGCCCTTCTGCATTTTTTCATCAAAACAGGCTTATGTTGTGTGTGTATGTGTGTGTGAGCGCGTGTTGAAAATGGGAGACGGCACAGATGAAGAGACACAAAAAGAGATGGCATGTCAATATTTTTAACATTCTTTAGAAGTGCTTATTAGGTGAAGGTCTTAGAGGAAATTGGACCTCTAGAGACTTGAACCTGCAAAAAGAAAAAAAAAAAAAAAACAGAAGGAGAGAGAGAGAGAGTCCCACACACACATGCACTCTTTTTGTGTTTCCTGGAGTCTCTGTCACTCCCACACATTAAACACACACACACATACACAGGATAGAGTGGCCGTAGGGACAAACATAATTATATTAATTGTTAACATAATGACGCATTTATTTTTAATGTGTTCCTTCTGGTAATTAGTGCAGGTACCTGGGGCTTTCAATAGTCTCTGTTTCCTCTTTTACATTTCTATGCATATTATCTTGCTTCTGTCTCATTGTCCTTGGTGGGGCTTCAAATGAGCTGAGTTTAGTTCCTCTCCAACAATTCCCTCACAGGTGTTCCAGCGCACAGAAAATGTCATAATTATTAGATCGCTTCTTTTATTACCTTTGAGCATCTGATGCTCAATCCGTGAGAACAGATCTGTGGGGCTCTTTCGCTCTCTCTCTTTCTATGTTTCATGCGAAGATGTCACCGGCCCCCTGCTCAGGACTGAATGCATAAAAATGATTGCCATTTTCTCACATTTGAATTGTACAGGTATAATAAGGAAACAAGAGCTAAGAGGGAAATATTAAAATGGAGAGGGAAGGAGACAAATTAGGAAGGAAATATGACTGAGAAAAGAGAAACAAAGCAGAGGACAGGGGAGTGTAGCATTAGCATTAGCCTTACTGATTGAATAAGCTGGCTAATGGGATTGTGAGGTGGCCATGTTAGCTTTAGGGTTTAGTATGAACACATTGTGGCCTTTTCTGCACATTGCTGTCAGAATGAAGGCACAGTTTCATGATTAAAACCTAATAAGGAGAAAATAATTCTACTTCTCGCCTGAATGCACATATCTTTGTTGGTTTGCAGCTGCAAGTGACATGAATTTATCTGTGTGGTGTTCATTATTCCTACTTAACCAGGCCTTCCCAATGGAATGGCATAATGACGGCGAATCTGTGATTCAGAAGGAAAATAAGCTTTTCTGTTTAAGGATGGAAATGTGTAGGAGAGTGGGTCAGATCTGTTTTTTCTACAATGTGGAGACAAAGTGTCTTATTGTTGTAGCAAATGGACATGATTTATATAGTTGTAGTGAACCTTGTTAAAATGGTTTTCATCTTGCAAAATGTCAAATCCTGCGTAAACCAGAATGTTTGTCGGTCTTGTGAATTGAGTATGCAAACCTGACCAAGCTAGTCTTAATCTGATGTTGCTTTCCAGCCTGACCAGCTAAAATGTGCCCAAAACACTCTACAATCGGCCAAAAGGAAACCCAGCAGACCACACCAGGCTAGTTTGAGATATTTTTGGCATGATTGTGTGGTCTCTAGGAGAAAGATTATTTAATATGCACACTAAATAACTCTGCGAGTGCACAACATTTGTGCATGAAATCTGCGTACAAGCGTTTCAAACATGATTCACCAGTAACTTCAACACTATAATGTATTTCTCAGTTTATGAAAAATTGATTAACTGATGCCAAACATATGCAGAAATCACATACCCTCAGAGGCCTTATAGACACACTAAGAGGAAATTGTATACATCAATATTTAATCTTAAATACATCTCATTACATTTATAAAAGTTCACTGATGTCTGAGCTGCAAGTTTCCTCCACATAAAGATGCTTATGTGTAACTGGCTAATGAGAGGTCTGCAATCTGTGTTTAAAAATGTTTTATTGTGTTTGATCTGGTTTTGAGAATGGCACACTTGACATTGTTTGATGATTTTGATACACATGCTCTCAGGCAAAAGTTAGTTTTTAGAGAGCGTTGAAAGTTTGTTGATAGTGGTGTAGGGCTCTACAGGTTGAATGGAAAGTCCATATATGGATGGCTTGGGTGTGGTTATGCAAATGACACGTGGTCACTCATTTAGAATGTTCCAAGTTAATTAACATTAGAACGGGTTTAAGAACTAATTCATGTCTGTATGCACATCGTGAATTTTTTCAGAGATTCTTCAATGAAATGTTTCAACAATCCATGAAATTACTGAATGAGGCCCAATGTCTTAATGGCCGTTTTTAAATGTATAAATGTAGCCTTACAGTTTAGGCATAACATAAATCATTATCTTTGCATTTAAACAGTATAAATCGATATCAAATATATAATATAGGTGACTTGATGCATTTCAGATGGAAATTTTGAGAACTCTGTCCTGGTCAATAGTCATTTTGAGTATCAGTCAAGCTAAATTTGTCAGCATTATGATGAAACCATATTAAACAATGAAAGATGCCACTGATTATTCTCATAATACACTTTGTTCGATATGATTTTATTGTTTGCAGTGTTTTAGCTTACAAAATCAATTTGTGAAGTGCTTTACTAAGCACTATAGGCCAGATATCTGTCATGATCTATAAAATGCTGAGTGGCACAAATGGCAAATTCATTGTCAGGATCGATAAGAGAAAAGAGAGAGAGCAAACCGGGTGGACTGAATGAAAGAACAACAAGATGTCTGTCTAACATGTGGTAATGCAGATGAGCAGTAAAGAATACACTGTGATGGAATGAATCTTTTCTATACATGTTTGACATTCACCTCACTCATACTCGCACACAGGCACCGACATGATTATTGTCTGTTAATTGGATGAATGATTATTGACTGTTTTGATGGAGAGAATGGGACAGTGGAGGAAAGGATGATAGATGGAGGCCACTGACAAACCTCCGCTGAGGATGGGGTTCTACAATAACAAATTTGAACTGGCCCATTTGTCATATTTTTCCTTTGTGCTTCCTTTTTCATGTATTCACCTTATATTGTTCCTTAAGGTCGTAGTATGAAATTGAGGTGAGTTTTTTTTTTTTTTTTTTTTTTTTTTATATCTGTCCTATGCCTGTTAAATTGTGTCAGCTATGGGCTTGAGTTTATTTCAAATAACCATAGACTATAAGTCTAGTTGTGAGGCAGACTTTCTTTAAAGATAATTTTTGTGTGAGCGCAAAATATTTAAGTATGAGTTTTTTATTCAAGAAATATTATTTCAAGAAATACTTATCTGTGCTGGTTAGGTGCTCGCCGGCTCATTTTCCCTTTTCTCTTTCCTTTGCCTTTTCATGAATCACAGCTTGTCATGGTTGATGATGTCTCATGAGTTCCTGCTCTACATGAAGGTTCATTTTCTTACCATTACTATGCATTTATTCACATGGGAGTTATCGGAATACAATAATGTTCCTGTAAATCCATCTTTATGCTATTCGTCTTCAGACCCCCCCAGGGCAAGGGAAAACCATGTACTGATTCTCTGTTTGGCATCATTATGTGCCATTTGCATATCACAGCACATATTTATCATGTGATCATACATAATTTTATGATGCAAGTAATGCTTCCCGACAATATCAATGACAGCCGTTTAACTCATCATTTAGTGTGAAATATTTAGCTTTTTGCAATATATATATATATATATATATATATATATATATATATATATATATATATATATATATATATATTAAATATGTCATTTTTATTTTCATTGTTGTCTATGAAGACTGCATGTTAAGTTAAGAATATTTTGTTTTAGTTCATTTATTTTCACACACAATATATATATTCTAGTAGCTTTAAAAACAAACGTCACAAAGGTAAAATAGTAATTTTATTTATTTTTATTTTTTATTATTCATTTATTTTTGGAATTAAATATACCTTTAACTGATATATCTGAAGTATTCTCTTGAGATGATATTTAAAAATCCTGTGAAATTCATAATTTTAAGGAAGTTCTTGTCATTTTGTAGCCAGCATGGAATGGAAGGTCAATGATCAGTCTGTGAATGAGCCAGAGGCCTGTTAACGGAGACTAGATGATGGTGCACCAATAAAGGCCTCCCAATTTCCCCACATATAAAGTACATTATATACTGAGTAATAACAGTAATGCAGGCGAGTAAAAATAGATCTGATGTGCTTCATCTGTAAGAAATGAGGTAATAATGCAGGCCTGGTCTCACCTTCATAAACGAAGTCTTCTCCTTTGCGTTGACCTCATTGAAACAAATGCCTGTGATTCTCCACGGGTATGATGGTGAAACAAGGACAATCACTGGAAGTGTGGCTGGAGGTGTTTATGCTCAAAGGAGGAGGGAATTAGTATGTAGCCTGTTTTCTTGTTAGGTTTGGTGCTATTTACATTTTTACAGTGTTTTTATTTATATTTATTATTATTATTAGTAGTATTCACTTTCCCACTTCACATGTTCCTGATGAACTGATATGGTCGTCAGGTGTAGATGATTTCCTATCTCCTGTATATTGGCCATGAGCTTTTGCTTAGCTGCTGTCCACAATGATGAATAGTGTGTCGTTTCAGGGCCGCAGAGATGTTGATCTCGCCTGTTAGATGGAAGTATGTCCAACCCTCTTTTATCATTGAGATATGAACCTTTTATATATGGTGCAGGAACCCTTTAAAAGGTGCTTTAAACAGATGTTATCTGCAAGGCTTAACCGAGACTATATAGCACACATGACACACAGTAGACACACTATACACAGTTACCCTGTTACATCTGAATTGCTTGTACATACATTTGAGGTCACTAAGTTTATTTTATTTTATTTTAAATTTCCCTTTTTAATATGAAGGCTGTTCTTTCGATTCTATTCTATTGAACTATTCAACTCATGATAATAATAATACGAAATATTTCGTAAAAGAATGGTTCACTTTCAGTTGCTGGTCCCCATTGACTTCCATAGTATAGGAAGCACACCATGCAAGTCAATGGGGTCCAACTACTAAAGGTGAATTATCCCAAATTAATTTCTGAAGGATCACATGAAAAAAAAACTGCTTTTCCATCATAGAAATACATTACATTTTAAAATATAATAAACTATTTTTTTACTTTGCATAAATGTGATTTGTAAGTTGCTTTAGATCAAAGCATCTGATAAAAGACTAAATAAAAAGAAGTATCATTATACAAGTTTGTATCCACATGCTGCTGTTTATGGTAGTGACTAAAAAACAAAGTAAATTACTTTTGAGAGTAATTCTGTTTTGTTGGTTTGATGCTGCTGTTCTGAATTCACATCAAACAAAGTCTGAAAGTCTCAAACAAACACTCAAACCTTCACTTCACCAGTCATTCATTTTCATCCCTTTCGGGCTTTTGGGACACCAATTGAATAGTCTTGTTGTAAATATCTTTGCTCTAACAGGGCCCACGCTGCATTGCAGTGTAAACAAACATTGCTGCACACATAGCAGAAATTAATACCAGATATTTCCTAACAAGTCATATTTTATGTAATGTTTCCATAACCTTTTCTTCAGTGACAAGGGATGTCTATTTTTATTTTATTTTATTGTATTTCTTTAAATGTAGTTTGAAAGAACATAATAATTTCTTTCTACTGACCCCAAACTTGAATGGTAGTTTATACTCCAATTAAGTCATGTGCTTTCTTGTGAAAAAGTCACTTAAAAATGGACTAACATTAATATGTTGTTGCAATCCCAGGTTCCTAGTGTAGGAGAGATCAACAATTTCCACCGACTTCACAAAATCAAACACTGGACCTATATTCCTCTTAGTACGTCTAGCCGGTTTTCGTTCCCACAGTATATTATCTGTCTCTTCCATCCATTTAATCCAGGAAAGACTACAGTCAGACATATATGAATCTGGTCCGGCTTCAGTAAGATGCTGCATAAATCTGGGGTTCTGATGAAGGAAATGGATGTTTGTAAGTCAGTCCTACTTCCAACACTAGAACATTCAGTATACTGTAGCTATGAAGGCTTTTATTGGCTGCCATGTTGTTCACAGGTCAACAAGTGTTGATGGATGTGCGGCAGACATGTTTTTGGTGGTGTTCCCAGAGGGAGATGGAGATGATAGTTGATATTAGCAGGTTTATATGGATTTTGAGGTGTGTGTCAGTTATTGCTGACAATACACACATTAAGCATGTCGACTCAAAGATATACACCAGACTATTACTTTTGCTGTCTATCTCTGTCTTCCTTTCTTTACCAGGCCTGAATACTCTGTCTCTAATGAATCTCTGGCATTATAGCTCACTCTCGCTCAGACACTGAACAACTCCCTGTGCTCTCTCCACAAGCCTTTAATATTCAAAAGGGCTTTAAATCAAATGGAGCGCATTTCATCCACATTTCGGTGCCATTTCGGCAAGCTGGCATAAATTTCTCATAGAATCCTGCCTCTCCCAAGTCTTACACAAGTCACCATCTCAGTCTTCAATCAGTTGCTAACTTGTTTTCTCTGCAGGATGCCATGTTCGTTCGTCTGTGTGCATTTCCTCTCTGTTTTTCCCATTTTTGCTTGACTAACTGACTCATTTGGATTCAGTCAGTTATTACGACGTTGAGTTATACTAATTAAGCAAAATCCTACAACGTAAAAATCTCTGTCTCTGTGTTTATTATCAACCAGCTTGCAGAGAAGAGTGTGTCTGCAATGTAAGAGATGGACTGATTGATTAAAGAATTTCAATCCAAATTTAAATTCTGTCATTTTACTCACCCTCATGTCATTCCAAACCTGCGTGCTTCTTTCTTCCATGAAAACCAAAGGAAGATGTTACTGCTTTCCTCCAAAAAATGAGAGTGAAAGAGGACCAGGGGCTATCGAGCTCCAAAAACTACAACAGCACAATATCAAAGTATTCCACATGTCTTTTAAAGCCATTTGATAGGTTCGTGCAAAGACTGAAATTTACTGTAGGTCATTTTTCACTTAAGATCTTGCTTGACAGCTGTGGTCACCATTCACTTTTTTCTATATAAAAGAGCAGCTTTGACATGAAGCTATAAATAATGCCTTATGTGTTCCATATAGGTTTAAAAAGATCGGAGAGTGAGCAAACGATTACAGAATTTTTTTTTTTTTTTTTTGTGAAAAGTATTCCTTTGACTGAGTGACAGACTGGATTCAATAACAGACCTGATCTTGATGTCTACCTGCAATGTGCTTTGAGATAAATGTAATATTCAAATATTGTACTTGACTTGTGTGCAAATGTCAGTTGTATAACTGTTTTTTATTTTATTTTATTTTTAATTTTTATTTATTCAAAGGTTAATCACATGCAAATTGCTCCTGTAAAGATTAGACTGTATAATTATTTTTTGTCTCTGATTCCCATAAATCTCCTTCATAAAGATAATTTCTAATGCTTTTTTTTTTATAGGATAATGAATAAAACAAATGCATGTGCTCTTTAAATCACTGCACACACACATACAAACGTGCCTGTGGCCACATTTCCACAAAATGATATTACGCAGCTTATGAGAAATTTCGAATTTCTCCAAAACAGATGAACATAAATGGGGCAAAGTTTTATTATGTTGGTTGGGTATGTATGGCAGCAATTCAGAAATTAAATAATAGCTATTATGCTATTGACCATTCTGAGTTAGCTGAGGGAAGAGAAGGATGGGTGAGGGGAAGGAAGTGGATGACAAGTGACAAATATATAGGCAATACAGGGGTTTTCCCGCATCTTCTCTAAGTCAGATGTGGAAATAGTTGTCTGTTTGTTAATACACAAGTTGAGTTGGCTACATTTAGTTTGTATGGAAGCTGTTTCTGCCACAGGTAAAAAATCACCTTCCGACTTTATCAGTTTTAAAATTCTGAATTGTGATATATAAACACTGAAAACTATCTATCTTGTGATGGAAACAAACCTCTGTATGTCTTAGTATGGATGCGCTGGTAAAGTTGATCTTAATAATTAGCTGTCAGAAACAGACCAGTATTAATTATCTTAAACCTTCAAGTTTATTAACAATTTGAATGTAGGCGGCTACCACATATTTCAGCAATGCAATGTGCCATCAATGCAATGAATGAATGAATCTGTTTGAGGGTCTCTACTCCACATGTACATTCCCTTCTGTCAGTGCATTTCCGTGTAAACAAGAGGACATTATCATGGCTGCATTGCCAGCAACTATTCTATTTGTATGTCTATTTCACTGTTCATCATCAAACTCCGTAATCAGATATAATATAGTGAAATGCCACTGTGCTGCGCTAACCTTCCTCCAGGGCAGAAGAAAATTAGCAGCGCTTACTCACCTTCTCTTTATTCAGTTTGGAAAATGTGTGAAGAATGATGAAGAGACAGATGAGAGAAAGACACAGAAAGGGACAGGGTGAGGGAGGACTGAATTAGAGCTGACTGAAGCATGATGAGAGAAAACAGAGGCTACAATAATGAAGGAAAATAAACCACGCTCAAACAGGTAAAATGATTGAGACATGAGGCATTTATGTGAATAGAAATACCTGTTCATGACATGGAAATGATATCAGAAGCACCAATGCTACAAAAATGTGGTTTAAAATGCTGTTAAAAATCAGTGGATGCTGTTTGTGTGTAAAATGATTCAGCGTTATAGGCTAGTTATGTGTCTTAAATGTACTGTGTGGGCTATGATAGTACATTGGACAGAGAGTCTACTATACCATTTACATATATACTCTGCATACTTTACACTGCCAGCCATTTAAAATAAAGAAGAATAGCCACACAATGCTATTATTAAGGAAGTTCTTATAGACAAACTGTGGCAATAGTAGCAAAAAAAAAAAAAAAAAAAAAAAAAAAAAAAAAAAAAAAACAACAACACTAATTTACTTCAAATGTACTTAAAATTAATCCAATGCATACATACATACATACACAAATGTATGATATGTTAATTAGCTTAACTGTAGCTTGTCTGCAGCAAGTTATAATTAATATAGGTATTAGTGTTCTTGGAAAAGCTGTAAATATCAGAGATATTTACAGAAACAAACAAATTATATTATATTATAAATATATATTTCCAGGCTTAGAAATGTTCTATATAAATCTATTAAATGGGAATAAATAGAAGGCATGTAGGTGTTTTTTTTTTTTTTTTTTTTTTTTTTTTTTTTTTTTTTTTTTTATTCAACTGATGGGTATGGACAATTATAGGTGTGTGTGTATATATATATATATATATATATATATATATATATATATATATATATATATATATATATATATATATATATATATATATATATATATATATATATATATATATATATATATAATATGTGTGTGTGTGTGTGTGTGTGTGTGTGTGTGTGTGTGTGTGTGTATGTATACATAATATGTTTTAAATATTTGTTTTAACTTGTATTAAATATATAAAATTATATTTTATTTTAATATATTTTATTGAATATAATAAATGGACTAAATAATCATTAAATTAAATACATTGCATTCATAAATTATTTAATTCACTGGATAATCCCAAAATTGCTGTAATTGCAATAACACATAGGCCTTTTTTATTGAACTGAGTAAAAATATCACTGAAGTGATATATACTGATATTGTGTACTGTACAAGAATGTGATCACACTGCTCACACCAAGTACAATGCTATAAAGGGCAATGCTATAAAGGGCAGAAGTAATCTTTACTAGTAAATAGCTCTTATTGTTTGCTAATGCATTACAGAGCTCTATCATCCAATGCCGATGGTAAAGAGTAAAGAGTAAAGGCTGGTTTGTTGCTGTGCGCAACTGTCTGTATAGGATTATCCACTTAGAGAGCTCCTTTTGGACCCGATTTCAATTCAGTTTATGCTGTTAATCAGAGAGAGCTGGTTTCATAATGTGTGGTCATGCCTCAGGTGCAGCCCTGTACCCAAACTTGCATTAGGCTAATCCAATTCATCAGTCTGCAAGCCAAAGAGCTTCCCTTTGGCACACACAGAAAGAGAGAGAGAGAGAGAGAGAGAGAGAGAGAGAGAGAGAGAGAGAGAGAGAGAGAGAGAGAGAGAGCAACCAAGTGATGGTGCCAAATGGAAATATTGTGGACTCTGGTATTGTCATTCTCTCTCTCTCCTTTTCACTTAATGTCTTATTTTGCACTGGCTTGTAGATGATCTTTGATAAGCACTTTCCATAGCCCCACCTGCCAAGGTGGCAAAAAAAAAAAAAAAAAAAAAAAAGCAAAAACAAATAAAAAACAACATTCCTAAGAAATGAGAAAGGGAAATAACAGGGTTATGAATCAGTTCTAGAATTGCATGCTACAAAAAAATAAATAAATAAATAAATAAATAAAAAAAAAGAAAGAAAGAAAGAAAGAAAAAAAAAAACGCAGCTTGGCAGGAAGTGGAGTGAGGTGGGGGCTGGGGGCATAATTGCCAGCACACCATGCTGAAAAAGCTATTGAAAATGCCATTCTGGACGACGCTGATTGGCTGCCCTCCCACAAGTTGCACTATCCCCCCGGTTGGCCCTGGTCTGAAAGCATTGAGAATGCTCTGAGGGTGCCTTTTTTCTGATGCCGGGAATAGTTTACATGGCAAAATAACAAGCTAATTAAGGCCTTAGTGAATGATGGATGGCTGTGAAAGTTAGCAAAGCTGGTCAACAGGGCAGAGGAGCAGCCTGTGATGCACCGCGAGCCATCTGCGCTCAACTTGACAGCTTAATTGACAAAGAGATCTGAGGGGAGGGGGGAAGACCTGTTGGTCCTTTGATAATTGCTGGCTAGTTTGAATATGTTCCAACCCACTACCACTACAATAACATGTTTGATGTTATCTGGATATTTCCTGTTTCTTCATTTCTCCCGCTTTTATCATTTCATGGGTGGTAGAGTGATTTGTATGTTTGTGCTCCATTACCTCAACCATTTTGTTTGTAATATTAGCTGGGTTAAAATGGATAACTCAGCGGCAGCCCAGCTGCTGGGACAATTAATATGGCTACATTTCCTCAGGCCCTTGGCTGAGGTTTCATTCTGGAGTTTGAGTAATGGCAGTTCAACTTTACTTTAAGAAGTTTGCATGAGAAAACTATTGTTTGTACTGTATGATTAGAAACATTTTGTCCAGGTTACCCTGGAATTAATAAGAAAGTAGCAGTTTGATATCAAAGACAAAACACGATTTCTTGAAAATTATGAGTTAGCTTTTGTTTTTATGTTTTACATTTTTTTCTTTTTTTCTTTTTTTTTTATTAGTTTTTAACTTTATATTTCAGTTCTAGTGATATTAGAACTTCAGTTTAAAATTATATTATTAATATTAATATTATATTATTAATATTAATATTAATATTAATTTTATTAAAAATTTATATGTGCCTCTTTATTGCTGGGTTTCTTTTAAGTGCTGTTTTTGGTAACATTTTATTTGGAGGTATTTTTCCCTGCTCATTTAGTGTAGCCTGCAAGAATCACTAGAATAGGAATCAATAGTATGCTTGTAATAATTACGGTAAAAACAATTTGAAAAAGGTATATATACACAGAATTGTGTTGTCAGTTTCAATAAATGCAGTTCAATAACTATTAAATAGCCAACAAATAGCAAACATTTATTAATACATTTACATTTTTATAAAATAAGATTGTATTGACAGAACTCACAAAATCATTATCCGAACATTGAATACTGAATTTCACATAACTAAACGCTTGAAAATAAACCCGAAACAGACAGACAGCGGATGCCGTTTACCATTGCAGCCATTGCGTAGTAGCGTCGAGCTGTTTTTGAACAAATAAAGCTTTATGCACCTATTATGAAATTATGGCAGGCCATAGTGTGTTAGAATTTATTGAGGTGTGCCAACTTGAATTTATTGAATATTGTATGGTAACCATCTGGAAATTAATGTTAAGTATCTTGATCAATTAATTTTAAGTAAAGTAATATATATATATATATATATATATATATATACATAGATATATAACATTACTGCATATGTTAAAATCCATTTATATGTATAATTCAATACGGATTAATATAATTTGATATTTTTGTACATGAATGTTCCTAACGATT
Organism: Carassius auratus; assembly: GCF_003368295.1. Classification (NCBI taxonomy): domain Eukaryota; kingdom Metazoa; phylum Chordata; class Actinopteri; order Cypriniformes; family Cyprinidae; genus Carassius; species Carassius auratus. The sequence continues at coordinate 13,190,960 of NC_039276.1, read as the reverse complement.
AAGCTGTATTTTTGATGACAGCATTATTATGCAGTGTTCTTAAGCGTTTGTAAAAGCAGGGATCTTTGACTGTGCCATTTAAGTTTTATATTATTGAATACATTATCATTTGGAATTGTTGCAGGTTTTTGTCACAATTCTGATCACCTTACTCTATTATTATTATTATTGTACTTATTTATTAATGCTGTAAATTCAGCAGTGTTTTGATGCTGCCAAACAGTAGTGCCAGAAGCACTTTGTTTAGTTCATATTCCTTCTTTAAAATGCGTTCGTCAGTCAATGCAGAATCAAATAATGAAATTTAGGTTTCATTGGTTACTTTATCTGTTTTATAATTGTTGATATGCTAGTGCTTTCAAAAAGCCATTGCTGGCAAAATTTAGATGTGTTTTCCTATGTTTCACCAATTAAAGTTTTCTGAGTTATCTCAGTGTCTGCAAGCTAAGAGGCAAAGTCATGCATCAGCTGGTCTATTTATGAGTGTTGGCTTTTGCTGATTCTTGTATCTTTGTGTCTCCACTCCTGGCTAAGAGTCGTCAAGATGTCTAAAAGCCCTGTCTCCGTACCGTCTTATAGAAGAGGCCTGAAGACTTCTCTGGCCTTGGAGAACATCTGCTTAGTGAGATGAGCTGCTGACAAGGCGAATACTTTACAACTCATTAGAAGTTAGAATATAATATATTGATTCTGAGCGGAGAACAAAGAGAAAATGAGACATACAAGTTGAAAGTGCTGCATGGTGTTTTCATTGCTGGTCTTCAAGCTGATGCCTTGTGTTTAACATGTTTAGTCCTTGTTCTGCTCTTTAATCCACATAGTCTGAAGTTATGTGAAGTATTATTGTGGAAACACTGCTTTCAGGGATGACGTGCTGGGGAAAACCCTTCCAGTATGTATAATGTTCACCTTTTGTTATGGTTTAGAAATTTATACTGGTTCAACAGCTCAAATGTCACTTTATGTTGGAAATTACAATAAATTCTTCCATTCTACGTCTCTGAGAGGAAGCATATGTAAGGTATCAGGTTATTTGGAGATTGGATATGTATAACAAATTGGGATTTATCACGACATAATCGCATTTTAAAAATCCACAAATAACTGCCACCTTGTAATGGTAGCCTCTGTTAATTCACAGCGTGGCTTCCCATCCGTGTCATTGGCGCTTTGACAAATTAGATAAATGATGGGGACACACGACATGTGATGCCCTGGAGAATCCCCCATGCTCTTAACCAATCCGTCCAATCATGAATTAGCAAAATGAACAGCCTCTTTCAGTCTGGTTTAGTTAGTGTTATCGCACTTGTCATATTTACAGGCAGCAGGGAAATGTGCCGCCCAGCCTGTTCCTCATTAGTCCCATGTTTTGACTCAGATTTAGACTCTGGTTTGGTTCTATTGTCACTCTGGATCAAATGTCCAGTGTAAACACTCTTAATTACACCATCATGGAGTGATCAGGACTACGTTAAAACACAATGTGGCAGCTTCACTGTGGTGCTGTAACTGTAGCCCCTCAGTGTAATTTCCTCCTGATGCATTGTGAAGGCCAGTGCAGCTGTGGACGGAACCCCTGGTCCAAACTATGTGAGATCCGAAGGATACTTTGGAATGGTCTGCTTTTTATTCCATTATGGAGGCAGGTTGTTATTTCCCTCATTTGGCGCACAAGTAAGTTCAAACAGCTATGACCACCCATGCAGGGCAAACTGTTTTTTCTCTGCTTTCCTCTGTTGGACGTACATGCACACTATACATATATGGTGAGTTTTGCTATCCAACAATGATATACAGTACTATCACAGCATATCAATTTAAGGTTGTTAAAAGTGGCCATGAAATGGACATTTTTTGAATGCATATTTATCTAGTGACATGTGCCGGTCTGCTAAAATGCTGCCTCTTTCTTATAATCTGCACCAAATTGACTTTCAGATATCCGTACATCCAGTAAACAACTATATGGATCAATCCAAGTGCATTTTTTCGATAATCTTTTTCACTTGGCAAATACCTCACAATCCAGAAGAAAACTATTTCCGTTTAATTTAGACTTTATGAAAAATTATACAACTTTTAGCTAGATAATCAGATACAGTGGTGTGCTGCAGATCTGGAATAGTCCTTTAATGAACAATAAAATGGAGCCCCGAACACAAGTTGTGGAATCATGCTTAAAGCATTTGTGTTGAATGTGGTGAACGACATCTCTTTCAATGTATAAAGCATCTTTCTCTAAGCAGAATGTGTGGTATCAAAAAAAAAAAAAAAAAAAAAAAAAAAAAAAGAAAATTCAAAATTAAAGCACCAGCACATATTTAATTACTGTTGGCTTTTATTTAATTTATAATTAATAAACCTGCATCAAAAATTAGTTTTAAGAAATTCCTTAGATACTTGGACTACACAACCTGTTGCATTATATTATTTCCCCTCAGTTCACAAAGAGATAAGAAAATGGAAGATATTGAAACACACTGAGGAAGAAAGCAGAATGCTGAAGTAAAACTGGCATTTTAAAGTGACAAAGCCACAGAGCAGGTGACCCTGTGTGGACATGTGAGAGGGTGTGAATGTGAATGTGAAGGCACTGTCCGGATTGATGACTTTACAGTTTGTGGAGTGGAGGATGTGGAAACTTTAAGAGCAGTCACCCTCACTACATAAATAACAGAGCTGTAACGCGCGCTTAACAAGCTGAGAAACTAAACTGAGCTCTTTATTAACACACAATCACAGTCCATCAGGATATTGCTCACCTGCGTGGCATGTTGTCAGAGCGCTGTCAATTCAGCTAATAAATTGAGCTAATAGCGACGTAGCAGAATGTTTCCTACTAGATGTGATTGTTTTGACTGTAATATTTAATAAAATTGCAATTGGCAAATACTTGTTCTCTTCGCTATTGCAATCATGCCAGGCTTAAGGTTCTGGTCCATACTGCTACTTTCTAGCTAAGAACCACTTACTTAGACAGGAAGAACCTTACCAGAAAAAAAAAATTCTATCATTGACTTTACATTTAATCTTGTATATTTAAAACACCTTGTGTATTTTTAATCTGTTATTATTATTATTATTATTATTATTATTATTATTATTATTATTATTATTATTATTATTATTATTATTTAAATGTATTTGGTAGAAAATGAACAATGCAGCATCTTTTATGTGACTCTTAACTGGGACATTGGATATAAAATTAACTTTTACATGGTGTTTGCATGTAATGTGTCTTAGCAGTGTATGTACACACCCACCCTGCAATGATAAAAATCCAATCACTATTTTTTTTTTTTTTTTAATTTGTAATCGTCAAAATACTTAAACGGTCTCAATTATCCATCCATTTTGATTTTCTGAGCAATATGATGTCATTCTGCTTAGACCCCGTCCACGACCGCTGATGGACTATCTGTATCAGCATATTTCCCCCCTCAGCCAGTATTACATTGTCCGCCATTTTCTCTGCTCTTTAGCAGCTGCAGCGACAACTTAAATATATTATTTAGAAAATAGTGAGTAATGTTGGCAATTCTTCTTGTGGAGTTTATGTACGACTAAGTGCCTCTTTCCGATCTGTCTGTCTATCTAAATAAATAAATACCTTTTCTAGGTGTATAGGAGTAATTGTTGGAATATTGCCTATGTCTATGTCGATCTATTCAAGTATAAACTGCATATGTCCATTTGGATTTGTGAAAGATAACGCATATAATGGCCATTTGAATAGATGTTTGTGAGAATTCAGAACTGTTGGGTCAGTGCGAAATCTGATTAGAATATGGCAGTTTAATGGTAACACCACAGATATTCTCAGATCACACAAATATGGCACTGTTCTGCTGGAGGTAGTCATTAACTGACACATGTATAATTCTCAAGTGTCAATGTAACAATACTATTCTAGAATTGGTTGCTTGTTGATAGTGTAAGGTGGTGTTGCGAAAACACTAACAGTTAAGATTAGTGTATTGGACTCAAAAAGCTTTGCCTCTTCGTTTCGGAAGTCAACCACATGCCACGTTCAAGCTAGTATATGCTCTTTCTTTGCACAGTTTATTTGCTTAAGTTACTGCCTACACAGCACTTTGAAGCCCAGCACTAGAAGCAATGTGATTTTGTTTTTTTGTGTTTATTTAATGTGTTTTTCTCTCGTTTTTACGTCCTTCAGTTCTTTCTTCTGATGCAAAATGTAGTAATGGGTTTATGGGCCAAAAGGTCCTTATTCCTTCATCTAGCACTCCCTCGTTCACCACAAAAACGTTTACCGCCCATCATTTATTCATTCCCTGTTTTCCCTAAAGTGCTTTTCTCTTTCTCTCTCAGAGTTCTGATTATGTGGTCGTCTAACACGTACCTTTTATTTATTTTTCCAGCCGGAGAAAGAGTAAATGAGCTGGTGCAGCCCTCTACATCACTGCAATTACCTTCGCTAACACCGCCGATAAATAATCAACTTGAGAGTAAAGCCTTGAAAGACATTAATCACGCCATTAATGAAAGCGAGAGTTCGTGGATGCATTTCCTGAGTTAAATTTGTGCCATTCAATGCCATGGTAGATACAAATAAAATAGCTTGTATTTCTTGATATAATAAAGGATGAAAGCGAATTATCATAAAAATCCATTCTGGATTGTCAAACCGTCAAATTAGCACTTGCGCTGCTTCAAACAACTTGTCAAGATAATGGACGCTTCATTAGCTTCTTCCTTTGAGGATACGATATTTAAATAAAAATAAACAATTATGCAACTTCTCTCAGACATGATCCTCTCGAATATATCTGATTAAGTTTATCTTGCTAATTTATGTGCGTTCAACTACCAAGGCCACTTCTTTCCAAAAAAGTTATCAAATCTAGAGGAGAAGCTAATTTTATGAGCCTTATTTCATGTTTTCATGTCATCACTTACCTGCATGTTGTTGTAAACCTGTATGATTTTAATATATTTTGAAGAGGTTTTAACTATTTTTGTCCATACAACGAAAGTCATTTGAATTTATAAAAAAAAAAAAAAAATATATATATATATATATATATATATATATATATATATATATATATATATATATATATATATATATGTATATATATATATATATATTCTGTCTTTTATAAAAAAAATATTATTATTTTTTTCATGTTGCTTAAAAGAAAGACAGGTTTAGATTGGAATGAGGGAGTTATTTATCTGTCTGTCTGATGGCACGTTTTCGTCCTGTCCCTTTTGTTCATGCCGGCCGATGATGAATGCAGTCAGTCATAGGCCATCACTCCAAAAGGGGTTGGCGCCAATGCAACACTAACTGCACAACAAGACGAGCAGAAGAAGAGATGGTCAATGTACCAACACAAAACAGGAATGGCGAGTTCAAATTGTACATGAGGGCTCCAAGAACCACCTACTTTTTTCTTTTAAAACAGCAGCATAGGAAAGATTCAGCTGTGCTCAGGGTGCTCTCGTGCTGAAGCTCCAAATAGGCCTCGCAGAAGAAACCCAAGAAAATGCCTATAGTGGTTGCTGAATGAACAGAAGATTCAACTTCATTGATTCGTTTCATTGATGACTAATAAACACACGACTATGACAATACATGGTTTGACTCATTATTATTATTATTTTTTTTATAATAAAGTATATAATAATGCAATGCTAATCAAAATAGCCTTCATCAAAACTTAGAATACTATGAAATAGGCTGTTGTGTGCCTTATTCTGTGTAATCAGTCATATCATCTTATAGAAGGATTTATTTCAAACACTCGAAGTCAGTTTTGAGAAAAAAACATGTTAATAAATGTGGTATTTTCATGTGCTTTCAGATAGAGCAGCATTTACTACACATAGCCGTTCACTGAAAAGCTACGCAAACAGCTGTCATCATCAGAGAACATTTGAGATTAAATCGTCTGCGATTTATAAATGCAATTTTATGTAGCTTGTCAGTGACCTATGGCTCTGTACTGTAAATGCTGCTCCATCTGAAAGCATGTGCTGGAGATTTACTACTAATCACAGAACCAGATTTACTTACAAGATGTGCATGACAATCACATTCGATTAATCGTGCAGCCCTTCTAGAGATGCACCTGTCAGTCAGCTAAAATTTGGAACCGTTTTTCAATTTTATTTTGGCCAATCTCTATCTCACACAAACTGCAGTTCGGGTCTGTGTTTTTAAATGCAAATGAGCTTCTGCTCACAAGGGTTGGGCCATGTCTACCAAATTGGCATTGGACAGTGAAACACTGGGATGGACGATGGCATCGGAAGGCAAGGGTGGGGTTAGTGATGTGCCTATGGAGCCACTAAAAGGTTAGCCACTTGCTTGTGGTAGCCTGTTGAATTACAATACATGAAAGTTCACTTACCACATGTACGTAAGGAGAAATATCTGATAGAACGATGGCGAATGATTTGCAGATCCTGAGCACCAATGACAAAAATCTAATCTTGTCAAATGTGTGGTAAGTACTGCAGCTCCATAAAGAGTTCTTCAGCTTAACATTGTGATGTCTGTCAGCCATCGACGATGGACATTGGCATAGTCTATCGGCCCAACCCTACTACTCACCACCTCCTTTTCCAGAATAAAGCTGTGCCATTAAAGCTCAGACCTACTAAAAACATCTGTTTTGGTTCTGATTATCATGTTTATTACGCTGAAATCATGCATTTTAAACCATATTTAAACCATTTAAACTTCTGATATACGGTTTTCTGGGAACACACATCTGAAGCACACAGACAGAAAACGGCTCTCACAGCATGTGAGTACTTAATTAAGTTTTCTTTCACACAGAATTGTACATTTTAAAATACACATTTTATAAACAGTTGGTTATGTCTGTGAAGGTAATCTGCTGGGAAATAAATTGCATGTTTATTTTAGATCTGTGTGGCAGCAGCAATATACAATAAATAAATCAATAATTCCACTGCTCTGTTGTCTCCTCTGAGGCTGGGAATCAAAAAAACTGTTCTGTGCTCATCTGTGCATCTAAAGACAGAACAGTTAGCATGTTTTGCTTAAACTTTTGAAATGACATTAGAGCTGGTACACCGTTGTTTCTTGCGAAAACAAAATGACGGAACCGTGGGTATACATTTACAGATTAAGGGGTAGTGATATTATAATGAGATCCCTTTGCCAAGTCACCAAGGGAGCAAAATCAGGCGCTCATTTGCTCAGGTGCTTGCAGAAAAAGGCTTACAGGCAATATTCACGTTTCCTTGGCTATAAATCTTTATTATTCAATTAAAAAAAAAAAATTATAATAATAATAATTGCTCATGCAACATGTATGCAAGACTACTGTCTGTTAAAAAAAAAAAAAAAAAATCCTGTTGTACCAAACCGTGACCATGACTTGTGTGTACCGTCACACCCCTACTCTCTATCTATCTATGAACTATCTCTTTAAATATTACACTCAAACAAATATTGCCCAGGGATTGCAAATCAATTAGATGATTACAAAGAAACGGCAAGTAGGAAATTAAATTAAATTTGATTATTTTTTTCATTAAGATTAAAATAGTATTTTATTGTAAAACGTACTCGAAGTTTAAAAAAAACATTTTTTTTTTACAGTGTGTTTTTGTTAAATATATTGTGCTTTTAAAATGCACTTCTGGGTTTTGTTTCCCTTCATATTCAGTCTGTCTGTTTTGAATATCATTAAGACAATATTTGGATCATTTACAGATCAGAATATCTAATTTATGACCCAAAAATAAATGTAAAAGTGCTCTAGGCTGAAAAAAAAGAAAAAAAAAATCCACTTTGCTTTTACCCTTCGCTCCATCCCATCCAGAGAGAACAAGATAAAACGAGCGTAATTACATTAGATGACTCAGTTTGAATGAGAAACTATGCACAGGCTTCTCAAACTACTGGCCCCTTATGAGCAACCCTGTATGCATCATTGAAGCAAATTTAGAAATGGCTTGAGATCTGTATATAATCAGCTGCAAAGGAGGAGAATAAAGGATTGAGAGAGAAAAGAGGGAGTCAGCTTCCTTACATGGGACAGGAAAGAAAGGATTGTTGTGATCTTCAGGTCTTAAAACTGAAGGTCTTAGCATTGCTGCAAATTATTGGATTTTAAGTGTCACGGAAACCCTTCAGAGGACTGACTCTAGGCACTTAAAAAGAAAGACCCAACTGCACAGACAATACTTCCTTCCTCAGCAACATCTTCAGCTTGAAACTTAAATAATCTCTTTGTTATTGACTGTGGACGGCTTCCAACTGTGTCCTGCTCCCCAGCACACGAGGTGGGAATCCTTTCCACAGACTTTTCCTGGTGTCAGACTAAGTGAATGTTTGAGAGGGGCCAGGAGATATAGGACACTTCAAAGGGTCTTAGGCAGTGGTGTGTTTGTACAGGCATACCAGCCCTGTGCCCGTTCTGATTCAGAGAAGAGATAGCTGTTCAAAATAGCTTTAATGAGCTCACAGGACATGGCATATGGAGGATGATGGGATAGAGAATAAGGATGAAGTCATGGCGTCATGGTGGTAACATTGTCTAGTCAGAGTTAGTCATTAGAAGTCGACAAAAGAATCCAGACAGATGCTCTCAAACGGTGCTACAGTTCAGGATTTGAACCATAATTGAATTACTAATGTAAAAGTTTAGGAGAGAATAATTGCACTTTTGTCCATTTTTTTCTGCATTTGGCACATGAACATTATGCTACTTTTTTAAACATAAACGTGCAGAACATTTAGATTTATTAGTGACATGCACTGGCTGGTTGTTGTCATGTTTAGCTCTGCTTTGTGATAGACTGTTAAATCCATACATAGTAAAATTGTTCAGAGCTTATCATCACGATCAAAATACATTTTGTTGATCTTGTTTATTGCCTAGTCCTAGCTTTAGTTTGGCGGCACCCTAAATTGTACAACATACTGTATCACTGGCTACTTACAAACATAAAAGTTCAGTCAATGTGAAAACTGACCATTTCAGGTTAATGTACCAAACTCACAATATCACAGCTTTCTGTCTTTTACCCGTATTGCTAACAATTGCACATCAGCATCACAATGCTGTTTAAGCTCTGTGTTGTCATTTGCTGTAGAAAACATTAGCTAGTAATCTGTAATGTTTCGATATTTTGTCAACTAATTTCTTCATCCACTCGGATGGAGATAAGCTCTTCCATTGCTGTGCCTGTCCAATTTGACAATTTGTTTCTTTCTTTACAAAGCAGGCCTAGATAATTACAATTTCCAACACTAGTTAACAGCTAAACAGCACAGAATAAATGCATTAGCTCCTTTAGAATATTATGATTGGCTCAAACTTTTTTGACAGCAGATGTCTCTTATATGCTTGTTTTGACACAAAGCATGGATACAGAGCTTGACAGTATTCTCTTCATATAAGTCCTTTTAATGGAAAAACTGCATTACATTTCCTGAAGTCTGACTGTATTAAAGCAACTGGTGAGAAACCATTCCACAAACAGCAGCTAAAGAAATTCCTTGCTTGCTTTCTGATTCTACTGGATAATTGTCTTGCGACTGCTGCATTCTGTGTTCTTCTCTGTCCCGTTGCACTCCGTCTAGTGGTCGTTGATCACTAAAATGCATCTTGCATGTACGCCCCTTTAGAATTCATCATTAAACTGGACATTTTTTTTTTTTTTTTTTTTTTTTTGTGAAGAACGCTACCATTCCTCACCCATATTTGTCTAGATTTACTTCAACTAAATGGAAACTGCCTTGTGTGTACTGGGATATTGTTTCTGTTTGGCCAGTCTTGATCACAGCTGTCAGAGGCATTGTAGACATGTTTGAAAACAGTGCACTCACTTTTTAATCTGGATTGCATTAGATTTTTGGTGGGAAAGACTTTAAGTCCTCCTTTGTTCCTCATAATATTTGTTTCTACAACTCATCAAGATGATTCCTCGAAGTCTGAATTTCTAGCTCTGGCTCGCCAGTGTTGTTTTTTATTATTTGCCATTATGAGACCACGTTGACTTCAATCTGTTCACTAGGCGCCCTTTTCTTCTCTTTCTTCAGAATTACCCATGCTGCAATAATGCAACTTTTATGGCGGTCTGACCTGTCAACTTGGAGTGTCATTGTTAAATAAGCTATGCAATGTGAAGGATCGGTTGATGAAGTCATTGAGGAGAAGTCCAAACCTGTGTGGTGGCGGTGAGTGTGTAACATTTTTGCTGTGATTCTTTTATTTTTTTGGCAAGAAATGATGCTGTAAGGGTCATATTGTTGGTGTAAATCAAGTGGTCCAGTAATCTCCTTAAAGAGCTTGCGTAGTTGAAAAAGTGATGGATTATGTACATAAAAACAAATGTGTGGGCTCAGAAATTGACTGAACAATGGGAGCCACTTAGTCTGGCACACTATTGTACACACACACATGCTGGTGTGTGATTGTTTGTGGGGAGGAAGGAACAGGTTATGAATGCCAGGAAGGGTCTGTGTGCTCAGAAAGGGCTGATGTGCTCTCCTCTGCTCCAACCATGGGGAATTTGGAGGGCTCATCAAAACAACGTTGTGTGTATGAGCATTCACCCCCTCCTACAGCCAACACATTTCTTCCTGTATGATTCAAGAGCTCCCCCTAGGCCAAGGTGAAGTGAGCAAGCAGTTACATGAACACACACATAGATGAATAGCGATTCATAAAGATAGTTATCTCTCTCTCTCTTTCTCTCTCTTTCTCTCTCTCTCCCGTGTTTTGCTGTACTTTTCAGCATTTACACTACAATAGTTTTGCAACCATCTCCATATAAACACATAAAAAAGGATAGGCCTAATCTATTGCACATCTAGAGTGCAAACTTAGATGTGACAGTGCCCCTTTTTATGTCACTAAACAGAATTGCAACATAATGACTGTTCTGTCTACCATTGTTTTGCCTGGCTTACCAGAGTTACTGGCTAGCTGCAAAGTAATTTATCAGTATTTTTTTTTGCTTAACGCAAGGTTGCACCATATATTGCAGATATGTGTTGGAAATTTGACTTATAAATTGGTTAACAACAGAGACCTCATTGGGCCAGTGGTAAATCTAGTTGACATGAACTAAGCATGAACAGTACTTCTACAGCAATTATTAATCTAAGTTAATGGTAATTTTAAAATGTATTAATGTATTATTAAAATCAAAAGTTGTGCTTGTTAACATTAGTTAATGCACTGTGAATTATCAGGACCTAACAATGAATTTTCATTAAACAACATTAACAAAGATTAAATAAACCTTTTAATTAAAAACATATTGTTCGTTGTTTTTTCATGTTATTTAATAAATTAACCAATGGAACCTAAATGTAAAGTGTCACCCATGAATCAAAAATAAAAATAAATAAACAAATAAAAATAAACACTTTAATAAAATTATCTATTTTACTAAATTTATAAATATGGGATAATACATCCTTACAGTTGATTAGAGAATAATCTCATTGCCAAAGGTACAACAACATCTAAGCTACCTTTAGGCACATTGTCAGATATGGCAAAACACTACATTTGGTCCTAAGATGCATTCATATACATAACATAATGATAATGAGATTAATCGCAACAATATCTGTGTACTTGCTGATAGCCATTCCTGAAGAAATCCTGATTGTGTAAGGCAAATGAAATGACCAGGACCTGGAACAGTGACCTTCAGCTCAGATGAAACATCGATGCACTTACATCTAAAGCAGAACCTAAATCATACACTTAAAAGGCCTCAGTATAGAGTCTTGAGATTACACTGTGTAAAACAGCATCATTTTCATTAGTGCTGAGTGATACTGTCACCCAGATCATCTCTCAGGCTGGCCTGAAGCCAATTTGCTGCATAATTACTCTTTCATATTCATACTCTAATCCATATCCACCCTGAAAATCTCAGGCTGCTGAATACAATGTAATGTCACCAGAGGAGCTGTAAGAATGACCCTATTAGCTAGTCTCTCTCTTTTGCACACACACACACACATGCACACACACACACACACACACACACACACACACACACACACACGCACACACACACACACACGTTCTCATTTGTTCTGGGCATCCTTCTGTATCTTGTTCTGAGTACCATTTTTGCACTGTGTATCAGTAAATGCGTTTTGTAGTGATCATTTATTTTCTCCTTTATATTCTCCTTTAATTTCATTTGTTTATATTTTTACAAGACACACTTACAGTATGTATTTAAATACAATAGTTATAATATAACAATAATAATGTTATAACATATACTAATATTATTGTACTTTTTATTTTTATTTTTAATGCTTGCTGTGTTTTTTTAATGTTAAACACATTATTTAAGTAGAGTAATTATTTATTTGACATTTTATTTTATTTGGCAGAACACATATTAGCAAAACATTAACACACACACACACACATACACACAATAGTAGATAATATTGTGTAGCGCCCAACTTTGATGGCCATGTCCTGAAATTACTGTAAGTACTAATTTAAGCAAAGGAGTTATTAATGCTGAAATTAGTCTGTCAGTTCCTACCAATTTTCATGTTTTCAGAGTGATTTAATTTATTTATTGAAAAACATGATAACTACCTTTTCTCAGGTTCAGTAGTCTTGGTCTCAGACGTCACCGTTGATGCCAGATGCATATGGGACACAAAAGTGCAAACACTTCAGGAGTGTCAAAGTCGTCATCAGATTGGTTGATTTCCACGAGATGCTTTCTTTAAATGTTCTGCCTGGAAACAAAGTTATCGTGGCACCAGACCCCCTCACTAAAGAAGAAAGCTGTAGTGTTTACAACTGTGAATATTAGTGCTTATAAGGATCAACTAAATGCTGGATTTTAAAAAGTATGTGAAATAATTAAAGTTTGTGGCATATAATTTTTAAATTAAGTCAGAGTTTTACACACCGGTCTGTTATTGTGGAATCATTTCCATGCCTCGAAACATGGTGATGAAGGAAAAAAATTGTGATTGGTTGTTTGACATGTCAGTCAAACAGCCTCATGGGAAGGCCTTGGCCAATGAAAGTGGCAATGGATTCCAGACCTTCAGCCATCAGTCAGAATGTCTTGCTATGCGAGACTACAGGTTCAGTAATCCCACACCATATGAAACCAGAAAATGTAATAAAAGAAAAAAGAAAATAAGAATAACCTAACTACAAGCAACATCAAATAAATGCAATGGAGTAAAAACATTTTTTTTTTTTTTTTAGGTAGGTCTAATATTAGTTTTTAGGTACAGAAATTGGTTTAAGAAATGAAATGCAAAACAACATTGGATATTTGACTGTATAAATTAAATATGAATCTTTATTAAAGTTACAAAAGCTATTCAATCAAGAGCAGTGATTGATTCTGTTGTTGTTGGTGTTTAATTAAATTTAAGAAAGTGCTATCACTTTAAGACAATGCACTGATTCAGTACACTGATACAGTATGTTCAGCCAGCTATGTTTGTGATCGTATACTTACCAAAATGGCATTTTACATCATTTATGTGTTAATTTGTCCATTTAAACACAATAATTGAGAGAACACAATATATGCTCACGTTCTGAGGCGTGGATTTACGAAAATAAAAAAAAAATAAAAAAAAAATCACCCCTAATTGCTTGCCTTCCACCACCTACATCCACAAATGTAGTACTTTGCTTCTGTGTGCTCAAGACACCCAGAAACTAGTCATACTATAACTAGTCATATCCTCTGATCTAATCCACACCCTGAAATTTCTCATTTCAGACATCCTCTCTCGTCGGTGTTCCTAAAGTTGGTTCCAAACTGCTACTATGAAAGAAAAGTCCACAACTGTATTGAACGGATCTTGGTGTTCCATAAAAGGCAACATGCATTGATTCCAATCCAGCATCCTGTTGATGGCGGGGACTGTTTATTGTTTTATCCCCCTCACCTCATTCACCTTCTCCCACAGGTTTCCACTTTGGTGGACTGTAAGGACCAGTGTTGCTCTCTCCGTCTTGCCTCTCAAAAAGTATCCAGACTGGGCTGTCAAACCGAACGCTTGTCCATCATTTCCAACTGGGTGTGTATGTGTTGACAGATTCACGACAGGTCCGCCTCACCGTGAACTCATGCTGTTTAAATCCCAGCCCTCACTTAAGCCACTAAAGTTGTACAGACTCGGCCCCGTTTGTGTGGAGGAAATGATTAAAATAACAAAAATATGTGTAATGTACCGTAAAGTAAAATATTGGGTTAAAGAGTTAATGGCATGAGTTGGCCATTAGCTTAATTTAATTCTTTAAGTATTTAAATGGATTTCTTTGCAGGAGAACTGTACATTATAAAACATGGTAAAACAATAACAAAACAAATGGTAAATACTGTAACCAACAGTGCACTCAATGAACTGGCAATCTGTGCACTTGGATTCCTATTTTGCTTATATTTTATTTGCATTTGCTAATTTGCAAGGATTGTGGAATTAAATATTTAGCCTACTTTATATTCAATGACTTAAATAAATGCATATTTGCTCAGTCCCAACACTTTATGAGAGAGAATTATAGTGTTTGTATTTGTATTACTAATGTTTACTATTACTAATATAAAGGCACTATAAAACACTATAAAGCTTTTAATTAATATATATATATATATATATATATATATATATATATATATATATATATATATATATATATATATATATATATATATATATATATATATATATATATATATATATATAGGGCCATTACTCTACACGCTTTGCATGTTACCCTTGGGAGATCTCTTCAGGAAACACTGTGTTAGCTTTCACTCTTATGCTGATGATACTCAGCTCTATATTTCTTCACGGCCCGGTTAAACAAACCAATTTGAAAAAACTAACAATGCATAGTCGATATAAAAAACTGGATGATGAGTAATTTCTTACTACTAAATTCTGAAAAAAAAAAAAAAACATAGGTGTTCATTATAGGGCCTAAAAACTCTGCATGTAATAACCTAGAATGCTGTCTAAGATTTGACGGCTGATCTGTCAATTCTTCGTCATCAGTTAGGAACCTAGGTGTGCTATTTGATAGCAATCTTTCCTTAGAAAGCCAAATTTATAGCATTTGTAAAACTGCATTTTTCCATCTCAAAAATAATATCTAAATTACGACCTATGCTCTCAATGTCAAATGCAGAAATGTTAATCCATGCGTCTATGACCTCAAAGTTAGATTATTATAATGCTTTATTGGGTGGTTGTTCTGCACTCTTAATAAACATCTTCCAGTTGGTCCAAAAAGCAGCTAGAGTTATTACTAGAACCAGGAAGAATGACCATATAAGGCCGGTTCTGTCAACACTGCACTGGCTCCATATAAAACATTGTATAGATTTTAAAATCTTGCTAATTACTTATAAAAACCTTAATGGTTAAACATCTCAGTATTTGAAAGAGCTCTTGTTGCATTATAGTCCTTCACATCCGCTGCATTCTCAAAACTCTGGAAATTTGATAATACCTAGAATGTCAAAATCAACTGCGGGTGGCAGATCCTTTTCCTATTTATCGTCTAAACTCTTGAATAACCTACCTAACATTGTTTGGGAGGCAGACACACTCTTGAAGTTTAAATCTAGAATAAAGACCCATCTCTTTAACCTGGCTTACACATAACACACTAATACGCTTCTAATATCCAAATCCGTTTAAGGATTTTAAGGCTGCATTAATTAGGTAAACCGGAACCGGGAACACTTCCCATAACACCCGATGTACTTGCTACTTTTGGGGGAGTGCCCTTTACCTTGAACTGGCTGAGAAAATGTTGTTTAACTTCCAAGTGATTGCACACTTCACCTTGAAGCCAATATTTAAATCCCTGCAGAGTGAGTGAAAGGAAAGACGAGAAAGATGGAGTTCTTTGTGTTAACCGAAGACACTTGGCTTAACTCAGATGTTCTCCAGCAGAATGTGCATGAGATAAGAACGATTCCAACATTCCAGAATCCTCCTGTCATTTCCAAACACTCTGTGTTATTCCTCCTGTGGTTTTGCTTAATGAGGGATCTCACAGGAGATTTGATAGAAAATCTTTGCTCTGAATTAAACATCAGTCTGTTTATTATTCATCATAGACTGCAGATAAAGATAAAGAAGTTCAAGAGAGGTCTGAAATGCTAGTTACCCCACTCTTACCTTTCTCTTAGAAACTCTGTCTATCCAGAAAGCCTGTTGTTTCCTGAAGGACATACCCTCACTCCATCCAGAATGAATCCACTTCACCTGTGTGTGAAAAGGTCTCCTGACCACCCGTTGGCGATGTGTTTGAGTCAGCTGTGTATGTGTGTGATGATGATGATGGCTTGATGTTCTTAATTAAATTAGGCAAGTTCAAAGAGAGATTACTTGATTTTGAGGGTGCTTTTCAGTTTAGAGCAGATCAAAGTGGATTTTTTTCTTGTTTCAATGAATTACTGATTGACAACATGTACAAATAATTTAGGTGTTTTGACAGGCATCTTCAAAGAGCAATAGAGATATTACATTGGATTCATTCCGACTCGCACCTGGTGCCCTGAATTATGTAGAATCATGAAATACAACAAATTTGTTTGATTTGATAATAATTGATACTTGATTCTTCGCTCACTGAAAGAGATTAAGTGGCTTTCTTTTTGTAAACTAAAGTGGTTTAAAGCTGCAGTTAAATGGGTTGGATTCAGGTCTCTTCGTAACGATCAGTGGATAAAGATTAGCCCATTGCTATTATGCAACAGCTTACCTAGCGGGAGATTAAGATCTTTATATTTATATATATTTATATCTTTATATAACCTGATAACAAAAAAATAACAGGAATAAAAGCTTATAGATGTATTTATTTATTTATTTATTTTTTGGACAGGGAGTGGTTCACTTCTAAAATCTTCATCAGCTTGGTTACTGATTTTTAAAAGGTCTTTTGGTAGATGTTGGAGAGATGTTTTATGCTAAGGTACACTCAGCAATTTATTCTCATAAATAATAATAATAATAATAATAATAATAATAATAATAATAATAATAATAATAATAATAATAATAATAAATAACAATAAATAACAAAATAAAAAAATAAAAAATCCATAAAAAAATGAATTACAAATAATACCGGAAACACAATTAAAGTTGGTTCACCCAAAAAAACAAAAAACAAAAAAAATAAGACTCACCCATATATATGTTTTTCATACATGTATAGAATTTTTTTTTTTCAATATCATCTCTTGTGTTCTGTAGAAGAAATAAATAAAAGTTGTACCGGTTTGGAATAATATGATGGTGAGAAAATTATTACATATTTGTAATTTTTGGGTTAACTATCCTTTTAAGTAGACCTCTGAAATGTGAAATTTGGTTGTACATGTTATATATAGAGGATATACCTCTTCATGAATCTGTCTGTGTATCCAGTTTACCTCAATCCATGTCTTGCTAGATTTCACTCCGAGTATGATGTTTTCCTAAGATAACTAAGTCTTTTCATTTGATATAATAGCTTTCCTGGGCCTGTGGTGTGTATTCAGACAGGCAAAAATGAAAAGATCAGAGGCGACAGGTACCGGTGCACAGCTTGGTTGAGTTAAAGAAGGATGTAAGCAATTTTCTGTTTGTCAGGATAGCTATCAGCAGCTCACGCCTCCAATCTTCTATAAGCAGCTACCTCAGAAGTGGTAAGTGGAGGGTTGCTTTAAAATCTTGGTGACCTGCTAGAGCATTTATTGATTCAATAGATGTTTACGCATGTCTACAGAGATGCGTGCACATCTCATGTGTTAGTCACAGACATGTTGTGACCAAATGAGAGAGACATTAATGTGCATTCATGATCAAAGCTTTCATGCCTCTGATTTGGAATAATAAATGCCAAAGGGAGATGGATAGAGGATGCTGTCGTTGTGGTATAATGAGTGATTTACAACAGATGTGCTAAGTACACCATCTCATCATTTGAAATAACAAAAACATTTAGCGACATGAGGTTGCTCTGAGGCTTCTTTTCGATCTAGATTAGATCAGAGCTAATGGATGAAGCAGTACATAATGTTTATTTCGATTTTATTGGCTGTTTTATATAAGTGCACCACAAGTTTCACCCGACAAAATTTGATTTATTTTGTAATATTTATGAAAACGTGCATGTATTAATAATATTTATTCAAAATATAAAATAATCACCTCAAAAATACACAATAATGGTTTTACCACCATTTGTATTTTAATGCAGCTTCCAACTTTCTTAGAATAACTTAGTCTCCAGTTGAATGTTGTCTGTCAAAGCATCTGCCAGTTTCTTTAGAGATGTTGGAGGAGGGAATCTGCTTATCACTCTTCTCTCCAAAATTCTCTAAAAAGCTTTAACAATATTCTAGTCTGATGATTGCTATAGCCAGGGCAGATTATGAAGGTCATTTTGGTGCTCCAACTTTCCAGGTTTTATGGTCATACACTGTAACACAGATTGGTGTCTGTGATTTAAAGTTTTGGCATTTGCTGCTCTTTCATGAATGATGGTTTTGTGAAACAGGGACTTCAAGGTGAATATTGAGGTTTGCTGTCATTTTCTATTCCTGTTCTGAGTGTGATCGTGCTTGTGCATGTAAGTATTCAAAGGTCCATGTGACGTCCCAAAGCTTCTACTCTGCTTATTATAAGGAACATACAAACTCATACACAGTCAAAACCCATGAACTGCACACAAGCACACTGTGATCTGAGCTTGTTACACCCAGTGCGGTTATTTCTGGAGGGTACCAGATGACTGTCAGAAGAGGATGTTCGTGCCAGTCATTGTCATCTGTCACTTGTGTGTGAAGAAACACTCGCCCACATACCAGTGTATTTATACACTCACTTTCAGAGTAAAAAGTGTGCATATAACTCTAGCAGAGTTCAGTAAAGTATCAAGTTGTCTAGGTAGTGCTCAACTAAAGAACAGCTTTCATGCATTATTGCTTGGTTTTCACCAACTGTTAATAATTGAGCATATTCGATCATTGAGATTTATTTCACTAAAGATTATTTTTAGTATTATCAGTAACAATTAAGAACAGTTTACCTAATAATAATAATAATAATAATAATAATAATAATAATAATAATAATAATAATAATAATTATTATTATTATTATTATTATTATTATTATTATTATTATTATTATTATTGTGTAAGCATTTGATCTAATACAGTCGGTACTGTTTGGGTCATGCAATATAAAATTGGACAAAGCCAATTGGGAAGCACTGGTTTAAGATATTGGGTTTGTAATGGAATTATAGTTCTGACCTTCACCCAACTGACTTCAATTTAATTAGGCTTGGCAGTTCAAAAACACAGAATGATCCTCCCTCATGGTTTCATGGTTAACCCCTCATTTAGACAGTAGCACTTGCACACACTTACACAGGCTGTTCTACACTAGAGGAAGGATTACTGGAGTGTAGGTGAGATGAGGTGATTTATTTCAGAGCTCTTTCGGGTGTCAGTTTTGATTGAGAACCAGTGGAGGAGATCAGTTGAAAGTGATGGAGAGAAATGTCACAGAACAGACAGCGTGTTTTCGCCATCTTCATACCCACATCCAAATGTCTCTTTGTTTCAGTCATATAGTTCTGTCATCATATAAACAGAAATGCACATGCACACATACATACACACTAAACATACGCATACATTATACGTATTTAAGAAAACTTTTGAAACTTTTATTTTCTTTTTTTTAGAAAATGCATATTTAAATATTACAAACACAAACACATATAAGCATGTTGATCGATAGTTAGATAGTGAATGATAGCATCATAAAAGTTACGGAGCTGAGTGATAAAACTAAGAAAGCACAACATTCCTAACTTGTTAGTTAGTCAGATGATTGACCACAGAGGCAGGACTATCTTACTCACAGTCTCAAACAGAAAGAAGAAAAGAGTCAGAAATGTGACTGAAATATGTAACATACATCAGGTCTTTGGTTTTGTGACGGCCCATAATGACCCCAGCTTTGACATACCAGCAGAGACTGTTTGACACTTCTACATAACAGGAGTAATTAACTGCTGATTACTGCAGAGAGTAAATATGTGCCACACACAGAGATGAGCAGATTTCACACAGTTGCATAAATACTATAGTCCCACATTATAGCTGCATTCATGTCCACAAACTATAAAAAAATAGTCTGAAGCATTTTATCTTCTTCATTTCAGGTTATGCTACACTGTAATCTTTATGTTCAGGGTGCCTGGTAGATTTTTGAAGTTGCAAATATTTACACCGTGCTATGGATATAATGGGCCCTATTTTAACGATCTGAAACGCAAGTGTCAAAGCGCGAAGCGCAAGTAACTTTGTGGGCGGGTCTCGGCGCTGTTGCTATTTTCCCGGCGGGATAAATGGCTCTTGCGCCCGGCGCAAATCTAAAGTGGGTTGGTCTGAAGTAGCTTCATTATTCATAGGTGTGGTTTGGGCGTAACGTGAAATAAACCAATCAGAGCGTCATCCAACATTCCCTTTAAAAGCAGGGGCGCAAGTTCCATTATGGATTGCTATTATTGTGGCGTATTTACCAGGCGCATGCCAGGAGCGGTTCACAGCCGAGGAGACAGATGTTCTTGTAAGAGCAGTGAAAGACAGAGAAGTTGTGTTGTATGGGGATGGGAGAAACCCACCCAAAATACACCACAATGATTTCCGTCATCTCACGTGTTAATATTTTTTTTAGTGTAACAATTTATGATATGCAAAAATAACTGTTGCATCTGTGTAGATTACATGAGCAAAGTGTATGCGCGTTGTGCACGCTATACATTATGGTCAAGCATGCGCCCTTAAAATAGCATAATGAACAACGCGCAACGCGCCACTGACTTTAGACTAGGTTTTTTCTGGTCAGTGGCGCAATTGTTTAATGGAACAGCAAAATAGCACCAGGGATTGTTTGCGCCGGAACACGCCTCCTTTTTTGCGCTGAACCGCCCAGGGAGCGCAAGTTCATTCACTAGTTTAGCGACGTGCTTCTGTGGAGGGAAAAGCGCGCTTTGCGCGGGTGCAAAATAGGAATGACACATGCGTCGGTGTACAAAGTCAATTGCGCTGGGTGCAAGATAGGGCCCAATGTGTTTGTCTACTTTTTAATGTTTTAATAAGAATAAAAATAATAATAACAATAAATGATAATGATAATTGTTAAACAACTTAATGATGTATACTATTATTATAGGTGTTTATTCATATATATGCATTTTAATTGTTCAATTGTTTAATTTTGTATTTGTGGCGAGTGGGGCGGGGCCAAGGGACATGGAAACAAGGAGTGAGGCCGCGGAATGATTGGGAAATCAGCGACACCTGTGACCCACCGCCAGTCTCGAGTCCCACGTAGGAGATGGAAGGATATAAAACTGGAGCGACGATAGTGAAGGACGAGAGAGGACCAGGCCTGGGCTTTAGTTTAGGTTTTGCTTTTTATTTGCGTGCATCAGTTTTCCGTGAGGGGCTGATGCGCTGTTTTGTTTATTTTGTGATTATTAAAGTTTCATTGGATTGTCTGCCGGCTCCCGCCTCCTTCTTCCCGATGATTATGGAGTTAATATTATAACAGTATTGTACTGATAATAGTTATAATATTAAGTATTAATTTTTGGCCAAATATTAACATAAATATTATATGTAATATAAATTATATAATCATTGATATAGGCCTATTGGTTTAAATAGCCTAAATATATTTATAGATCATAAATATGTACAGTTACAGTAACCTTTTGTTTAGTTGCATTCAATTGAAGTTTTTGAATTTTTTACGTTACAAATCATTACAAATGAATTTTACAGTTTATTTTTTACAATTTAGTAGTAGCTTATCAGTGGTGACTGTCCGTTGATGATGCATCATCTGAGGTCCTCTGAGGGGCTGGCATCATCTCTTCTCAGGTGTTCTGGACCCAGAAAGAGGTTTGTGTAAATCGAAGCAAAACAGATAAACAAATAGAGACATAATTAGCATAGCTGCTGTTCCAACCAAGTAAAATTAATTAGTTTAACCCAAGCTAAAGAATAGTAATGCACATTTGATTATAGACAACTGCAGTCACAAATTATGAAATGCATTATTTGAATGTTTGGCGAAAAGATCGGTTTTAAATCTAGATTTAAACAGAGAGAGTGTGTCAGAACCCCGAACATTATCAGGAAGGTTATACCCGAGTTTGGGAGGCAAATGCAAAAAAAAAAAAAAAAAAAACACTTTACCTCCTTTAGTGGACTTTTGTTATCCTAGGAACTACCAAAAGTTCAGCATTTTGTGACCTTAGGTATCATGATGGATTGTAGCATGGTAGAAGGGTTAGGTACGCAGGAGCTAAACCATTTAGGGCCTTATAGGTAAGTAATGATAATTTGTAACTGATACAGAACTTAATAGGTAGCCAGTGCAGAGACTGTAAAATTGGGGTAATATGATCATATTTTCTTGACCTGATAAGAACTCTAGTCGCTGCATTTTGGACTACCTGTAGCTTGTTTATTGAAGATGCAGGACTACCACCTAGAAGTGCATTACAATAGTCCAGTCTAGAGGTCATGAATGCATGAACTAGCTTTTCTACAACAGAAACAGGTAACATGTTTCGTAGCTTGGCAATGTTTCTAAGATGGAAGAATGCAGTTTTTGTAAAATGGGAAATATGATTTTCAAAACACAAGTTGCTGTCTAATATAACACCAAGATTTTTGACTGTAGAGGAAGTAACAGTACATCCATCTAGTTGTGAACTGTATTTTTGGTCCAATAAGTAGTATCTCTGTTTTATCCAAATTTAATAGGATACAATTATTGGTCATCAAATATTTTACATTTTTAACGCACTCTGTTAGCTTAGATAATTTAGAAGTCTCATCTGGACTTCATTCTGTATTGTTTAATCACTTTATTACCATACAATGCATTTTAAGTAAATTAATACTGTATATATTTAGGGGGATCTGTGACATCTAGATGCGTTTTTATGGCAGTTAAATTTTTAACTGGTATGGACTGCATACTAGACTGATTAGTGAGTAGCAGAAGCATCCGAATTGAGACCCAGTGAACATCTTAATCATGTTTATGAAAGGTAAGGAAGTGAAATTCCAGATATTTTCAGTTATGGAAACTCTCTATTGACTGAAGAATTACTGAGTTTTCTGTCAACATCAAACTGTGGCTTCCTTCTCACTCTCTCCCTGTGCTGTTCCTAATCTCATCCTTAATGTCTCTGTCACTTAGTAAATATGGATGAACAATGCAGCATTTGAAACTGATCCGCAGAGGACTGGAGACATGGACTGTTGGGTCATAACAGCGCTAATTAAATCCAGCTAGTTGTCTGCGATTTTTAAGAGATGAATCCCCAAGTGTTGTCCAGTTTTCCAGCGTTTGCGCATAACTCAGCTCTCATAAATAATTTCGACACTTGAGCACTCGCGACTCCAAACAAATGATGGTACTGGCACTTCTCTTGATTTTTGTGCAGTGACACAAATCAACGGACTGAAAGCATTATGTGTGTCTCGGATCAAACATTACATGACTATCATGCACACAATGCCTGAACATACTGATACAATAACCACAAAGTTGTCTCTCTTTTTTCTTCGGTTTACAGGAAGAGAGATGACTTTCCGAGGAGTCAGGATTAGGAGTGTTGGCTTTGATATATGAAGCTTTCCAGTTGATGTCATTGGTCATTCAAACTCATGCAGATTGCCAGAAACAGCACGACTCAAGGCAGCGTGGGATATTTTTTAATGCTTTATCTCAGCAGTGTGCCTACACAGTCGATAAAGGGAAGCTTGCGGCAGTGGAACAGATAGAGAGAGTGAGCGAATGAGAGGAGAACATAAATGTATGAGCGAACAGTTGTGAAGGCCCTCAGTAATGGGTGATGTATAACAGGGATTGTTTCCTTGGGGTAGTTTGAGGTCTACCTCAGTCAGAGGAGCATAATTCATGATGAAATTAGAATGTGTTGCCTAAACCCTTACAGCTGCTTTGTATTTAAAGAAGGAGTTAGCATACACACAGGTAAGATATTATAAACTTACAAAAAAATACTTTGGTGGCAGCATGGTATCAGGTATTGGTACCATATTATATATTATAACTAAAATCGGCCAATTCAAATTCAGTTTAATTAAGTTCCGTTCAGTTTTATTAGTAGCACATTTCTCAATGCACATTGTTTCAAAGCAGCAGCTTTTTACAGAAAAAAGCATGTGTCTATTATCAGTTCATTTAATAATCAGAAAAAAAAGATAATCAATTATGAAAATTCATAATTTCTGATTATTTTACAACCCTGCATGCTGAACAAAATAAACAGGTTGTGACATCCGCAACAGCCATATGTTTCCCCTATCAGTCTCTTCTGGTTTCAAGTCAAACCACTAGCCGCAAAACTAGCAGCCATTTTGGCTCCAGCAGCCCTATGCTCATCATTTTTGGTGGAAAATGTAACCCAAAGTATGCAGGGGTCAACCAGAAACATGTTAATAGCCACTTAGCATCCAGCAAACCTCATTCACACAGATGCACATATGACTTTAATGGCTTGGCAGTATTTAGCTAAAGAAATTGTCGTTGTGGGTTCAGCCAGTCTCTTGTTCACCACACATTCACTTTCCTACTGTAGCTTGCCCATTCTCGGTTTGCCTTTATTCTCACAGGTGGAGAGAGACAGAGAGACATAATGGGGGCACTAAACAGAAAGTGCTCAAGATACCTAACCTTGCAAGAAGCGTTTTGTCAAATCTGACAAACAGAAATTCCCTAGATGACTCTTTTAGCTTCTATTCACAGCAGCATGAATCGCTCACAAATGTTCTGTCATATTATGATGGAGGGTGGTAAGGGTTTGTGGATAAAGATTTGGGAATGGAGACAAAAAGGCTGTAGGTTTGGAGCCCAAATAAGAAAATTCATCACCACTGAGATTTTGACCGAGACACTTATTAATCTGTAATATCTTCTTTTATCTGGTCACAAGTTTTAATACCTGACTGTGAACAATTGTTTGAATTTTGTTGAAAAGTCAATGGTTTTGAGATTGTTTATCCTTTTGTTGATTTCAGGCATACAGCAAATTTTAGGAAATATTCTGCAGCGTTATGAACTGTGAACCATTTAATTTGGTTCTCAGTTTAATTTAATTTGAATTCATTTTGACACTATATTCTTCAAGTAATTGTGCGAAAATGACGCTTTATTAATCAAAAGTGTAAATTTCTGTGAAAAGGAATAAAAGGTGTAGAAGTTTTACTGCCTCTAGTGTTCATTTTGGAAATTGCAGTGATATGTACTTATTGGTACGTATTTCGCGTCTCGCTAAAAAGTGCACCCAGGTACATTTCTACCATGAGACCAGGTAATCTATATGTTATTGTGTGCAGTCTGAAAAAATGTGTTTCATTGACATTATTTTGCATCACACAGCCTGTTTATCTTTTCACATTCTATCTGAAACTCCAACTCAAGTAAAATATGACCTGTTTTGTTTTGGGGTTCTAGATTGAACAGTAGGCAAACACTGTCACTGATGAAGAATCAATATCAAGATCATTCAAATGAAGGTTTATTTTCACTCAGCTAAAATGTTAAAGAGCAGGTCATATGGTTTTTTTAAAAAATATCTAATTTGCTGTTTAACGTAGCTTTCCTTAAATTAAAACAATCTGCAAAGTTATAATTAATAGAGATA
Organism: Carassius auratus; assembly: GCF_003368295.1. Taxonomy (NCBI): domain Eukaryota; kingdom Metazoa; phylum Chordata; class Actinopteri; order Cypriniformes; family Cyprinidae; genus Carassius; species Carassius auratus. Next base: position 13,165,203 of record NC_039276.1, on the reverse strand, counting down.
TTGTCTCTCAAAAGTGAGTCGACACAGAATCGCCATGAGTCATCTTTTTTTTTTTTTATATGAACAGAGTCTGACAACACAACAGGTTTGGTCAGCTAACCAATCAGAGCAGAGTAGACTTATGGAATGGAGGGGTTTGCTCTAAACTTACTTGGAACGAATCGTTTCCTAATCATTGGCAAATAACCCTTATATTTTTTTGAAAAAAATATTTTTTTCTGACCATGCATTTAAACCTGTTGTAAGGGTCTAAAACACAATATTAGGATACTTTAAAAAAAACATTTGACCTGCTCTTTAAAAACAGATGGAAACAGTGGGACTGCTCTTGTATTAGGTGTACTGTAAGTTTCAAAGAGCCTCCTCTTCCTCTTCAGATCAGTTCACTAAATGATGTACACAGTACCAGTGTTAAGAAATTCCTTTATAAACATTTAAAAAGCTATCAGGAAGATAACTGTACCATTCCACATCAATCTCTAATTACACACAATAAACAGGAAATCAATTGGAAAAATTTATGAAGGTCTATTTTGAACTAATAACTGTCTGACTCCACCTGAGGAGGGGTGGGGGAGCGTTATGGCAAACTTACTGAGGCATTGTTGTATTTCATAATTGCAACATAATTAGTATGCAATTGAGTCCCCCTCCCCCCACCCGTGGATAACAGATATTATTTGAAGCATATTGCTGTATCATAGGCTGTAATTTATTTTTAATTACAATACAGTGATTGCATATCAGACAAAATCATTTTGTTGATTCATGGCAGGAGTTGATTTAGTTGAGCAGAACCATGCTGACGCCAACCCGCTGACACAAACACGTACACTTGCTCAACACATATATTAATTGTACATGAGATTGATTTTGTAAGTACAGGCCACTTGTAGATTGCTATATGTTAATCTAGACATTTGTGTATATATTAGTGCTGTCAAAATTAGCGCGTTAACGCATTCGATTTTTAAAAAAATATTTAACGCGTTAAAAAAAATAACGCAATTAACGCGGTTGCTGTTTTTTTTATTTCCGGTTGTGGCCTATGTGTGTTCAACGTGCAAAGAAATATGGATAAGACCAAGGAAGGACTTTTAAATGGAAAGTTTCAGTATAAAACTCTGCCGGATTACTCTTCAGTCTGCCACAAGAAACATTACTCTTCATTCAGTCTGCCACAGGAAACAGCAACATTAAAATCATGAACTCAAATCATTGTTTAAAAAAAAAAAAAAAAAAAAAAAAAAAACAATGACTGTTGTAACAGTGCGTAAATCAGACCTTTATGTAATGCTAACGTTAATAAGCTTAAACGAAAATAACGAAATAAATGTCACAGTGCCGCGAACTGTCAATTACCCCTGTACGCGTGCATCACTGTCCTCCTCACAGCTGCAGCAACTTGCGCTCTCTCTCTTCATCAAGCTTTAAAACAAAAAGGGGACAAAAAGATCATATTGTCTTTGTGCATAGGCTATAGATTAATTAGATAAATGAATATCTAAATTTGTGCCTTGCCGTCTACGGTATTTTTTTAGAACTTAGAAAAAAGATGCTGCAGCCAATGAGCAGCCAGCGGGGGCTGCAGGACGACTCAACCTCCGCAGACAGTTTTTAATGTTTATCAGACAATAAATACTCAAGATTTAGCTTTAGTATAATTTCGGGACAATTAGGGCCAGATTCGGGAATCGGGACAACAGTTTAGATTTCGGGACTGTCCCGAATTTTTCGGGACGTCTGGTCACCCTTCCTGAAAGAGCTGCATTACTTCATTAGCTTGAGCCTGACCTGCAGTGATAGGATTCAAATTTGGTGAGGTGTCAGTCAGCGAATCATCTGATTCTGGTCTTGTTCTTGCAGTATTCAGAGTCTGAAGCCAAGAAAACATATTAAGTGTTGTAGTTATCTGTGTTTGATTTTTAACCGAACCGAGTGTGGTGTACACTCATAACGAGTTTCACACACCTGCTCCGGCCACGTTGAGTTGTTGACACTTAACTGTGTGAAAAGCGACACATGTGCTATTCACTTGTATAATTTAAGGGTGAATGGGTAATGTAGTTTCTGCTCTGGGTGGGATGAATTAGGAAGCTTGCATTGTGAAGGGCGCTCTGAAAATCGGCAGTGCAGGTAAAAGATTAAAACCTCTATTAAAACAGATGTCCAAATGAGCGTACCGGTGTACGCTAAAAGCACGTTCTGGGCGCACGGAGAGGTGGCGGTACGCTCAAGAGCTATATTTGGAAGTGGCGGTACTCAGTACCGGTGTGTACCGGCCCACTTAAAGCACTGGCAATGACTATACTTTGGAATTTTTTTTTGCAGTCCACTTAGAATTCAACATGGAAATCATTTTTGTTTTTTATTTGGCATTGATTGTTTTGAAATTCAAATGGCACTTACATGCCTGTGTTTTTATTTCTGTAATAAATATGGCTTTCAAGCCAACAGTTAATTTGGAGAATATTGATGGTTTATTGCAGGTATGTTGTTTACATGAAAAAATCTGTGTTACAAGTTAAACAAAAATTCCAATAAACAATCATATTTTGAATTTAAATAGTTTCTTTGTCTTGAGTTTACATTAATTATTTACATTTTACATTTACATATCCAAAAAGTTTCAGTCTTTTAATTGTGATTAATCGCGATTAATTTTAAAGAATAGTGCGATTAATTAGTTATTTTTTTTTAATCGATTGACAGCACTAGTATATATATATATATATATATATATATATATATATATATATATATATATATATATATATATATATATATATATATATATACTTTTTTTTTTTTTAGGTCAACCGCCTTCAACTGAGGGATTTACACACATTAAACACTCTCTCAGATGTTAAAGTCATCATGGCATTGATTGTAAGCTTGAGAAATCCCCCATCATGCACCTCTCCTGCACCTTTTCATTTCCTGGAAATACTATCCCATCTGCCTCTCAAAACCGCAAAACAGAGGATCCTGGGAAAATAAATGACCACTGAAAGCAAACTGAGCTAGCTGATTCATCTTTAATTACTTGATTTCTTGTTCTTCCTTGCAAATGCCAAAATCAGATGTTGATACTTTTGATTGCCTGTTCCCAGACTATTTTTCAAACCATCACATAGAAGGTCATGGCTTCTCGTGGTGATATGAGTAACTGCTCTATTTCCTTTTGTCACTTATACTGATGGATACTTCCAGCTTCTTTTCACCAATTCCTTTCTGTTTTTCCTTCATTCTGTCTTTTGGATAAATTTCATCCTCCCATTTTTTTTTTTTTTCTAATTCTTACTTTTTGTTATTTTCACTGAGTCTTCCCCACTCTAAATACTTTTGCTAAAATCTATATTCTACTATGCTAACTATGCCTACTGCGTAAAACTTGGATAATTGTTTTCCAATAATAAATCATTCAATTATTTATGTTTCCGCATAACTTAATTTAAAATTTAGCACTGCTGAAAGCAAATAACATAAACTGCCAATGAAAAATTATTCTGAGCATTAATTTATATTAGGTATTACAATATTTAACATTGTTAAAATCGAAAGTTGCAGTGTGCTATTTAATTAGCTAACATGTATTAAGACTTTTTTTAACAAAAAAATAATTTAACTTATTTAGCAAATGTAGCTATTGCTCATTGTGAATGTTAATGGTTAACTAATGAGGTATTATTGTAAAGTGATACTGATTGGTCTTTATAGTTCTTTTGCACTTTAATCTGTGTAAAACTTGTAACTTTATATATTTTTTTCTGTATTGCTTTATTGTATTTAAATGTTCAGTTCCCTTTCAGTCGGTCACTCTCGACGCCACGTCGAGGACCGACGAATATGGGATATCGCTTCGATAGACCAATCTACTTTGAGTGTAACTAAACGAGCCAATGCACATTGGCATGCAATTATTGCATCCAGCTGCCGCTGATCACTGCGTGAGTATAAGAGAGCAGCAGGTGCAATGCATACCAGCTTTTCGCTTCAAAGCCGAGCGACAGTATCGTTCTGCTTACCTTGAACTGTGTCTACGGTGAACTGCGAGTTCAGCACGCTCTGGGAAGCTTCCTGTGTTGGCGGGACGGCGCTACAGCGGCGGTCATTCCAGTATCGAGTGGGTTGCACACTTCAGGCTGCACTATCCCCTGTCGTGTGGCAAGCGGCCATCTCCCCTGTGCGCCTCAGCACTGAAAGAGCAATTCCTAAAAGAGCAAATTTTCTCTAAAAGAGCTTCACGGGTGCGTCTTTTTAAAGACGACGGATCGTCCTTTTAAGGATGCCGTTTCACCCGTGCGTTTCTGGGTGCGGTCGTTACCTGGCACCGGGTGATGGTCACGATCGCTGCCTCACGTGTCTGGGCGTCAAGCACGCTGAGGTGGCTTTCGTGGATGCGTCATGTTCCTGTTGCGGGAAGATGACCATCTCGGAGCTGCGAACCAGGCTCCGCTACCTTCAGGGGGGCGGAGTCCCGCTGCCTCTGCCGCGATCTGGGGCTCGTTCTGGCGGACAGACGAGGTCCACTTCCGGTAGTGGCTCGGGCGGTTTGAGGGTCACAGTGGTGGCAAACCCCGCAGGGAACCAACCCTCTGGGGACCACCACTCCTCTTGCACCTCCGATCCAGTGGAGCAACCCACGGAACGCGCTGGGCCCTCTACAAGGAGCGTACCAGTGGTATCCAGTGGGCCTCCCCCCGACCGGATGTCGATCTCAGCATCGGAGGGAGAGCTGTCGGACGAAGATTCGGCTGCGCTGCCGCCCTCTGGGATGGTGGCAAGGCCTGAGTCGGACCCCGAAATGTCAGCTATGCTTTCCCGGGCCGCCGAGAGGGTAGGGCTCGAGTGGAATCCTCCACCGCGTCCCGAGCCCTCGCGGCTGGACGATTGGTTTCTCGGGGTGGCGCGCGCTGGTTCTCAGCGCCCCACTCCAGTGCCTTTCTTTCCGGAAGTGCATGACGAGCTCACCAGGTCGTGGAAGGCACCTTTTACTGCCAGAAACCGGCCAGTGGGCTCCTCCTCCCTCACCACCCTCGATGGCGGTGCAGCGAAGGGGTATTCGGGAATCCCGTCGGTGGAGCGGGCGGTAGCGATGCAATTGTGTCCTAAGTCCGCCTCCTCCTGGCGTGGAGACCCGGTGCTTCCTTCCCGGGCCTGTAGGCACTCGTCTGGTCTGACCGGCAGTGCCTATGCGGCTTGCGGGGAAGCTGCTTCCGCCTTACACGCTATGGCGTTACTGCAGGTGCACCAGGCTAAGGCACTGAAGGACCTGCACGAGGGGGGTCATGACCCAGAAGTTCTAAAGGAACTCCGAACCGCCACTGACCTCGCGCTCCGAGCGACGAAGGTCACCGCGAGTTCCCTGGGTCGTGCGATGTCCACGCTTGTGGTCCAGGAGCGCCATCTCTGGCTGTGTCTGGCAGACATGAGGGACACCGACAAGGTCCGGTTCCTCAATGCCCCCGTGTCCCAGACCGGCCTATTCGGCGACGCGGTCGAGAGCTTCGCCCAGCAGTTCTCGGCTGCCCGGAAGCAGACTGAGGCGATACGACACATCCTGCCCCGGCGGGCACCTGCTGCCTCCTCCCGTCCGCCGGCCGCAGTGCCCCAGCCTGCACGTCGCCGAGGGCGGCCCCCTGCGTCTGCCCCCACTCCCGCGCAGCATCAGCAGCAGCCTCCAGCAAAGCAGCGCCGTGGAGCCGGGCGTGGGCGGGCAGCCCCGCCTGTCCAGGCCCCCGCCAAACCTGGCGGTAAACGGAAGAGCAAACGGCCCTGAGACAGGCGACCCAGAGATGGAGGGATCTGCTCTTCGGGAGATGGTGAACGCACCACTCCCTCCCCCGGAGGAGGGCCGGGTGGAGAATCTTTTGTTTCATTTTTTCCCGCCGTTGGCCTCGCGGCCGACGGTACCCAAATACTCGATAAAAGAGCAATTTCCCTTATCTCTGGGTCACAGGGGGGCACGGAGAGTTGCGGACGGCCAAGCTCCGGACCCCACTCATCCTCCTCCTTCGCCAGATGGCAGCAGCGGGCGGTTCGAGAGCGTCAACAAAGGCCCTACTCACGCACCCTCTGCCAACCCGTGGAACCAGGTGAGCCCTGCACCCCACACTTGCACCACACTCCGGCCTGCTCACAAGCCGCCCGAGTTGGGTCCCTGTGTTCCACCTCGCTGCCCCACTGCGGGTACGGCTGTGGTTCCGCTGGTCCCGCTTGTACGGTTTTTAAGCGCCTGGTCAGCGCTACCCAGCCCGTCTCGCTGGCTTCTGCGGACCATCAGCCTCGGCTATGCGATTCAGTTCGCCCGGCGTCCCCCCAAGTTCCGCGGTATCCGCTTCACTGCGGTGAAAGCGTCCGATGCCCCTGTCTTGCGGGAAGAGATTGCAGTCCTACTGGCGAAGGACGCGATAGAGCCGGTCCCTCCAGCCGATATGAGGACCGGGTTTTACAGCCCCTACTTCATTGTACCCAAGAAAGGCGGTGGGTTACGGCCGATCTTGGATCTGCGAGTTTTGAATCGGGCTCTCCATCGGCTACCGTTCAAAATGTTGACACAGAAACGCATTTTCGGGTGCGTCCGTCCCCAAGATTGGTTTGCAGCGATCGACCTGAAGGACGCGTACTTTCATGTGTCCATCCTTCCGCGCCACAGACCTTTTCTGCGGTTTGCGTTCGAAGGACGGGCATATCAGTACAAGGTCCTGCCCTTCGGGCTGTCCCTGTCTCCCCGTGTCTTTACGAAGATCACGGAGGCAGCTCTCGTTCCCCTCAGAGAGCAAGGTGTTCGCATACTCAACTACTTAGACGATTGGCTGATACTAGCACAGTCTCGGGATCAGTTGTGCGAGCAAAGGGATGTGGTGCTCCGGCACCTGAGCCTGCTGGGCCTTCGGGTCAACTGGGAGAAGAGCAAACTCTCGCCGAGGCAGAGGATCTCTTTTCTTGGTATGGAGTTGGATTCGGTCGAACAGACAGCACGCCTCACAGAGGAACGTGCGCGGTCGGTGCTAGCCTGCTTGAATACGATCAAAGGCAGGACAGCGGTCCCACTGAAATTCTTTCAGAGGCTCCTGGGGCATATGGCGGCCGCGGCAGCACTTACACCGCTCGGCCTATTACATATGAGACCGCTCCAGCACTGGCTTTATGGCCGAGTCCCGAGGTGGGCGTGGAAGCGTGGCAGTCACCGGGTCCAAGTTACACCGGCCTGTCTCCAAACCCTCACCCCGTGGTCAGATCTTGCATTTCTCCGGGCAGGGGTGCCCCTAGAGCAGATCTCCAGGCATGCTGTGGTTTACACGGATGCCTCCACCACCGGCTGGGGGGCCACGTACAACGGGCATGCAGTCTCAGGGGTTTGGACGGGCCCACAGCTGCAGTGGCACATCAATTGCCTAGAGTTGCTAGCAGTACACCTTGCCTTGAACCGTCTCAAAGGTCTCCTACGAGGCAAGCATGTGCTGATCCAAACGGACAATACTGCGACCGTTGCGTACATCAACCGACAAGGTGGTCTGCGCTCCCGTCGCATGTCGCAACTCGCTCGCCACCTCCTCCTTTGGAGTCAGAAGGTTCTGAGGTCACTTCGTGCCGTTCACATTCCAGGCCTGCTCAATCGTACAGCCGACGAGCTGTCTCGAGCAATGCTCCCGGGAGAATGGCGACTCCATCCCCTGACGGTCCAGCTGATTTGGAGACGGTTCGGAGCCGCTCAGGTAGACCTGTTTGCTTCTCCAGAGACCTCTCACTGCCAGTTGTTTTACTCCCTGACCGAGGGTACTCTCGGCTCGGACGCACTGGCACACAGCTGGCCGCGGGACCTACGCAAGTATGCGTTTCCCCCAGTGAGCCTTCTCGCACAGACACTGTGCAAAGTCCGGGAGGACGAGGAGCAAGTCTTGCTAGTAGCGCCATATTGGCCTACTCGGACCTGGTTCCCCGAACTAGTGCTCCTCTCGACAGCCCCTCCTTGGCCGGTTCCTCTGAGGAGGGATTTACTGACTCAGAGACGGGGCACCATTTGGCACCCGCGTCCAGACCTTTGGAAACTCCATGTTTGGTCCCTGGACGGGACGCGGAGGTTCTAGGTGACCTACCCCAAGAGGTAGTGAACACCATCACTTCGGCAAGAGCACCGTCTACGAGACACGCCTATGCCTTGAAGTGGAACCTGTTCGTTGAGTGGTGTTCTTCTCGCCGAGAAGACCCCCGAAGATGCCCGATTGCGGTCGTGCTATCCTTTCTGCAGCAAGGGTTGGAGCGAAGGCTGTCTCCCTCCACCCTCAAAGTCCAGGTTGCCGCTATTGCTGCGTACCATGACCTCGTGAATGAGAAGTCCTTGGGTAAGCATGACCTCATCATCAGGTTCCTTAGAGGGGCCAGGAGGTTAAATCCATCCCGGCCCCCCTGTATACCCTCTTGGGACCTGTCTCTAGTGCTTAAATCACTACAGCAGGGCCCATTCGAGCCTTTGCATTCAGTTGAGCTAAAGTTTCTTTCATTGAAAACTCTGCTCCTGCTTGCACTGGCCTCCATCAAGAGGGTAGGGGACCTGCATGCATTTTCGGTCGACGATTCGTGCCTAGAGTTCGGGCCGGCTGACTCCCAGGTAATCCTGAGGCCCCGGCCTGGCTATGTGCCCAAGGTTCCCACTACATCCTTCAAAGACCAAGTGGTGAACCTGCAAGCGCTGCCCCTGGAGGAGGCAGACCCAGCCCTGACTGTGCTTTGTCCCGTCCGAGCATTAAGGTGCTACGTAGACCGGACACGAAGCTTCAGGACCTCAGACCAGCTCTTTGTCTGTTATGGAGGTCGGCAGAAGGGGAGTGCCGTCTCTAAGCAGAGGATGGCCCACTGGATTGTGGATGCCATAACCCTGGCTTATCAGGCTCAGGGTGTGCCCTGCCCGTTCAGGTTACGAGCTCACTCAACTAGAAGTGTTGCATCCTCCTGGGCGCTGGCTCGTGGCGCCTCGCTGACAGATATTTGTAGAGCTGCGGGTTGGGCGACCCCTAACACGTTCGCTAGGTTCTATAGCCTTCGTGTAGAGCCGGTATCCTCCTGTGTTCTCACCTCAAACGGGTAGTGGCACTGAGAGGCCCCGGTTAGTGTCGGCTTGCTTAAACTACTCCAGAGTGTCCGTACTGTAGACCCTGTTGGGATCCTCCATCACCCTAAGCAGCTGGACGCGGCGGAACGTCCGGCGCCAGACCTTCATGATGAATCCGTGAGAACCATGGAAGGGCGGGTTCCATATTGAGACCTAAGCGGTACTCGTATGTGTATAGTCCACGGTATAGCCTTAGAGCCCGTGTTTCCCCGGCAGACTTCTGCCTTCCCAAGAGGGTTTTAATCACCTAAAATTTCTCCGTATACTCCTAAACGGATGTTATATGTGTATTTGCCTCCGAGACCTCCTTCGGGAAGGATGGGGCTTCCGCAGCGTCCCGGCTCCAAGCGGACCGGGTACGTTTTCCCAGTGTTATCCAATCTCACCCAGTGAGGTAGTGCTTTGACAATGGTGAGTGGAGCTACTTGTTCTGAGCCCCGGCCTACACCTAATAGGGGCGCAGGCGGCTCGCACAGGGCACTGGAAGGGGCAGCACCCATGGCGCTTTGATAGGGATCCCATATTCGTCGGTCCTCGACGTGGCGTCGAGAGTGACCGACTGAAAGGGAACGTCTCGGTTACGTATGGTAACCCTCGTTCCCTGAAGGAGGGAACGGAGATGCCACGTCCCGTCGCCATGGTTGCTGTACCGCCGCTGAGCTGCCGGGTTCCCGGCTCGGCTCCTCAGCGAAAAACTGGTATGCATTGCACCTGCTGCTCTCTTATACTCACGCAGTGATCAGCGGCAGCTGGATGCAATAATTGCATGCCAATGTGCATTGGCTCGTTTAGTTACACTCAAAGTAGATTGGTCTATCGAAGCGATATCCCATATTCGTCGGTCCTCGACGTGGCGTCTCCGTTCCCTCCTTCAGGGAACGAGGGTTACCATACGTAACCGAGACGTTATTTTTGTAATAAGAAAAATTTTATTTAACCTGTTACACTGTTACACTTTTTTGTAACTAAATTTTAATTTCTTTAATACTTCATCATTATTAGATCTCTAAAAAGTTCCCCTAATATGTTAGTACCAGTAATAGTAATATTATATATATATATATATACACATGTATTATATTATTATTTTTAGGCTTGTTTTTGTCATCGGTCTTCTGCTGCTTTCTTTCAATGACTCCTCTGTTGACCTACCTCTGGGCCTACACAGGCTGCCCAAATCCGGCCTGGATCCCCAAGTCCCGCTGTGGTGTAAATCATGTCCTTTTTTTTTTTTTTTTCATGGATATGGGATAAGCTCAGCCCACAGCTGCACAAGTTTTAAACATTGCCCCGGTACACTCTTTATCTATTCTCCCAGAGGTTACACACTCCCTCTTTTTCTTGTTCAGCTCACATTCGCTCTAGCTACATGCACTTTCCTGCCATATGATTCATGCTAGCTGTTATCTGGATAATCTCTCCCTCTCCTTCTCCCCTTCCCTCCTTCCACTCCTCTATTCCTCCCTAGTCTGTGGAGTATCTATTTGACAGAGCCTGATATAAACAGCTTTTGATTAAGCTCCGTGAGACCCGAAACAGTGAGTAGATGTGGCCCGGGGACAGAAAAGGCAAAATTCACAGTCAAAACACACAGTATGTATTCTTAATTGTGTGATGTTGGCTGATTTTGGCTGATTGGGTGATTTTCAATTGTGATAAGTCTTCCAGTGGAAACAAACAGTGTAGCAAAAGGTCTGAACCGGGAGCTTGCTCCATTTTCTGGATGGTCGAGGTGCATCTAGCAGGGGATTTGCGATGTTGTTGTTTCAAGCTAGCTTGACGCTGTGCAACAACTGTCACCTATCAACAACATCTGCGGTGAACAGCTTGCCTTCAATGGATGATTGAGTTTGGCCATACCTGCTGCCTCTGTCTCAAACTGTCGCATCTCAAATCGGTTCACTTTTCATCTGTTTTAAGGTTTTCTGTGGACCTATTAAGAAACTCGGTTAGTGGTAGATCGATATATCGATATATCAGCCAATATTTGGCATTTTTTTATATCTGCATCGGCCAATAAGTTTCCCTGTTTGGGCGATATATTTGAAGGACTTTTATTTTGACATTGCTTAGAATGGCAGCGCCTGAACACACAGTGCTCACATTTTCTCTCTTCTTCATTGTCGTCGTTAACAGTTCTAAGTAGCAATGTTCTTTATTAAATAATAATAATAATAAATAAAAACCTGAATATTCTGGTGTGATATAAGTAAAAGTGACGTGACATAGCAATAGCAGCCAAGCATGGTGACCATACTCTGAATTCGTGCTCTGCATTTAACACATCCATTGTGCACACACACACACACACGCACGCACGCACGCACGCACGCACGCACACACGCACACACACACACACACACACACACACACACACACACACACACACACACACACACACACACACACCATGAAAACACACCTGGAGCAGTGGGCAGCTATGAGCTACGGCGCCTGGGTCCAAATATCTAACCATTAGGCCATGACTTCCCCTATACAGTTATTTGATCAAAACTACAATAATCACAGGGTAACCTTATTTATTCCTGATGGCAATGCTGATATTTCAGTAGCCATTACTCCAGTCTTTAGTGTCAGATTATCTTTAGAATTCGTTCATCTATGCTGATTTGAAAAAAAAAAAAAAAAAAAAAAAAAAAAAACAGAAGATTTTTGATTGTTTATAATATTATATGATTTTATGACAATAAAATACTCAAGAGATAATGTAAAATCAACCAGTCATTATTACAAATTAAACTTGGCAGACTTATCAGAACCTGACACGTATCATCAAGTTTTCATTCAGTTATCATCCCGAATAGGTTTATTTTGCAATAATGACTGGTATTATCTGGCTTGCAAAGCTTTACCAAATAAATAAATGGACATGGAATATTTGAGCTGAAATGATGTGTTATGAGAGAAGAGAGGCTGTGTGAATCACTGGCTGAGAGGATTGGTTACCAGGGACAACAAAAATATGAATGCTGCGATTGACCAATCAGAGTAAAGTATTCCAAAATGCTGTCACAAATAACTTGATTTTGCTTTCAGCTACCAGTAAGAGACTAATACTCTCATTTTATGTAACACATTTCACGCTGTTCAAATCTTTTCCACAAAATCCCCCAAAGTAAGCATATAAAATCCCCCTAAAAATCTGTCTGGACCTGTCAATAAGCATTAAAACATCTTGCCTTTAAAGAAGGCTCTGTGGCCGAATGCATAAAAGGTTTAGACTATAGTCTTACAAGTTAGTCATCTTTTTATTTTTATTTTTTTAAGGCTTGTTATTTATTTATTTATTTATTTATTTAATAAATTTTTTTGGTTGCATAAAAGCTAAATAAATAATAATAAAAAAATAAAAAAATACTGATTACCCCTTGGCTAAATGCTAGTTGGTCAGACTCTTACAGTCTAAGTTTATACAACTTAAGTGATGTATCAATTAAAAATAGAAGATGAATACTACGGGCCACTGAACCCATGCAGTGATCAGTGAAGGCCTGTAACTTGTCTGACACTCTGTGTGTGACTGGGTAATCCCTCAGAGTAATGAGGATTGTCTTTGAGTTTGTGTGTGTTGTAGCATTCACCTTCAGTGCTGCTCAGCAGGGCCATTAAACCATCACATCCATCTCTGTAATGAGTGTGTTTGGGTTAATACCCATTAAACGGATTATCTGTGTGCGTGTCGGTATAAGGAACGTTACAAAAGATCAAGGGCAAGGTGTAAGTAATTTGTAAGGTAGTGAGAACAGATGAAGATGATACAGATGATACAAATATCAACTATGCTAGAACAATGCAGCGTGTTTCTGTCAGGGTTCTGTGTCAATTTTTTTATTGAATTGAGAATGTTCCTGTTTCTGACTTTACATGCAGTGACACCGGCAAAACGTTCCAGAATTGTAAGTTCATTTCAGATTTCACTCCATTTTAAAACTCTCTCCCTTTTATTAAAAATGAATTCATGACTGGTTTTAAATGTATTTTAGTAATATATGTGTTCCTACGAATTTAACATAAACATCATACAAACCATTATTATTACTTATAAGCATTTTTAGATGTATATATTTGTAATATATTTGTAATTACTAGAGCTGATCTGAATACCATTTTTTTTTTTTTTTTTTTTTTTTTTAGGAAGTATCATATGCTCACCAAGGCTGCATTTATTTATGTTTGAAATATTATCACAATTTTAAATAACATTTATTTATTCAATTATTTATTTATTTAAAATGTAGTATGTTTTGAAATGTAATTCACTCCTGTGATGTCAAAGCTGAATTTCAGCAGCAATTACTCCAGTCTTCAGTGTGACAGTATATTTCAGAAATCATTCTATAGTATGCTGATTTGAGTATCAGGGAACCTTTATAATTCTTTTTTTTTTTTTTTTTTTGGTAAATAGTTTTAGTTTCACTAATTGTAGAATACATAATTTTCCAGAATTCTCTAATTTCCTAGAATTTTCTAATTGTTAAATTTGTCTGTGAATAGGCTGAATTGTTTTGAATCGAAATGTAGGAGTTTCCTCCTTTCATTCCAATTTAAAAAGATGTGGGGCATCTCCCATTCTAATTAATTTTCATCTCATTCACTGAAAATGGATTTCAGGTAAATTATTAATGCTGCCCAACTGGTTTGTGCAATTCAAATTCTTTCTCACAGGTCCTGCACTATAAGTTCACACAGTGTAAAAATAATTAATATAACAATTAGTTAAGAAAGTTTTGCTTTCTCCCACACTTCTATGCTGCTTCTATGCTTACCCAAGCTCGCCCGTTTTCTCTTGTCATGTCCAACCATTTCTGAATTGACTGACAGTTGGTCTTTGCCCCATTGTGTCTGTACAGACTTTTGTCTGATTAGCCTTGGATCTGTAACTCTGCGATCCATTCTGACATTGTGTATCTGTCTGGCTCTTTTGTCAGAATTGCCCTTTTCAGTGTCTACACTTGAATCGAGTGACTCGAGGGCTTGCTTCAGTTCTTGAGATTCACTCTTTAGTGCTCTTGAGTCTCAATTCACAATGTTGACTCCTTGAGTTTCGACGCCTTGGGGCTTCACCACAGCACAGTATGAGATCTCGTACCCCATGTTTAATGCAAACAAGACGTTCATGTAGCTCTGGCATAAGAGTTTTGAAAGCAAGTATTCTCTGCATTAAAAACATTCCTCACCCTCACTGTTGTGTAAAAAAATATTGTCCAGCATCAAGTCATGGGCCTTCGTCGTGACAGCCGCGACTTTAACTCCATTATTCCACACAGTCCTCCATTTCTCCCTCCACATACATAAAAACGTATCATGTTATCACATTACCCCGGAAACCCGACGGCGGTGGGAACACAGTGAGGCTCGTAAGCAAAACTCTAGTTTTATGAGCTGACAAAAGGCTGAATGGATAGTTCGTCCCTGCAGTGAGGCACACACACAGCAGCAGTTCAGAGGAATGACGTGAAGGGATATTTATGTTCTGTACTGCTGGGCATTAGTGGATTGCAAAAAGAGGGGAAGCTAGGGTCTGACGATATCATAATTGGTTCTGTTTCTCTTCCCCTGCTATGTCATTCCTTCTCACTAAAACAAAATTGACATGAGGGCATGCTTAAGAAAGCTTCCATTCAGTCCCCACCTCACACACACAAACATTTGACTGTTAAAAAGATGAATGGGAGGCATCCATAGTATATATTTATGTGCACCACCCCAGTAGAGACTAAAATGAGGGGGGCAATGATGAGACTTTGTGTTGCTTCTTGTTTGAGTACACTTGTTGTTTGTTCTCTGCTACAAATAATAATAATAATAATAATAATAATAATAATAATAATAATAATAATAATAATAATAAAAAACGTGATTCCAAAAATTCCAAAGTTGACATTTTAGACTCAAGCGGTCTTGGTTTGCCTGTTAGATCTGATCATCTTTCTTCATTAAAATCTTTTCCAAAATATCAGTGTATTCTAGAGTAGTGTGCAGCGATGACAGTGGACTCTTTGCAGTTATTTCAGTGAAAAAGTAATCTTGTTAAAGGAGGAATATACACAAATCAAGAACTGTTTACAAGCGAAAATAGTCTAAAACAGTTTTAAATTATTTTATTGTGAGAAGAAGATAGGGATGTTATTTGTTTGTTTATTTAGTTTTTGCTGGATGAAGCATTAATGTGGATTATAAACTTTTCGTTGGCAGAAGCAATTAACATTGAAACTTTGGATTTATGTCTTACAAACATTAAGCTTTTCACTCCACAAGACATTTACTGAATGGACTGGAGAGGTGTGAATTACTGATCAGCTGTTTGGACTCTCATTCTAATGGCACCCATTCACCGCAGGGGATCCATTGTCGAGCAACTGATGCGATGCTAAATTTCTCCAAATTAGTTTCATGCTGGATGACATGTTTTAATATGACTGGTTGTGATTGTTATTTGAAATGCAACAGAAAGAGTCTGCTGTTACTGCTGTTTGCTGTGGGACAATACTGGAAACCCATTCCTAGCCAGAATGCTCTCTGTTATAAACTGACATTCTACCAGATCCTAAGCACAAAAGTGGAAAGGAGGAAGTTGAGGGCGAGTAGGAGACCTCTAGTCATCATTTTGTCATATTCAAAATGAACTGTGCTCATTACCTTCAGATCAATTCTCTGCTGCTAATCTAAGTCATCATTTGTTGCAGTTATAATCAATGGTTGTGTGTAATACTGCTTTTTCATTGCACTATATGCCAGAAAAAAATAAAATAAATAAATAAATCTTGAAATATGTTGGTCGTTGCACAGTGTCCCCACTGTTCTGGATGAACGCCAGAGCTGAGAATGCAGAAACACTTAAAGTACCTCAAAGTGCTCATTTAAAATCTGAGAATGAGGAATGAATGTGGCGACTAATGAGAGTGTAGGAGGCATAATTCAAGTTTGCCAGAACCTGAGAAAACATGTGCGAGTGTGCATGTGTGTCTGTGTTTGTGAACTCTGTTGTTTTCCAGTCTCCATTCTGACTGATAAACGACTGTAATGTTTGTCTGCTGGCTCACTCTCCCACTCACACACATCTGTTTGCCCGAGTGCCGTATCAGAGTTCTGTACACACATAAACACATGCATATACTGTAGAGCCGTTTGCACAGATGTGACTCTGTCTGCTGTTCATTTGTCTAGGAGGAAAGGGCTTGCATATTTCCTGCTCATAAAAGCATTTATCCTCAACACACTGCTCAATTTCACATAACAGAAGTCTTGAGTGTGGCTGGCAGTAATGCAGATTTCATATATTGTCTTGTTCAAAAATCCACTCAGAATTTTTGTGATAAAAAAAAAAAAAAAAAAAAAAAAAAAAAAAAAAAAAAATTGAGGCAAACAAGGTTTTGATTTTGATAAATGTAAAGGAACAGTGTGATGTAAGATATTCAGTTTACTTTTAAAGTAAAAATAACAATTTTAGTCCATCTTTCACTTGTTTGGTACTTCTGAAGAGTGATTTCTGAAGGATCATGTGACATTAAAGACTGGCGTAATGGCTGCCTCTAGCTTTGCTATCACAGGAATAAATTGCATTTTAAAGTATTTTCAAATATATAACTAAACGTTATTTTAAAATGTTATAAAAATAATATTACGGTTCTTACTGTATTGTTGATCAAATAGATGCAGCCTTTGTGAGCATAGGAAATCATTTCATATAGGCTGCCAATGTTGCTGCTGGGGTCAGTGGAATAAAGTTTAAAAACTCCCATCTTTGTGTTAACCTTCCCTCCTACTCCAGATTATTGACAGCTACTCAAACATATACCTTTTTTCCATGCGTTTCTGTGTGTGTGTGTGTGTGTGTGCATGTGCGTGTGTGTGTGTTTGTACCTCTGCAACTTTTTTCTCTGCTGGAGAGTTTCTAGAAAGTACCTATGCGCTAATCTGAATAACAAAGCATGTATCTGTCAAATTTTCCTCAGTGTCGCTGTGTTGTCATCCCTGTCTGGCTCTAATATCCTCTTCGTGACATGGCGCACCTGCACCCTTGTTCATTTAGATGTCTCCTTTCAAGACATTGCCACTCCATTCATCTTATCTCTCTTTCCTCACCGTAACCCTAAATTACACAGAGCACAGGAGGAGGAGGGAGACAGACGGTGTCATAAATACTGAGTGCAGAGAGAGAGAGAGCTGAGACAGACGGACAGGCAGAGAGTGTGTGTGCTCATAAAACAGGCCCTGTGTGGGGTTTAAATTACCGGACCTCTGTGCCTAGAAAACTTCAGCTAACAGTCTCCAACACTTCCTCACAGATTTACAGAAAGAGAGTGAGCATAAGAGAGCAACACACAAAGAGACGGTGCACTTAACATCACTACATAACATTAATTTATTCTCTGAAAGCTGTTATCATTTCTGTATATTACAGTTTATCTGGGGCTTTACCTCATGATACAATGTGCTCAGTTAATGCTAGTTACCTTTCAGTCGGTCACATTCTACGTTACGTCAAAGAGACTGACGAATGGGATCTCGCCCGAGAGCCCAATCCCCTTCGAGTGGTTACAAAACAGGCCAATGGTACACAAAGTACCTTGGTGTGTGAAATTTGCATCGTGAGCTCCGCCCCGCATAGCAGGTATATAATGAGCAGCACGAGCAACTGGCTCTCAAGCTTTCGCTTCAGAGCCAAAGATATCGCTTAATACTTTCACCGGAGTGTTTATGAGCGAGTCAGCTGGTTTTGGTTCGACGGCATGATTCTGTGATTCATCTGGGTTTCCTGCAGTCAGCTCCCACGTTCCCCTGAATGCTTCAGCACCATTGAAAGAGCTTTTGTTCTCTCACTAAAAGAGTATGGGTGGAATTTGCGTCTTTTTAAAGATGTAATTGTGCCCGTGTGTATTTGGGTGTGGTCGATATATCGCTGCTCGTGACGGCCATGATCGCTGTGTCACGTGTCTGGGCTTTCAGCATGCTGAAACTGCGTTTGTGGATGACTTATATTCTCATTGCGGGGACATGATCATCTCGGCGTTAAGATCGAGACTCGATCATAAAAGGTTTAGAGTCCCTTATGCCACACACCGTTCTAGCTCCTCTTCTCGTTAGAGGGCTACATAGGCTGGTGGCCAGGGTGATCTGAGGGTTACCATGTGGGCTTCCCGGACGAGTTGGGCCACAGCCCCCTCACAAACACCGCAGCCGGTTGAGTTTCTGGATGAGTTTGCTGGACCTTCTCAGGCTCCTGACATCTCATTCGAGGCGCAAGAGGAAGACCTTCACAAGGTGTCGATCGCCGCATCACAAGGTGGGCTTGAATCCTCGGTAGATAAGGGTTCGGCTGCACAGCCATGCTTTCCGGTGCAGCTGAGAGCATCGGGCTTGAGCGGAATTCTCCACCCTCTCCTGAGAGCTTGAGGCTGGATGATTGGTTCCTGGGGCTGCTCGTGTTGATCGCCAGCACCCCCCGCTGGTTCCTTTTTTCCGGAAGTGCACCAGGAAGTGCTTCCTCCGCTGTCACTGCCCTCGATGGTGGAGTGGCCAAGGGGTGTGCTGAAATTCCCCCAGTGGAGCGTTCTGTTGCTTTGCAACTGTGTCCGCAGAGCGCCTCCGCATGGCGTGGTGGTCCCAAGCTTCCCTCCAAGGCCTGTAAGTTCTCATCAGGTCAGGCCGCTTCTACACTGCATGCCATGGCCACCCTTCAGGTCTACCAGGCCAAGGTGCTCAAAGAGCTGCACGGGGGCAGTGCTGACCTAAGGGTTTTGCAGGAGGTGCACACTGCTACTGACCTGGCTCTCCGGATGACGAAGGTCACTGCACGCTCCTTGGGTCAGGTGATGTCCAATTTGGTGGTCCAGGAACGCCACCTATGGCTGAACCTGGCAGACACGAGGGAGCCTTATCAGACTCAGCTCCTCAACTCCCCGGTCTCCCAGGCTTTCATCTTTGGTGAAGTAAAGAATTTTTCCCTGAAGTTCTCTGCTGCCAAGAAGCAGTCTGACATTTGGCGACGTGCTTCCTTGCTGCTCTTGTTCTCCTCTCCCTTTGCCAGTATCCATGCAGAGCCGGCTCGGGAACGCATTGCCTTCTCATGCCCTCATTGCCACTTGGAGTCAGACGAGCGCTCGCACTCCACCTCCGCTAAGGGACACTATGCTCCCCGCTGGCTCATCCAAACGGTCAGGCTCGGCTACGTGATTCATGAGGGAGCCTGATTCGCGATGCAAATTCTGCAGACCAAGGTACTTTGTGTACCATTGGCTCATTTTGTAACCACTCAAAGGTGATTGGGCTCTCGGGCAAGATCCCATTCGTCAGTCTCTTTCTGACGTAACGTCTCCATTCCCTCTTTCAGGGAACGAGGGTTACATACGTACTCGAGACATTTCACATACACATTTGACAACATTTACTCCATCCAAACTGTTGTGTAGATGATTTCAGACTTATGTTTGTTTTAAAATGTCATATTTAAAAAAGACTGAAGTTTAAAGATCCCATTTGATGAGCAGTTTTCTTTCCTGTGTTGATGTGTTTGCTTTTGAAACAGGAAGTGTAGGTTGAATAACTTAATGTTTTATTTAAGCAGCAAGTATTTGCCATTTGCTACACGATATTGCCAGTTAGAGACCAGGGCAAGGCATTCTTATATTAGAGAGCATCTTTTTGGATAAAAGTCTGGTTAATGCAGGATGATCCTGTAGGAAATGCAAATCTTGCTCAGTTTTGACAAGAGTAGTCTGACCAAGGAAACATTGATTACTTGTCTAATTAGGCAATGTCACACTGGTAAGCAGCTTTGTGCCTTGCTCTGTATTTCATTGATTCTTAAAAGACAATTCTGACTGCCTCCTTCAAGTTGAGACCCATATCTACAACTAAAACCAGTCAGCAGCCCAGTATTCAGAGGCAAATCTGACAAACAATCCAACCATGTCTAAATATAAACTGGCTTTTCATCTTCAGCACAATGAACCGAGTTTGAATTTTGTGCTATCTGCATTTGTACCACCTCTTCATGAACAATAGTAATGCCAGCCTGAAGCAGAGAGGAAACCTTCCAGTGTTTACCTTTCTCTCACATGGCTTCTTCCCGTTTTTATCTGATCAGCTTTATTCTGACAGGCATTGTTTGTTCAAAGTAACATTGGGCAAGCATCCATTGTGATGGAATAGTAATGGAAACTTTCCAGGTGATGAAGTAGGATGCTAAAAACATTTACTTGAAATCAAAGTCTTTTTGCAACATATGTCTTCAATGTCACTTTTGATCAATTTAATGCATCCTTCCTTACAAAGAATCTTACCGATACTTTGTCTTTTAATTATTATTTTTTAATAATACCTAAGCTGAATTATGTCTAAAAACTGTATAAAAGACAGATCATCCAAAATTTCACTGCATTTCAGTAAAAGTGAAAATTGTGTCCTTGTTTGTGTTTTTATTTACTTCTGTATTTTTGGTGTTAGTTATTTTCCTCATTAAAATATTTATCTATTATTTATGTTTTGTTTTTTGAACTTTTTTTTTCTTTCCTGGCCTGTTTTACAAAGATGCCCCTAGTTCAAGGCAAAAACCCTGTTCTCTTTTAAAAGAAACCTCTAGCAGAGAGTCCACTATCAACAAGGACACACTATTTTGCAGTTGATTCAGGAGGTTGAGGTGCTGTACCCAAGGCTGGGAAATTTTTACAAGAAAGCCATAAATATCTGGTTTAAATCAGTACTGTAATCATGGTTTATCAGAGAGAGATTTGCACACGTGTGCAGCGAGGAGCCCATTGCAGATCGCAACTGAGCACAGATCGGATCCATCTCTTGAGATTTAGTTTCCTTTCCTGCCATTTAATGACTCCTTATTACGGTTTGTCTGATTATCTCTCCATACTGAGTAATGGATGCAGCTGTCACAGTTCTCTATATCTCTATGAGCCCTTCTATTGAAACTCTGCTGAAGGTAATATACCATAAATCAGCACAGATCATAGCAAGAGTGAAAGGACTGTACATTGGTCGATCAATCCACTTTTATGGCCCCTGTCTTCTTCTTTCTTTCCTTTCCAATTTGAGCTCAGCTTTCATATTTTATCCTTATCTTTTTCTGCTTTTCCCTTCCAAAGTCTTAAATAACTGTAAACATCACATTTTATGTCAAGAGTTTTTGTAAATGGTATATTTGTCATCTAATGATCTAATGATCTATGAATCATATAATCAAAACTATGTCATAAAGTAAGTTGCTTGTAAGTCGCTTTGGATAAAAGCGTCTGCCAAATGATTAAATGTTAAATATTAAAGAGTTTTTTTCATTTAATATTATTGCAAGGAGGTCTAGTACCTGGAGACAGCGATCCGTTAGCCATGCAAACCAGCTAAACATGACCTTTTGTTTAATTGTGAGCCTTTTTTTAAATTTATACAGTACATTAGGGCATTAGAGAGAAGACAGGAAGATATGTTATAAAACAATTGCGAATCAAGATTCTTGATGCAAGCAAGATTTGATCTTGAATTTTCCATATAAGC
Organism: Carassius auratus; assembly: GCF_003368295.1. NCBI lineage: Eukaryota > Metazoa > Chordata > Actinopteri > Cypriniformes > Cyprinidae > Carassius > Carassius auratus. The sequence goes on along the minus strand of NC_039276.1, from coordinate 13,143,563 downwards.
ACTATAACCGCTATGCCACGGGTCCAACATATATTAGTCCAACCATAATGCACTCCACTTGTTGCTTCACATCATCCTACTCTACATCATTTTGTATTCTACCTGTTTCTCGTTTTTCCGCAGAGGTGGAAATGACTGTAGATCTGTACCATCCCCTGGCTCATGACCTGTTACTGAAATACTTCTTCAAGTCAATCAATAAAACAGTGGTGCGTTTCCCATCTAATGTCAAGTGTCTGAGGACCGCCACCTTGATGCATTATTAAATGCACATACGCAGACTGGAGGCAAAGACGTGGAACATAAGCCCCAGCGAAATGAAGGCGAGATCTGACAGAGAGAGCGAAAGAGGGAGAGAAAACTTAATTGAAGCCTGATTACTGGCCCTTGGGAGGTTACAGTTTATTAATATGTCACTTTCAATAAAGACGCTTCCATATTCAAATTCACTGTTACCACGGCAACCTCGTTTTTTTAATATTTGACTTTTTATCCCCTCCCTGAGTTGAAGGAGAGGTTAACGACACAAACCCTCCAGACGCTCAGGTTGATTTTCAAACCCTTCTGTCTAGCATAATAGGTGTCTCGCTTTTCTATGTCTGTCTTTGCCCTCTGAGCCACTGTGGGAAGAGAGGAGATATTTTATGCCCGTTATTCATTATGTGTTCGATTTTTCAGGAAAGCGAATGGCCGGCATTTAAACAGCCTCTGAAATAAAATAATATAGGTGAAGATTTACATTTAATGTGCAGATTCCTGCCTCTTACCTAAGGAAACACACAGCTGAATTGATATAGTGTGTCCTTAAAAAAACATTTGGCCTCTTAAGTCAAATTTAATGTGGTCTGAATTTTGATTAATTTTCATTACAAATAAAATATCAAACCAAGTGGCATCAAGTGTTGTGAAATATTATTAACATTTAAATACTCTTTTGAATTTATTTTAATATCTATTTTTTTTTCCTGTGGTGGCACAAAATGTATAGGTGTTGGAGGTATGACTGTAAACAGTGTACTCTAAATTGCAAGTTAAGGCTAGTAATGTGATTTCGGATTGGGCATGGATAATCTACTTTGCATTGATCACAGAAGATTACTAACTGTTTCCAATTTCTGGGCTCCTGATATGTCATATTTCATTTGTTTGTACTGTATACGTTTAACACATTTTCTAAAATCACTATTCACTTCTGGAAATGTAAAAGTTGAAAAATCACTTAGTGCACTTAAATTGATTGATTTACTGTCAGACAGTGTCTGTATTGACTGGTTGTATGAATGGACTTTTACATTCATGCAGTGCTTTAAAAAAAACAAAAAAAAAAAAACACAGTTTTTCACAAAAGCAGTCTGTAGCATTCACCAATGTGACACAATGGCAGGCGCAATGTTTCTCTACCAGCATCCGATTGACTTTGTAAAGAGAAAGCCATTTTTAGGTTTGTAGGTGGCGGGTTATCGAGCGAATGTTAGGATAGGTGACCGCAGTTTCATCATTGACATCCTATGCATTTCTGACCACCAAAACAACTCAATGTTTCAACACACAGCTAGCCTGGGGATAGTATCATATACCGTGAAAGTGTTGGCTTGAAATGCATATAGTAGATGTAAACAAATGCCTGAGTGAAAGTTACTTGTTTTCCTCACAGGAAACAGCCCTAAATTTCACAGCAGGCCTCCCAACCGTGTCTAGTCCAGACAACAAAAGCTTTGACACTGAGATGTTCACCATTTCTCTTAAGGCAGAGGTGGCAAGCTGTGTGTAAAGAGAGGATTATTTCAGCTGAAATGGATCCGGTTTATCTGTTGTCTACCTGTCGTGCCTACTGCCACTTTCCTTTTCCAGTCCTTGATGAAGTCAATGTTCATTCTGGGTCGACATAATAGAACCCTAAAGAACATTTTAAAGGCCTGACTGGTCCATCCACACAGTTAACTCCTCAGCAAGGAGGAAGAATTGAGTTTGATTCTCAGTGTAACTGTTCATTGAAATATTTGTGTGCACATTGGGAGGAAAAAGAAAAAAAATCAAAAAATTGACTCAGCCATTGTGTATGTGTTTGTGTGTGTGTGTGTGTGGGTATGTGTGTGTGTGTTGTTTGAATCTGCTACTGTATATCTGGTGTCGTTTTTTGTTTTGTTTTTCCCATATCTGTGAAATTCTTTATTGTGATGTCATGCATTTCAGATTCCTAAAAATAGGATATCGTTATTTATAGCAAATGAGGCGAGTGCTGTTTGTGTCAAATCATGGAAAATCACATGTATCGTTTTCATTGTTTTGCAGATATTTTTACCCACAAGCTGGTTATTAGTATTTGTCAATTAACATTTGATGTGGGTGGCAGCTTGTGTATTAGCTATAGCATTGTTGCCTAGTTTTATCATTGTGTAAAGTCTTTGTGTCTGCATGCCTTTTTCCATGAATTTGAGTTTGGCCTGGAAGTGTGTTATCTGCAGCGCCTCAGTGGCATTGAGCTCATTTCCTTCATCAGAGTCCCAAACCCCTGCCGATAAGTTCCCCGGACCTGCCTCTCTCAGGGGAATTCTCTGACAGGAAGTGGCACAATAGCCATCCCAGTAGCTCCTATTAGTCTGCACCTGCCTGTTACAGCAGGGCCAAAATAAGCAACCAGCAGCATTTCCTGTCTGAGCTCATAGTGCTAGAGCCCGGCATGCTGTGAAATCACTCAGGAGGCAATCGAGTCTTACTCGAAACGGTAGCTCAGGGCCTGTGGGATGGACTATCAGGAGAAGTGATTATGTGCATCTGCGAGAGAGAAAGAAAAAGCAGGGGGTTAAAGAAGCTGATTTGCATGTGTGTGATGTGGGTGTGAGAGAGTTAGTGCTGTCTCAGCATGAGCAGGACTGAGTCAACTGCTTTAGATTGTGCTGATGGACTGGAATGCTTTCAGACCAACGCTTCCATCTGAGGTGGGATAGACAGACAAGCTGCCCACATCGTCAAATCATCAACATTATGATTACACTTTTACTGTACATGTTTAATAAAAAGACTCTTTCCATCTGTATCTTTGCTCACAGATGCCCATTATAAGTGTTATGCTCATACAAAATGTTGGCCCCCTCATATATATATATATATATATATATATATATATAGATATATATATATATATATATATATAGATATATATATATATATATATATATATATATATATATATATATATATATATATATATATATATATATATATATATATATATATATATATATATATATATAAAATGATTGTTAATGGAGCTAGCAAAAATATTTGCTAAGTTTTGATAACATTTTAATAAATAAATAATCTAATTAATAATTATAAATGATCAATAATTATAAATAATTTAATGATAACAATATTATATAAAAGTTATTATTATTATTATTATGATTATTATTACAACCATTATTTAACAATAATTTAGTTATTGTCATAATGATAACAATTATCATCATCATCATCATCAAATGAATTAGTACAACTTTAAAAATTAAAAAATGTATTATTATTTTAACAATAATAGTACTCATACTTTTTTTCCAGATTATTTTATGTTATCAAATAAATTTATATCCCTACTTTTTCAAAAAAAAAATTCCATGCTATGTGATATTCTGCATACAGTAAATTCAATTTTATTACTGGATTCTGCAATTTCCGTCTGCATCGTGGAAATCATAGGGCCCTACCTTTCTAATCTGAAGTTTGGGTAAATTCCATTTCCATCTAAAACTCCTTTGATACAATGGAACTGGTGGACATGACTATAAGTTTTCAGTTCCTGCATATGTTGATCATAACACCTCCAAATATCTGAATATATATATTATTTTTAAATAATATTTCAAAGGAGCCTCAATAGTTCACATCTTTCACAAGGTGCCAGACCCTTCACAAGGTGAAGCCAATCAAGCAGTTTAAAACATAATGAGATATGACACTCACCCTTTCTCTGTCTGCCTCACAATTAATCATCCAATTTAGACTGTAACCGAACAAATAGAATTCACATTTTATGCTGTTGCAAATTCTGCTGTCTGAGAGAAATAAAATCACATCTATCTACCAGGAATATATTTTACCGCTGTCTCTCTTGCTGGAAGTTTATGTACGTGTTATTTTCGCAGCATCATTTTCAAAGACATCTGTCAGCAACAAGAATAATAAGAGCTCTTGGAATATCACCCGTCAACTTAAGAGTCTGTGAATTTTGAAAGGAAATCAATATAAAATTTGTTGTCTTGCAGGCCGATTTTCATTTATAGTGGCAGGTGTTGTCGATGTTATGGTTTAATAACCATGTGTAATAGCTGGTAATAGAAGAGATGTCAAACTTTGATGCACATTCAAAAACTAATGTGAAATGTGAGACTCCTGGAACAAGAAAACAAGAACAGCTTAGACAGACTGTGCTTGCAAAATGTTCTGATGTACTTTTTTTTTCTTCTTCTTCTTTTTTTCTGTGCAAACTTGAGTAGAGAGAGTAAACGTCTAAAATCTGTTTATTTATTTTTTTGTTTTTTATGTGTGCCTTATAGTGTGTGATACTATATGAATTTGTGGGTCTGTAATGAGTTTGCTAGATATGTTAAAGGAGTCCTAAGCATATTGTCATAAAGCAACTGTTCACAGTTTATTGGTTACAAGGAGAGTGGCATATATAAAAAAAAAAAAAAAAAAAAAAAAAAAAAAATAGATAGGGTTAGATTAGATAGGGTTAGATTAGATAGTTTTCATTTTCTGCAGCTCTTCCGGAAATAGAAGCTTAATATCTCCAGTGAGCGAGCCAGAAATGTTATAGGTTATCATAGCCGTCTTATGCATTCATTCAATTGCGAATTAATCACCGCGTGACATCAGTAGTCCTGAAGTATCGTCTAAGGCTCTTTGACATATGATGTGCCACTCCTAAATGGTCATTTGAAATGAGGTCAAAGATACAGTCAGTTTAATCATAAAGAGATTAAATGGATCACATGGGTTAATGGTACATGGGTTAACTGCTTCATTTTGATTCAATCCCTTTCCCTTTTTTTTGTAGTTGTTTTTTTTTGTCTTAGCTTTCCCTTTTCACCATTTTTATGAGATTGTAAGATAGCAATATATCGGTTTAATATTTTTAAATTTCTTATTTGATATATCCCATTTTCATTTTAGCTAAATTCATTTAGTTTTGTAATTTTTATTAGACCATTTTTTTTTTATCAATGCCCATGTAGGTTTGATATATATTATATTATATTATTATTATTTAAAAGTATTTTTATTGTTTTAAATGTACATAACACAAACCGACATACATTCTCTTGTCATACAAGGCATACCCATCCACAAACCTCATACTTTATACATTATCTCTCATATCCCCTTTCGTCGCAGATTGGCATCCAAGGTTCGCACAAATATTGAGAATGCACACAGAACACCCAAAAACAAAACAAAACAAAAGAAAAGAGAGAAGGGAAAGAGGAGATGACAACATACCTTTTTTTTTTTTTTTTTTTTTTTTTAATCTAAAGAATTAGCATCAAATGCAGTTTCGTAATAATCCAAGAAAGGTTGCCATACATTCTGAAACCTTTCTGCTGAGTTTTGGACTATAGTTCTTAACTTTTCAAGCTGGAGGAAGGACATAGTTTCGCGCACCCAACGTGAGTGTTTTGGGGGTGAGGAAGATTTCCAATTTGTAAGAATTAGTCGACGAGCTAACAGTGTAGAAAATGCTATTAATTGAGATTGGCCTCTTGATACCCCATATTTACCGTGTACCACCCCAAATATTGCAATTATAGGATCTGGATCCATATTCATTTTACAGATGTAGGTGAATGTATTAAATATCTCAGACCAGAATGTGCCTATGCTTGGGCATGACCAAAACATGTCCCAAACAAGACTTGAGACTTGAGACTATATATATATATATATATATATAACTAGCTGAAAGTTAATAAGTTAAAGTTAATATTTAATTTTATTTAAAAAAAAGAGAAGCTTCATTCATCATTAAAAGAATTTAGGGTAATGATTCACATCTATATTTTTTAACTTGAGCCAATGAAAGATAAATAACTTGCTCTTAGGGCAAGTTATTTATTTTTCTTTGGCTCAAGTTAAAAAAATCATAGATGTGAATCATTACCCTTATTTATTTATTAATTTTTAATTGGATGAATGAAACTTTTTCTTTTTAGTGGACATTAAGTAACCATTTAACCCTGGTTCACTGTACTTGTGTTTGTGTCATGTTCTACACTGATCATCAATCACAGAAAACACTTTCTGTGTTGTCCCTCCTGACGTTTGACCTTTGTGTTCTTTTTCCTCCTGCTTTCTGCTGTTTTTCTCTCAGAAATTTGGTCCAACTGACATTTTCATAAAGGCATTCACAGATGACCTGACAAGTGTTGAGTCTTCGTATGAAAGTATCATAAATCCTATTATCTCACATTACAACACAATGATCGCAGAGAGACATTTCCTGTGGGGAATGCTGTATCATTTCTCCCAAGAGACAAAGATGACATGTTTAACTTCCCGGTAGAGAGACTGACAGAGAGAGAGAGAATACAAATAAGAAGAAAGTATGTGGCTCTTTTCACAAAACACACAGAGCAACCATCAATCACTCTCACAGTCAATCAGAATGACATTGTTTTAGAAGCCTGACACTTAAATCTGGGCAGAGCACTGTTTGTTTAATAATGCATTTTATTCCAATAGACATATCTGCCTTAACACATTAAAAATAGAACGAAGCTGTTGATAACTGTTCTAGTAAATTCACAAAAATATGCCAATCTGATTCTTCTCGCTGATTATCCCTCTGGACCTAGTAGCTACTTTACAGCTGTCCTGGTTACACTTGCTCAAACTGTAGTCCCTGGTTGACTAAAATATCCTGAACTTTCTCCCTACGGGGATGACCAGTGTCCACAGGAGGGCTGACCGTACCTCACTAACCCAGGCTTGATTTCCCCAGGGAAAACATGTCTTGAGTGGCAGGCCATTGAAATCTGCCCCTCGTTCCTGCTAGGACGTCCTTCAGTGGGCTAAAGGCAGTGAGGTAATGTTGGTTTAATGAGGGTTATGGATCAGTGCGGTTCACTGTACGGCTGTTGTACACGCTCTGTGCAGTCATACCCTTTAACCTAACAGCATATGGGCTGAGTCAGAGCTCGTAATGCCATATGCTTTCTCTCACTGTCCAAACTTCTCCAACTGGATTTTGCATTCTGTAAATGTGTAAATTTATAGGCTGTCATTTTATAAGGTTGCTAGCTAGAAATAAAGTTGAACTTGTACACAATAAACAGCGAAAATATATGAATGCAATAATGTCAAGTGTTGATACATTGAACTAAGAATGAAAGTCTTTTTTTTCCTATCTATCTATCTATCTATCTATCTATCTATCTATCTATCTATCTATCTATCTATCTATCTATCTATCTATCTATCTATCTATCTATCTATCTATCTATCTATCTATCTATCTATCTATCTATCTATCTATCTATCTATCTATCTATCTATCTATCTATCTGTGTGTGTGTGCTTGTGTGTGTTTGTGTATGTATGTATTTATTTAGTAAAATTTATAATAATAAAAAAAAGTCTGTAAAATGTGTGTCTTCTTTACCAGCTTCCCAGCTGATTGCTCTTGTCTTCTACTGAAAACTATTTTTATTTTTATTATTACTTATATTTTATTATTAATACTAAAGAGCAGTGTTAGAGATTTGGAATGGAATTCATAACAGCAGTATTACTGTCATCTTTAATTTTATGCTTAATCTTGAGGTCATATTAAAAAGAGGCATGCTGTTTTTTTATTATTATTTTTTATTTTATTTTGCCCGTGTCATTTGTACAAAGAAGTGAACAGTGTGAGAAAGGAAGGATGAGAGGAGGAGAGCAGTACACAGACGGGTGCACTTGTCTAATGTAAGTAATGAGCAGAGAGAGGGAGTGAAAGGTAAAGGTCAGCAGTCTCTCTTGATGGTCTATGATGGTAGGAATTAACTAAATCTTCCTCTGCTTCATTTATAAGTCGTTCTTTTGTAAAGTTGTCTGCCAGAGGAGGAGGAAACTAAGTAGCCAGGAGATTTAGATGTCTGAAAAAACTGCATAATACGACTGAAACTGTGAACACCGTCTTTATGGGCCGTTAGATCTATTTCACGTTAAGAGAGCATAAGCCTGTTTTGTTGGTTGCTAGAATCCCATCACTGATAAGCCGTAAGTTTGACCTAATCGTGTGTGTGTGTGTTTGTGTGTGTTCATGCAAATAATGAATGTCACAAGCAAACCTCCATTGAGAACAGTTTTCATACACCAACTTTAGTCATGCAGATTTATACCCAGACTCCAGTGTGTTTGTTTGGCCTTCAAGCTGACATAACGTAATAACACACATCAGCAGGTGTCATTGCATTGGCCAATCAGAACACAGCATCACCACCAAAACATTTCAGCACTGTACTCTTGTTGTACCTCTCAACAGGGGCACGTCTAATGACAAAATCATCCTGAGAAAGAGCAGAAACCATTTATGAGAGACTGAAAAGTTGCTTTTAAAGCTAGTGCACTTATTGTACACTCAAAAAAATGAAATCTGGGTGTTGTTCGATAAAAATAAATAGAGCATTTTGAAACAAATAAAATTAATCAGTTTAAGGGATGTACACAATTATTTTAAATCAGTCTGAACTAAATCCATACAACCTTAAAAGAGCTCAATTCATTTGTGTCGAAACAACAAAAAAATAATGATTCAAGTCAAACTACTACTTTTGCGCATGCGCTGATGACAGGAAATCCACGTGACCTCGTCAGTTATCGCGGGCGCCATTATGTGGTGGAGTCCAGTCTATGGTGGAATGCTGTAGAATTGGTAAGTTCAAAAATCCTTTATTTTCTTTGTCTGCATTGTGCCGATAGAGAGTAAAACTATTTAAATCATTCAGAATTCAACATTAAGCGGATATTTGACAGCTTATTGGATTATTTGAATTACTCTATTAGTCACATGTTCATACTCGATAAAAACATAGTAAATCGATATAAACGCCTGCATGTATGTACATAATTTAACATTAATGCGGTATTTGCTTAGTTCTAATTCCTGTTGCAAGCGTTATTTTACTAGATTGTTTCAGTTAACGTACTCGGGCTTCTGTTGTTGAGCGTACTGTTAAGTGATGCTTCTGTACAAGTAAAGACGAGAAGACTGCGAATTAATGTAAAAACGAATTAACAAACAATGATGTCAATACAATTATATGCTTGATGTTAATCAACAAGCAGCCAGGCGGCGTGGAATACAGTATAGAGCACATGCGTACTAGGCATGTGTCATTTGACTATGATCGCACAGGATTAGGGTGCACGCGTTGTAATACGTTGTATTATTGTTACAGTTGCTGTAATTGAATGAGAATGATTTAAAGACAATTTGATATTTGTTTGTATGAAATATAATGATCGAAACTTCCCTTCCGGGCAGCATTTACATTTTATATAGATTTCAGTTATAATGCATATTGCATGGGAAAATCAGCCTCAGTTTCGTCGGTAGAGCAGGATCGCCCGTTTTCTTCAGAATTGTTTTGTGTTTGTATATATTATAGTTTTACTGTTGCTGAGCATGTAATAGGTGAAACATCTGTACAGGTAAATACAAGTACACTGCAAATTTATGTAAACATCGTTTTATTTTACAGGTTTTTACAAGAGCTCATTAAATAGCAATCCTATACTTGGGTTATAGTCTACTTTTTCACATGGTAAGTTGTATTAAGTATGTTCTTAAATGGGTTTAGAAAAATGGCTCATTATTACTGTAATAAAATAAAGGAAAGTTTAAAGTGTTTTATTAGTGTGTGCTTGGAAATACCTAATGTTTTCATAACCAACATACGAATGGATAATGTAATTTTCTGATTTCATACAATTTGATAGTTATTTTACTATATTGTTTCAGTTATGAAATTAGCCATTTCATTCAGACGACTGCTGCTGAGCAATCTGTAGGAGATTTCTCTGTTCGGTAAAGATGAGAACACTGCAAATTTATGTAAAAATGATTTTTATACTTTTATTTTTATTTTACAGGTTTACAAGAGCAATAAACAGCATCCCATGCTTGGGTTTTAGTAAACTTTTTCATGTGGTAAGCTGTATTAGTGATGTTCTTAAAGGGTTAGTTCAGCCAAAAATGAAAATGATGTCATTAATTACTTACCCTCATGTCATCCCAAATCCGGAAGACTTTCGTTCATCTTTGGAACACAAATGAAGATCTTTTTGATGATTTCTGAAAGATTTCTGTCCTTTCATGAACAGCGACACAACTGAGACTTTGATGTTTTAATAAGTTCGATGTTCGAAAGTATGATGAACAGATTTAATTTAGGTTTTTACTTGCATATAAACATTGATCAGCAAACATCAACGGAAGGTCAACTGAACCTGATTGATGCCCAAAAACAGAAGCTCAGACGTGCTGCGTAACTAGAATGAACCTCATTGGTTCTCACATGTCAAACAAACATGCTTATGCTTCCGTTCACCACAACTGATGAGTTGATGAATGTTTATATGTGAATAAATTGCAAATCTAAATCTGTTCATAATATAAAGCGAGTCTTCAGAGAAATGTGACTTAACCGCTCAATTTATATGGATTCGTTTTATGATCTCTTTATGTACTTTTTGAAGTATCAAAGTCTCAGTTGCATAGCTGTTTATGGAGGGACAGAAAACTTTCAGAATTCATTAAAAAAAAAAAATATTTGTGATCCAAAGATGAACGAATGTCTTCGAGCATGACACGAGGGTGAGTAATTAATGATAGAATTTTTATTATTAGTTGAACTTTCATATAGATTGCATGTCCTGTTATACTTGGTTATCGATATGATATTGTCAAATAATCAATGTTTTTTTTTGTTTTTTTTTTACAGAACAACAGCGTAGACATGGAAAGAGAATGCATCCTCAAAAAGCACTGTGTGTATACTTAAAGGAGGACCATCTACAGCTGTTCAAGGAGTACAATGTAAGCAACTGCTTTTCTCTTCTTCACTTTTATGTTTACATTAAAATCTAACCGTACCATTCTCTACTTATGGTTCGGCACGCACTTGAACCGCGGTCCACCTCTAATGACGATGCGAGTTCCGTATGCTGCTCTAACGTCTAGTCATGAACGCTGTTGCTATCTTTGTGTAAACAAAACTCATTTAAGCCTTGCTAACTTAAACATTCAAGAGCAAGACGCAAAAGAGAACTGTGAGATGATTTGTGAGTGTGCTCATCCAAAGCGCCCACATGTTTTTTTTTTTTTCAGAAAACGTGCAAATACTGAGTTCTATTTCAAGTCTTGTGCTTCAGAGGCCAAATTCGTACAAAAATTATATCAACATGACCGTCTTGGTGAGTATCCTAGCAAACATAGTCTGTTATGTCTTAAGTGAAGTTTTATTAAAAGAGAAAGACATTGTATGTGTAACAGTATGTACCTGGATCGTCAAAAAAACTATTCTCACTGCCTGTGTTTTTAATGTTAAATCACACAAGAAATGACAAAGAAATTACTAACTAATCTTGACTGAATAGCTGATGTTACTTCAATAATGATTAATCTTTAATTTATTCAGTAAAGATAATATGCAGTGTTTTATATTTGATTATCCATTTTCTGTACCTAAGGGGAAGTCGGGGCCTAATGGTTAGAGAGTCGGACTCCCAATCGAAGGGTTGTGAGTTCTAGTCCCGGGCCGGCAGGAATTGTAGGTGGGGGGTATGCATGTACAGTTCTCTCTCCACCTTCAATACCACGACTTAGGTGCCCTTGAACTGCTCCCCGGGCGCCGCAGCATAAATGGCTGCCCACTGCTCCGGGTGTGTGCTCACAGTGTGTATGTGTGTGTGTTCACTGCTCTGTGTGTGTGCATTTCGGATGGGTTAAATGCAGAGCTCAAATTCTGAGTATGGGTCACCATACTTGGCTGTATGTCACTTCACTTTTCACTTTCACTAAAAAAAAACTACTGTTAGATATCTGAAAAAAACTGAAAAGCACTGTTTATTTTATTTGAATCTTTGATCTATTGTATTTATTTGTAATGTTGCTTGTAGTTTGATTATTTGTTCTTATTAATTGTTCTTATTAATTTTTATTTTACAGTAGTCCAATTTTACCACATTTTATTTGTCTTGCCCAGGATTGCGACTGGATGAATGCTAAAGAAGCCATAGATCAGATGGTAATGGGGATCTACATCGTCCAATCCATAGACGCCAACCAGGAGATAAACCTGTGGACGTTGGTATCCTGATTGAAGGGACCGAGGTTCTCTGCTCTTTGAAGAACGTGTAGCAGTGGCCATGCTGTTTGGACTTACTTACGCCTTGAACCTCAGCTACCCACAAGAACTCAAGGCTACATTTGAGGTCATCCAGAAAGTGTTCTTTATCTTGGATGGACAAAAACTTTCACTAAAGGTACCAGCCCTTAAGAACAAGATGTTGGAGTAAGTTACCTTACGTGTGTATTCTCAAAAGACTAAATCTTGACTCTAGCTGTGCATATACATTGAAATATAATGTTGTTCATCTTGGATGATATTTTTTTGTATTTTTTTACCTGAAAATTTGCCTTGAAATAAGAATAAAGAGAAACTTTTGACATTCACTTTGAGAACATTTTATTTGTGCAGTAAATTACATTTTGATAGACATGTCAACAATTAAACATTTGTTTGATGTAAATAAAGTTGTACAATTAACTTAACAATAGTAGTTGACACAATATTAAGTGATTAAGATTAATTGGCTCAACAAGATTAAATAGTTTATAGATAAATACGATAATATGATTCAAATGAAAATGATTTGATCTTGTTGGTTCAAAATGAATTTTGCTCTTGGGTTCGATTTGCCTAAATTAAGTTGAAACAACACCATTCAAATGTGTGGAAATAGGTGTCATAATTATATTAAGTTAGACCAACGATTTATTTTTTTGAGTGTATTTGTGTGGGAAAGGATATGGATGAAAAGAAAAACTCTGCTGGTAATCCATCTCTGAACTGGCCTTCACAACCAAAGGTTATTGGCTCTATCAAATCCTATCATGTATATTGCCATCCCACAATGCTCAGAGACATCGCCTGCACCAATTCTTTGTGTTTCAATACAAGATTAAAGACAGGGATGTTATATATGGGATTAAATATATATATATTTGTGTGTGTGTGTGTATGTGTGTGTGTATGTGTGTGTGTGTGTGTCTGAGCAGAAGATTTTGCACTTCAGTTATAGAATGTGAGGTTGGGCGCTAAAGTTTTCCTGTGTGGCGTTTAACTCATACAACAGACCAAATCAGATCAATTTAGTGTTATGGCATCTAGCACTGTGGTTTGGAACATACACACACACTGACTCATGAGCCATGAGAGAAATGTTTCTTTGGAAAGAGGGCTTATGTCTGAGGAAATTAATAATATTGCCTTCATTTTCACTCGTATTCGAGACTAGTTATTTGCTCTTGAGGGTCTTATTTGAGGTTTTATGGATTTTTATAACATATTCTCTCAGTTGACCCATAAACATCTAGACCTGGATAACACATGCATTTTCAATAAGAAATAATTTATTATATAAATTATATATGAATTAATTTGGAAGCTTTTTTTATTATTATTCATCCACTGACTTGTCAAGTTGATTATTTTTACTTACCCTAATATACCATAATAAAATGATGATTCTATGGTGCATTAATATATATATTCCACATTGCCTTTAAAAATAATAATAATAATAATTATACTGATAATAATAATTAATTAATTAAATTTGAGCAAAGGTGCATTGCATTTTAATGTATCAAAAAGGACCAATATAAAATTACATTTGTATTGTTAAAAAAATAAGAGACTTCTTTCAAAAACATGCATTTTAGCAACCTCAAACTTTATAGTGTCTTTTATTGTAAAGAATATAATGGAGTTTTCGTCATTATAATGTAAAAAAAATGGCCAACATGTAAGTGTGGTGCACTTGCACATTTTGCAAGAGTTTTTATTTTTATTTTATTTTTTATTTTGTTTTCATGTCAAATCCACACTAGAATACGGAGAAAAGGTGTTAATAATGTGGCAAAAGCCAGGTATAGAAGGTTAAACGTCTTTTGTTCTTGTAAGAGCAGCTCTGTGTGCCACATTAGAGAACGGCAGAGTCACAGAAGGAGCCGTTGTCTTGACAGCCTGTCACCGTGGCGACCGGGCACATTCCAGGTTTGTTTCCTTTGATTCAGTATTCAGGGAAATGTGCATTAGTCAGAAGCTCGCAGAGCAGGAGGCTGCTGGTTTTATTTATGTCCATCATCATTCTCTCCGAAACCAAGATGGATCAGCATGCTAGTGTTCTGAAACACAGCCCACGACAAACCTCAGAGAACCAGGGAATGCTTTTAATGGCTGCAGGTGCACAATATAAGTTTAATGAATACTCTGGAAGCACACATAAATCCTTATGCACACATTTGCAAAGTGACAGGCATTGATTTCTCTGTAGGCTCATGGCTTATGGACTCTTATACTCTTAAATGATCAAAGAAAATAATGCTTTTTTTCTATTGTGTTGATGTGCAGTTCTCTTCACTGGTTAAAAATATGTCTATATTTCTTGCATTAGTTACATTTTCACATCACTAATTAAATGAATGGATAAATAAAGTTTTTTTTTTGTTTTGTTTGTTTTTTTGTTTTTTTTTACTATGGAAGTCGAAGGCAACCTTAACTGTTTGGTTAACCAATTTTTTTTTTTAAATATATCTTCTTTGTTTAGCAGAAGAAATAAATTAATACAGCTTCAACTTCAGGGTGAGTAAAGGATGACAATATAGTTAATCATGTTAATTTTTGGGTGATTCTTTAGGGTGAAAATGATCCATCATTGCAAATATTATGTTCATGTGCCTGTCCTCACCTTTCCTTTGGCATTCATGTGGATGTTTCCATTTATTGATGGTGAGCAATGCCACCACTTCATGGAATGTCTTTCTGCACCCAAGGAATGGGAAGATATTTTAAACTAGGTAAATTAACAAATGTGCTCTTTCAGTGAAAAATGCCATGGCAACACTTTAAGGTCAGCTGCTCTTTTAATGCTGGATACTCCCCACCAATGAGCTTGTCTTTAGATTCAGAAACTTTTCAGAGCAGTGAAATGAAGCTCTATATTGTTTTCTTTCATGGTAACTGTATGTCACAGGTCAGCTATAGCTATTCTGAACGCACAGGCTGCAGCATTAAAAAAAAAATAAAAATAAAAATAAAACACGTTGCCAGCGTGCAAACGACTCCCCAGGTTTCTGCTGTAGCTTATTATCTTCTGGCTGAAAAATGGAGAGGCTTTTTCTGAGGCAGCGCAGAGGGAACACTTAAGGCCCAAATGGGTCCTCGCTGAAACGACTTAGTGTATCTCTCTCCTGCTGTGGCTGTCTTTCTCTCTCATTCACTCAGATATTCATATCTTAACACCGGGAGCGCTGAACAATGAAGCTTTTGAGAAGGAGTTAGGTGAAGATTTAAAGAAATGATACGAACTGACTATAATTTCAAGTCACTGCCAATGCTTTATTAATTTGTTCAGATAAAAGAATATGAATTGAGATGCTGTAACAGCACTTAAAGTCCATACATTATGAAAATGGTCTGAGACACGTGTGTTATGATGGAATATGAAAGAATGGCAGGAGAGCAGAGACCTGAATGGGACTGAATGGGAGGTGGACTCTCTCTCTCTCTCTCGCTCTCTCTCTCTCACACACACACACATACACACACACACACACTTTTGATTCTTTGTATCTGGATGATTCAGTGGTAATTCTGGCTTAAGCTCTGAGCATCGGACATGTTCCCAGGCAAGCTGCTTTAAGGAGGGTGTGAATGAAAGAGACTCTCTCTTTCTGGCCACGTACACATTTGAACACTTTGTGGCAACCTCGTTATTTTCAGAAGTGAATCCCCTAAATTATAATTCCAGGTGTGAATGGAATAAAAGTGTGACTCCTACGACTCCAAACTTGTCGGCATAGTGTAACCCTTCTTTGTTAACAAAGAAAGGTTACAGTTATTGTTTACCTGTCTGTTTATTTATTTATTTTTTTAACCATTTGAGCACAAGCTAGATAAAAATGTTTTATTTCGTTTTAAATATGGATATTCTTCTTACAAAAAACACATTGATTCACTACGGGAGGCCTTTGTTCATCCCCTGCAGCTGTGTGAGACATTTTTTTTCCAATGGATGTGCTTTATTAAACTTATCGTGGACTGGTGGACTGCAGCACCCGCTAAGTTGCATCAAATGGCTTGAAAGGTCAAAGACAATTTGTCTGAAAGAAAAAAAGTCCTATACACCTAAGATGACTTCAGGGTGTGTAATTTATAGCTTAATTTAAGTTTTTGGCTAACTAACCCTTTAATGCTGTACATTAATTACAGTAAGAAAAGACAATTTCATCATGAACAAGAACATGAACAACAATATCCAATTAGACCATAGGAATTCCAAAATGACATTTCCCTTACATTCAACTTCCTAAAGTGCATTCATCTTTGCCATGCTATATTCATTAGGTTGACTAGTGCTTTACGCTGTATTAACAAAAACAAATCTTTGTAATAAATAATTCTATTTCATAATTAAATGCGACTATTTGTACATACATACTATTAAGGAATGAAAAAAAATGAATCTGCTGAACTAGTAACTCTGAGACTGAAGAATATGAATAGAATGATTTGAATCGATTTGACACTGAATCGTTCACAAAATAAGCAACATTAAAGGATGTTGAGTAAATTAAGAAAGCATTTTCAATCTGGAAGTGCACTGCTCCTTTAAGTAATAGGAGTGATGAATATATTTAGTTGCAGTATTATGGCTTCTGTCTCTTCTCCTCAGGTCAGAGAGTAATCTAGCTATTCCATGAGGAAAAAAATGATGTAATGGCTTTACAAACTCTGGCCACTCAGCTTCTTCTGCCCATGGAGCTCCAGGTTTATGGGCATAGTTCTCTCACAGCCCACGAGCAGCATCTGTGTTGCATGAGTTCATTGTGTAGTGTTGTTTTTACACTGGCTTGACAGAACACAAACAGTGGTGATCTATTCTGTTCATCTTCCACTGATCTGAGGACAGCACAGACGTTAACGAAGGCCTGTAGTGTTTGGTCAGACATTTCGAGGATACTATTGACCTTGTGTTGTGTGTAAGTGTGGGTTGTCTGGGAGCACATCTGTTCTCATTAGCCTTACATTGAAAGACTATCCCACAATGATAAATGAATACAAATTGAACACCAAAAATCTTTCTGCAGTCCTGCACTATTAGAATGTATTAAAATCATGGTAAACATGTGGTTCCCACATGTTTAAAGGTCCCGTTCTTCGTGATCCCATGTTCCAAACTTTAGTTAGTGTGTAATGTTGTTGTTAGAGTATAAATAATGTCTGTACAATTCTAAAGCTCAAAGTTCAAAGCCAAGCGAGATATTTTATTTAACAGAATTCACCCACATCGAACGACCAGTTTGGACTACATCCCTCTAGTTCCTGCTGTAATGACGTCACTAAAACCGTTTTTTTTTTTACTAACCTCCGCCCACAGGAATACACAAAAAAGGGGGCGTGGTCTTGTTGCGCTCGCACGGAGAAGGCGAAAGAGTTAGGTTTGAAGAGTGCGTTTGTCGCCATGTCGTCGGAACGCTGTTATTTTCATCTCGGAGTCCAATCATCTTTGTTTGGACTACCCAGGGACGCTGTACTTGGAGATTAATGGTTACAATTTATGCTTAACTCGGTTCCCGAAAATTATAATGCACATGTAAAACTATGTGCAGCACATTTTGCTGAGGACAGCTTCCTCAATCTCAATCAGTTTAATGCCAAATTCGCACAAAAATTATTCTTGAAAGATGGAGCAGTTCCCTCTTTGTCTGGAGAAGGCGTTATTTATGAACCACAACAGGTAAGTGTATTTTATTATTTAAATTGGTGCATTTAACAGTTTCTGTAACTTATTAAACAAAGAGCAACGCTGTTTAGCTTTGTTAACTAGATGGTATGGCTGTGCAAAAAAACGAATGCGATTTTCATCAAATCTCGTGAGTAAAAACACTTCTGTGATTATAAGTACATCTCCAGCATGTGCGTTCAGATCAGGATTGCCAGGTTTTCAAAACAAATCCTGCCCACTCGCTTCTCAAAACTACTCCAAAACTAGCCCAATCGCATTTCCAGGAGGGCAGCATGCGCTAAGCTTCTGTCGAATCACAACACAGGAACCGCTGGCACAATCAGAACTCGTCACGCATTTATGAAGGAGGGAATTCATAGAACAAGGAAGTCTTCAGCTTGTTTTTATGACAGAGAAAACAGCGGTATACAGATAATTGAATTGTGTGAAAAATACAGTTTTTTTTACACGCAAAACATGAACACGTTATATTGCACACTGTAAACACAATCAAAGCTTCAAAAAAACAAAAAAAAACAAAAAAAAAAACACGAAAAACGTGACCTTTAAAACATCTGAAGTCTGTATTGTTTCATTCATTCAGGGACTTATGGCAATCTATGTAAATTTCCCAATAGCAAAAGTCCAAAGTCACACTGCGATAAACACAATCGTCTCAATTATAATCAGCACTGTCTAACAAAAGCAATTATTTTGGGGCCTGTAAATCAGTTGGAATCAGTCAGATTAATAAAATAGTAATTAATATTAATGAACTGCATTACCGTCTACAGGGGACCGCAAATTAAATCAAAGTTGAAAAGCATAGCTCACATTGAGTTACACTCCATTTGTCAGCTGGTGAGACAGAGACCTTTTCATAGTATATATATATATATATACTTATTTTCTTATAAATAAATCATATCCCCACTTGTATATTAAATGCTGTCTAACTGCGATCTTTGTGAGCAGATTTTATTTTCATGCTTGTAGACTATGAAAGGAATTGGTTTGAGATCTGTGCAATTCTATGGTCACTAAGGTCCCTTTTGATTGAACACTTGTACACACTTCTGATTTGAACATCCCTGCAAATGGCCTCACCGCCCTGTGTGTTGGGTTCAAAATGTGTTTGGATCACAGTGTATGGAACTGAGAGGAGGAAGGCCATTTTAACTGAGATGTAGCTTGTTCCTAATGAAAACTTATGGGGTTTGCTGTTTGCTGAGTCTTCGGGAACCAACTGACCAATTAGGTCTCACAGGAAAGCCCAAACACACTGTGTAGTTGAGCAATAAACAACCAAAGCTCTCCGAACAAATAAGACCCTGATGCAACTCTGTAAACAATTATAGCTTTGCTAGAAGAAGAAAGATGACTTTAGAGTAGCTCCACGTGACAGGGTTTATCTGCAGTACAAGTGTTATCAATCAAATCAAACCTAGAATCTGCTTGATTTAATCTGAACATGCTGTTTATTGTTGCAAATACTCAAACAGCAAGCATCAAAGCAAGTGCTTTATCTTTTATCTAAACCTCTATTAACTTAGTACACTCTTTCACTCTGATTAATTGTGGGATGTGCAGCCACTGGTCTGACAGGAATGTAAATTTGGGGCTTAGTATATCTGGGAGTGCTGTAGGTTAGTGTGATATATGTCTGTGCTGGAGGTCTCTGTCCATGGCCTACACCACATATCAAAAGAACAACCACCTCTTTTCCTCACTGTAGACTGTTCTGGGCTCCTTCAGAGAACTTTTGTAGAAGAGCTTAAGAGATTACCTTGGTTATATTTAATCATATTCGGTCTCCTGTGCATTCCTCTTTAATTTATTTCTCTTCTTTTTCACAGTTTAATGCAAACTGTCGAAAATGTACAGACATGCGTTTGTCTCAAAAGGTATTTAGACACTTAAGCCATGGTTAAGTGTATGGATGTCACTGAATTGCATTAGAAAATATTATGCATGTTTCATTTAAGGGAAATCCTTTTTATAAAAAAATAAAATAACGATTATTGTTATTTGCATTTATTTATTTCATTTTCTAACACAAAGCGTCATATAAACCACTTGTATGGTGCTTTTTAGCATTGAATTAGATAAGAAATATCACATGTGATGTGCATTATAAATGAAGTTTAATAAAAAAAAATAGAAATATGAAATTATGTACACATAAGTAGATTTATATAACACATTTTATGGCACCACCTTTATAGTGAATTAGTATTATTATTATTATCAATATTATTTATTTATTTTTTAGTTTTGGGCTCTTTACTTTCATTGTATGGAAAAGAACAGCATGAACACTCTGCTAAATATCTCCTGTTGACTTCCTGTCATATACAGAACAGTATGAGGCTAAATGATTACAGAGCTGTAATTTTGAGGTTAACTGTAAAAAAAAAAAAAAAAAAAAAAAATGTCAAGTGAAATATTTGACAAAAATAACTGGTTAGGTTTTAACAATAGATGTACTGTTTAAAATGGATATTAAACATATTTGGACTCTTTCTAGTTGTCAAACGTTAGTGGATCATGTTCATAGTTGAATTACGCCTGTGGTTACTCTGCTAGTACACTTGGAGAGAACTGACCTGACCCCATATATCTACTGAAAATAACCTTGGAACAAGTTGATTAAAAGTCAGAAGTTAAGTCTCCAATTACTTTGCATCGCCACTGTTCACATCAGATACAACCCATCCTGCTGCTTCCTCTGCCCTGGCAGGTTTTATTTTTTGGACAGTGTGTCTCGGCTCGCACGGTATTGATATAAGGGATTGGCTTCCATGTAGTTTTTGGCACAACTTAATGGGAGATAAACCAGATATTAAAAAGGAGTCAAGTAAATCTTATCCTGGAGGAAAGCAAATCTCAGGAGTAACATAACATTCTGGGTGATGTATTGGAAGTAGTGAAGTTATAGTAGCTGAACAATCACACTGAAAATGTATTTTATCCACCTTATAACAGACACATTGACAATATTGGAGAGCAGACTGTTATGCGGAAAGACAGACACGTGCAAGTGACTAATATATATCCACTAAAGTAAGGGTCACCAACCCTCAAAATACCAGAAAAGGATAAAAATCCCTCTGCCTCCTCTTTTATTTCTGTTTGATATGTAGTATTCACTGAATACTCTTTTCGAGTCTCTGACCTTATCTGAGATGCAAGCCGCCAACGCACCTGATGGAGATCAAATTCATTTTTAGAGAAGCATGCTCTAATATGTTAAGTTATTTCCAGTTAAATGTCAAATGCAGTAGAGGTTAGGCCTGAGCTGCCACCTCTGCACTCCTCTAAACAATCTGGACTATGCAAAGCAACGATGATATTGATTGTTCTTTGTAACTTAACCTTCAACTCCATGGAATGGCGGATTTGTGGGCTGAAATTGTTTTGTGCCATTTACTGTTGTTTTAAATGTGCAGCGATGAGAGTTGGGCATGCGTCACTTTGACCCATCTGGACCTGTAAGCAACTTGCTAATTCAAAACAGTTTCCAGTCCAGCATGATGTTATCAAACTGCCGTCTCGCTGCTTGTGTTTTCCAGGTCATTTTCAAACAGTTTTAGTGGCAGGGGAGCAGAGGTGCTTGTAACACTTTTTTTTTTTTTTTTTTTTTTTTTTTTTTTGCTCTAACTGCAAATAATAAGCCTGGGAGATTTGTTCCTAGAGACCCCAGTTTTTAACAAAGGGTAGCTGCATCAGTCTACTACAAATATCAACTTTTATATTAATACAATGTTTTTAAAATGATTAAATTGAATATTTATTAG
Organism: Carassius auratus; assembly: GCF_003368295.1. Classification (NCBI taxonomy): domain Eukaryota; kingdom Metazoa; phylum Chordata; class Actinopteri; order Cypriniformes; family Cyprinidae; genus Carassius; species Carassius auratus. Next base: position 13,121,709 of record NC_039276.1, on the reverse strand, counting down.
CTGCATCACCTTGATGATCTTCAACCATGTCTGTGTGACAGTGAATGAAATTTGAGTTGAAGATTTACCCACATGATTTAAGTTGGACATCAGGCTTCAGGTGTTGTTCTTTTGCATTTTTCACCAACGTGCAGGTGTGTTCATCTTATTTCAGCTTGATTATATCTCCTGGAAATGAGCAAATGCATCAGGCATTGCATTAAACTCCAGCCTTTTTCAGAATGTCTCCTGAAATCTTTCATTCCATATGTTTTGGTTGGTAAGGTGGGTTTTTTTTTTTTTAATTATTATTATTTATTTATTTTTTTGTGTGTGTGTATTGTGGTTGGTTTTAAAAGGATTTATTATAGGTAGTATATCTGTTTGCTGTTATCGAATGTTTGTATGAAATTATCAATTTCAGAAATGCAAAAAATAAAATGCATAAAAATGTACTTGAAAAGCAAATTGTATTTATTTCTTTTACATTTACATTTAATCATTTAGCAGATGCTGTTATCCAAAGCGACTTACAAATGAGGACAACAGAAGCAATTAAACCAAAAAAAGGACAACAATATGTGAGTGTTGTGGCAAGTCCCAGTTAGTTTAACAGTGCACATAGCTTTATTTTAATAAATAGAAAAATAAGTAGAATAGAAAAGAAAATAATAGAAGAAAAGTTTTATTTAGCATTTTATTCCTTATGGACATTACTTTGAAAATGTCACCTCTGATAACATCACTATTAATTGAAATGTAGACATGTTCATTTACTGTGAAGCTGCTTTGAAACAATACAAATTGTGAAAAGAGCAATACAAATAAATTGAATAAAACATTTATTTACCAACTATGCATTAAATTGATAGAAAACAGTAAATACTTGATAAAGTTATGTAAAATTTTATTTCTTAAAATAAATGCTGTTCCTTTTAATTTTGTATTACTCAAAGTATCAACTTTAAAATCACAGGAATGTCATTTTATAATGTATCCAAATAGAAAACAAAAAATTGTAAATGCAGTCTTGTTGCACATAACACTTCTTTTAAAACATTAAACATTTCTGTTATTCTAAACTACACTGAAGTGCATATATAACAGTAATCTTATTATTTGTATTATATGCAGATTCATTTATTTTATTTTATTTTTTATTTTTATTTTTTGTTGCACATGCAAATGCATTCACTTACCACAAAGTAAACATGCTGCTCTCACATGTCCATAAAAATACATCTTTATGGCTGAAATTACTCAAGAACCTTGTGTTTCCGCCCATGTCTCTATAGATCTCTCTCTTTCCATTACTATAATCTTTTTTCACCATTAATCCTCTTTCCAGTTGTCTTTCCACCCTGTTCTCTCCTCCCAGTCACTCACCCTGTTATCGTTGGAAGCACCAGGCCTGTTTTTGTGACCAACAGAGTCGGATGGAATTTTGGCGGCTATTCACTCCAAACACACAAGGCCTTGGCGCATGTAATTAATGCTTAGCAAACACCATCCAGAAAAGAGAGAGAGCAGAGCGGCGCAGGGCTGGGTGAGAGAGGAGGAGCAGGGAGGTTAGCTCCCAGATGGTTGGCTTGTCTTTCATCATTTTCCTTTTTATTTTGGAAATCCCTTTTGTCTTAACAAACAATGGGCAGAATGGACATGCGTGTATGTGACATTTGCTTTGCTGTCCAAGTAAGTTAAGCAGATCGTCTGCTAGTGACTCGCTTCATCAGAGAATTCAGGACTTCCAGATGTTGTGTGTCAGAAGTGTCCACAGGCTTGACAAGCTGTGGCCACTTATTGTTGTGCAGACACTTCAAAGCATTCTTTTTTTCATCTGAGATGGACAGCATATGCCACTATCACCCCTGAGTGATATGTAAAATTTGGGGATGGAAGCAGAATAAAGCTCAAAGATAGATGCTACTAAGCTATTTTTAAAGTAGATATAATTTTTAAAGTATATATATATATATATATTTGGGTTGGGCAAGTTAATGTTATCAGCAATCACAAACAACTGTCCACTGTTATTTTTAACAAAAAAAGAATGCAACAAACTTGTAATCATGACTTCATTAATAGAAAATAGGAAGTTTTCGGTAGCATGTGAAGACAGCAGAGCTTGTTTAGCACAGTGGAGTGCATTGTTTTGTTAACTTGGTCTTGTGGTTCATTATTTTGAGTCGTATGGGTCGTGGTAAAACATGTCCCTCTCAAATGATATTGCTTTACACATCTGTCACTTTTGCCACTCAGAAATATTCATGCAATTGCAGCACGTATTGGAAGATCTGCACTCCGGCGTGGTTAGCGATCACACTCACTGATCTATATATAACTGAACCACGCTCCGGCCCACCTCTTCCAACCAAGCCAGGGACTGCTAAAAGGAGGAATCCTTTCATTTAATTAAAGTAATTTTAATTAGTTAAGATGTACAAGAAATATATTAACTGCTACTATGTAAAAGTATCTGCTGTAAGAAAGCACCTTATTTGTTTAAAGTGTTTGCAAACCAAATATTATTGCACTTTTCATATAGCAGTACTATTTAAATGAAAACAAGTGCACAATACACTTCTTTTGAATGCATTATCCGTTTTGTGCATAACAATGCGATTAATCGCAGACAATCATGCAATTAATCATGATTTTTAAAATAATTACCATTGCCCAGCACTATATATACTTATATATACTTATACTATGTATACTTATACAATATATATATATATATATATATATATATATATATATATATATATATATATATATATATACTTTTTTAGACATATTTCAATGTTGGGCTTTAGTAACACAACTGTTTACTTTCTTTAAGGGCTTTACTTTTCCGTCTAAAATATCATTACAAACAGATCAAAATATGCCAATTAAAGCACCTTTGCCTTTTAACCTGTTAATGCCTTATTAATTGAATGCTGTCTTAATCAATCAGCATGTAATAGCTGGTAGACAAAATGAGAGGCTTGACTGACCCTGCTGACCTGTAGTCATTGAACCATGTTTCACAGAACTGGAAAGCAGTCAAGCATATTAGCATAATCAAATGAGAATCTTTCTTTATTATGATAAGTAATTGAATAATTACTTATTTCGTTCTTACTTTGAGCCAATTGACCCCCATTAACATTGACTCTTGAGACAGTAAGAGTCATTTTTATCTTACTGACAATGGGCTCGACTAATCCTGCAATTACAACAATGCTAATCACTCTCTCTCTCTCTCTCTCTCTCTCTCTCTCTCTCTCACACACACACACACACACACACTAACACACTCACACACATACACACACAAACACATTGAGAGGAAGTGGATGTTGACAGCTCTCTCAGCCTCTGACATTTAAACAAACTCTCAAAAAGCTGTTCACACAAGCACACACACACACACACTGATGCCACTTGCATTAAAGCACCATGACATATTAATCAAAGTACCTTGGAATGCAATGACTGCACCATGGAAGTGTATACAAATATTATAATCATTCAGGATTATAGTTTATAACAAAGTATTTTATACAATCACTATGGAAGCCTGTTTATGCCACAGGATGAACAAAATAAAAGTGAAAGTGACATGACATGACATGTATGGTGACCCACACTCTTTTTGCTCAATTTGTGCTCTGCATTTTAACCCATCCAAAGTGCACACACACAGCAGTGAACACACACAAACCATGAACACACACCCGGAGCAGTGGGCATAGATTTATGCTGCGGTGCCTGTATATATATATATATATATATATATATATATATATATATATATATATATATATATATATATATATATATATATATATATATAGCGGTGCTGGCGCGCTGCTGCTGCTGTAGGTAACATAGAGGGAGACCACCGAAAGACCAGGATCTCGTCTTCACGACAACAATATCTATACTTCATGTTGAGCATAAATATAAAGCATACTGATAAAGGACACCGTCTACAGTATTGTTGGCAAATAGACTATGTTTGACAGGTGCAATATACCAGTGTGTCACCGGCCTAAGGTTTTCAAAATGCATCACGCAAGTGTGAACATCACTACAACTAGGAAAAAACTATTGTAATTCAAACGCAGGTCCCGTCGGCATTTAAATGCATCTTTGCTCTTAATTCTGATCGGTCCAACGCAATAACGAAATCTGAGCAGGTCTAAAAACTGAAACTGTTGATGCTGCACTTTACACTTGGGAAAGGTATATATATATATTTCACGAGTTCACATCTACGTATATTAATACCGTAAGTTTATGCGTATTTGGCGTGCTGTCTGGGTGGAGGGCTCCGAGCTCGGGATGTGGCCCGAACCCAGAGTACTCCCCCGGTTGTGGTAAGAGTAGATGGATCTATAAGTGAGGAGAAATGGGGTGGAGGAGGGATGCTGAAAACTGTCAATGAACAGAGATAGGTTCTGCTGTTATTTATACCTTGTTATGAGTTGATTACTGATTGGTCTCCACTTGTGTTAATCAGGTTAATGAACTGCAACTGTTCCTCCCGAACTTTGTTATAAAACAGCATATATATTAAATATGAGCAGACCTACAATCTGTCATTGGTAATGCTGCATTGTAATCATAGTTTAATGTTTGGAATTCTTTCCCTTACTGTACCGAAAATGAACCGAACCGTGACTTTAAAACCGAGGTACGTACCGAACTGTGATTTTTTTGCGTACCGTTACACCCCTAATAATTTGTCTTAGATTTAGTATTAAATTAGAAAAATGCTAAATAGAAGCATTTTCACTAGATGACTTTTGTGCCCCACTGTCTGTCACGTACATAAAAATGAATAAATAAGCTGTATAAATGTGTGGGAGGTACACACCGGATTTTTCTTCTCCACTCAAAACAGGAATGCACTGATGTATGTGGAATAAGAGATTTTTGTCTCCATTCTTCAGGGAGAGGCTTCGTTTCCAACTCAATTAATATTGGAGAGCCTGAGAAGCGGTGTTTTGAGAGGCAGACATCTTTATTCATGGGTGCATCACTGTGATTGGCATAGCCTCCAGACATTATCTCTCCCTGTTCAGGAAGCCAGGCAGATGTTATTGATATTCACAAATGTCTGAAATTTGCATCTGAATGCTTTCCCTAACCAGACCAACGTTATGACATGACCGAGAGCCGTGGCATTAGGTTCAAGGTGAACTGGGATCGGAGAGCAGCCGGATGTAAGCGGTGTTTATTGTGTGTGAACTGTGAGTGTGTGTGCATTTCCTGTGGCATCTCTGATCCTTGCTTATGTGCAGGAGAGTTGTTTTGTTTCTTTGTGTACGTTATGCATTTGTAACGGTGTGAAGTGTGTATCTAATGTGTATCTATTAATGCATAATATACATATGCAAAAACTTTGCATCCTTTATTTGTTGGGTTAGTATGCAAGGTTTGTTTTAAGTGTGGGTGTTGTTTTACACATCTCTTTTCAATCTTTCTGTCTATCATTTGTTTGTTGGTTGGTTTGATTATTCTGTCCAGAATTACATAAATTATAGATACAATTTTAAAACCCATAGATAGTTTTTAGATAGATTGTATAGATTAAAATGTATTATATAAGTTATATTTGTTTCTATAATTAGATTTAACATTATGGTGCCCTAGAAGCCTGTTTGAAATGTCTTTCCTCTGCTTTAGATTACATAATTTATAGTTTTCATAACATACACACATCTGTGTTGTTTATATATGTGCCTTTTCACAGTCTTCAGCAAACCTGATGACATGATGCAGCCCACTAATACAGGAAGTGGGGAAATCCGAGCCCTGCCCAATCAGCAATCATGCAAATTGATGATGAGCTGACTGAAGATAGGGGCTGTGTTCTCACAACGCAGACTTTACAGAGCACATGAGACAATTTATCAAAGAGTTCTTGATTAAGCGGTAAGTTTGCTTAATTGAAGCTTTTATTGATTTCGCCTTTGCTGCAGAATCTACTACTAGGAATCTTAATTGAAAGTATATTATTGTGCTGAGCATCAAGAAAAGATAACAATAGAATCATGCATTATGAAATGAAGGTTATTGCTTGTTAAAGTAGGGCATTTGAATCGACCAGTACAATCAATCATAAGCAGATAAAATGATCGCCTTTTTATTTTTGTTGAACACAAAAGATGTTGTTTTAAAGAATGGTTTGCCTGTTTTTAGAAGACGCTGAAATACAGTGAACCCATTTGAACTTCATTGTATGAAAAAAAAAAAAAAAAAAAAAATGTGTTCCACTAAAGAAAGAAAGTCATACAGCCTTGCGAATAAATGAGGGTGAGTAAATTATGATTTTCTTGGCTCCGTGTTCTGGATCTTTGTTTTGCATTGAGCCCAAACCCTACTACAAATGTTGATCCACATTCACAACACATTAAGCTAATTTTAAGTGCTTCAGCACCTGTTGTTTGGCCTTTTGGTTAAGCGCTTCTGTCAGCACCAGCTACTATAATGCATTTACAGCATATACTGTACATAGTGTTCAGAAATTCTATAGTTCAGCCATTTGTGCACACATCCAGAGCAACTTCTTTGCATCGCTGAGAAATTAACCCATACATTTGGCATCAATATCAGTTGAGCTAACTGATTAATTACAGGATAATTCTTTATTTTATTCTTTCCGTTGGTGTCTGTTTGGAGGCCAATCCAGGATTGAGCTGTACATTTAATAGAGATTTAGCTTCAGAAAACTTAACTGACAGAAAACCACCCAACTAGCTATTACTGTTCCATTTAGCACCTACCAAAATATTTTAAAATGAACTATAATTATGTGTAATGCACTTAGTGTAATATTTACAGTTACATAGGCAAATTAAAAAGTCATGAATACTCTTCGGTTCTAGACTTTAACACTCTTAACCACCAAAATAATTCATGCAGAGTTCATTCGTGTTTGTTTGATTAGCAGTCGATGCCAAACTCATATGATAGAGTCTTATGCATACCCAATGTCAGTTTTAAATGCTACAGTTCATTTACGATGTGAAGAGCGTCTGCATGCTGCGTTAATCTTGTGTTTTCTCAGCGGTGTGTGCCAATTATAATATTAATCCTGATTAATTATCATTACCCCTAAAACGCTGTACCCTAACCCCTCCATCCTGCCCAACCAGACACGTCCATCAAACCCAGGTGCCATTCCTCACCTTCGATCTCCTGTGCTGAACATCGCCAGCTAATCAGCTAGCATAAATAAACTGCTCAGCCAACTCCTAGCCCCAGTTTTTTCCTCAAGGAGCGAACAGTTCAAATGAAAGTAAAGGATTTGTATTTCTCTCCAAGTAAAAAGAGATCTCTGTTTGATCTCTGCTTTTTTCTCGGTTGAAAGAAATCCCCTACTGTAGATCCATTTATCAATTATTTTTTTTTAGCACAACTTAAATAAATAAATAAATTCAACAGTGTCTTAGTGGTTAGTGGTTATTAAACAAGATATTGTCTGTTTAAACTGCATATGATAGAGAGAAAAAAAGGTGTGGTTTGGTTTTACCAAACTGGAATGTACTTCACTGAAGGGTTGGAATGTCTCTTATCCCTCTACGCCCTCCCATCACTCTCTCCTCCCTCTCTTATTTTCTCTGTTCCGCTTGGCTTCCATTAATATAAGGCCCATCTGGCTTTCCAGGGGATATTTAAACAGAAACCCCATCAAGGGGCGCAGTCAAAGCCATATGCTGCTGCTTTACTGTACGCGGTGAGAGAGGAAAAGCATTTAATCAATGGTGATTGAGAGGTTAAAAGCCTGTGTGTTCAGCATCTACCTGCAATGGATGGAGAACACAGATATATTTGCTTTCAAACTAACTGGGACGTGTAAAATCTTGGAGATTTGCTTCTAATATGTGGTTATGTTGTGTTTTGAGCTGAACACAATGATGAAACTATTGTGAACTGTTTTGAAGAATTGCTTTTGACCGTACAGGGAAATTCAATGGGGGCCAAAACAACACTGGACCCAATTTACTTTATTTATTTATTAACCTGTTAGCCAGCACCGCCCATTATGGGACTCACAGTTGAAAGTGCTCTACCTAACTTGTAATTGTAACAGTTTCCTACTTCAGTGTGCTACAAACATAATGTTTGTGTCTTTGGAAAGAAGACCCTATGGGCTTTACTTTATCAACCAGATTTGATAATGCTCAAAAATATGACAAGTTATAAACACTGAAGTGCGTTGATTATTTTTTTTATTTTTTTTTTAACACTTAAATATTTTTTATTTGATATAAAAATACATGAAATCAGTCCTGGAGCAAGAAAACTAATGGGTTGAAAGTCACATGTCTCATGAGTTTCTATTTCAAATCTGAATAAGATATCATGAAAAATTAGACTCCTGCAAATATTTTTATGAGACTACATCTACCCACCCCCACCCCCCAATACAAAAAAAAAAAAAAAAAAAAAAAAAAAAAATTATTGAAGGCTTTTACAATCTATTTTTACTCATTAAACATACCACTGCATATATTTTTTTCAATTATAAAACAATAGACAGAAACTTAGACATCATGTGATTTATTTGAGCACTTGACAAATACAATAAGAATAATTTGAGCAAGAAAAATAAGAATAATAATAAAATAAAAATAAAAAGATTTAACTTTGTTTGCTAATTGCAGAAAATCCTGAGATTGCTAGAAATTCAGCATTTACAATGAATTACGATGCAAATAGGTGCTGATGTGCTGATGGCCACTTATACCGATGATAATAACACAAATGCGCCATAAAGTAAATAATCCACTTCTCTATACATATAGATGTGTTCACTTTGATAGCCGTGATCATACAGTAATAGCAGCCTAAAGTAAGGCGAGAGTTTTGAAGACTAGCTGATTGTGAACTTGCTCAAATATTAACAGCTGCAGTCTATAAGTTTTTTGGGGGGTTAAAAATGACCCAAAATCAATATTTGAGCAAGTAGATAATCAGCTAGTGTTCAAAACTATTGCCTTACTTTAGCCTGATACAAAACAGTTATCTTACATGTTTTCTAATTTGAGTGGTACAGGGAGATTTTTGCAGGAAATTCGAGCATGCTGCTCCATCATTACGTCACTTCGCATGTGAGGATCCTGCAGGTGACTGATCTTCAGTATGCTTTCTCACAGAGGCTGGAATAATTAAGTGTATCATTTTGATGGTGGATTGTAATCCATAAAGCATTATGTGTTTATGAAACACATGTAAATGAAATCAAATGATATTCCTTTATTAAATGTGCTTCTGATTACAGATAGCCTGGGATTACACAAGATATGTATTTTAAAGACAAGCAGTTCGAAGGGAGCATACTTTTCTTTTTGGTAAAATAATTTCTTAATGTGATATTCCAATGGTATATCTGTACAGAAATGTAAATCTACATGTTAATACACACTATACTCATAGTCACACAATTCTGATGTTGTTAACCTGTTTCCTTGATATGGATGGTGCTTTTTCTATTTGCATGTGTTCTGAAGTTGCAGCACGTTGAGCTCTCTCAGCCACCATTTACATTATAGTACGGTGGCCGAGATAGCTCAACGCGCTGCAATTTAAGAAAACACATGCAAATTGAAAAAAAAAAAAAAAAAACACCAGCAAATAAAAAATAAAAAAAACATATTTTTGACAACACAAGTGCTGCAAATCATCACAACACATATGCATATAACGAAATGTGCTGCAAATCATCACAACACATACATATAGCGAAACGAGCTGCAAATCATCACAACACATGCATATAATGAAATGTGCTGCAAATCCTCACAACACATGCAATTAACAAAAGCGCTTCAAATAGCACTGACCACAATGGAAATGTTTCGAGGAAACCTCAAAAAGTGTCAGACCTGGCTGGGATTTGCTTATCGTGCAGTGGCTACTGGTCAGTGGAGTTGTTGGTGAACTGAAAGGTGAGGGCTTTTTTTCCTTTATCTTTGGGATATTATTAGCCTGAATAAGCTGAATAATTACATGATTAAATGTTAAACTTTACTTAAGATGGCTAACTTTAATATCCTCAGCTAAATAAAATTTACAAGGTTAATGAAAATAAATTTGCAATGCTTCATTAATTGATTCTTAATTTGCATGTGTTGTGAAGTATTTGCAGCGCATTTCGCTATATACATGTGTTGTGATGATTTGCAGCGCGTTTCGCTATATGCATGTGTTGTGAAGATTTGCAGCACGTTTCGCTATATGCATGTGTTGTGATGATTTGCAGTGCGTTTCGCTATATGCATGTGTTGTGATGATTTGCAGCACGTTTCGCTATATGCATGTGTTGTGATGATTTGCAACACTTGTGTTGTCAAACTGATGAAGATGTTTTCTTCATTTGCTGATGTTTTTTCAATTTGCATGTGTTTTCTTAAGTTGCAGCGTGTTGAGCCATCGTATTATAGGTTACTTTTTGTTTTTATAGAGTGTTAAAGTGGGTATGTAAATGTCATGGATTAGACTTGACTGTATTTACCCCCTGACAAAGAGATCAGGGTTATCTTTCCCCATGCAGTGAGCTAGAGGCATTCATAAGAGTGACCTCATTTAGAGTCCTTGGCTGAAAAGTATGTTGAGAAAACATTTTTCATCTAGGATGATGGTTTTCAACCTTCTTTACTCAAAGGCTCCCCATATAAGCTAAGAAATGCCTGGTATTTCCTGTGCAATTGTTAAAACTGTAAACTTCATTTATTTGATATTAAAAAAATATAATAAAACGGTAAAACTATGAAAAGTCATTACGGTTTCAAAGTAGCATTTTTTTTTTTTTTTTTTTTTTTTTTTTGTGTAAAAAAGCTGAATTTTCAACAGCCATTACTCCAGTCTTCAGTGACACATGATTCTTCAGAAATCATTCTGATTAGGTTCTCAAAAAATATTTATTCGTATTAGCATTATTGAAACCTTGATACAGTTTTTCAGGGTCCTCTGTTGAATCTAAAAATTAAACGGCACATTTTTTTGTATTTATTTTTTAATAGATATATATTGTAACATTATAAATGTCTTTAATTTTGATTAATTTAATGCATTCTTGCTGACTAAAAATCTTACTGACCCCAAACTGTAGCCTAGGCATACAGATTCACTTCCTGTACCTGGAACCGTGTCCAACATGCTGCCTGGCATCAGAGATAAGAGGTCGACTGTCAAATGGCATACTGGACAGGTCATGGTGGACCTCGGTCTCCTCAAACGTCAGATAGGTGTATGTGTGCTCCATTTCCACTCTGAGATCTTGAGGGTGCAGATGTGCGTCTGTCAAAGAGACATTTCAGGAGAGCTGTGACAGTTGCTCTGGCTCTTTCCGTATAACCAGTGGAGATTATCTTTGACTCCAGCTGTGATAAACTCCTGCTATTTCTATTTTATTATATCCCCCCCTCCCCCCCAATTCCTCAGGATACACTATTTAATCCAAAGCATGTAATTTGTGATATACTGGAAGTTGCAGGTATGTTACACCAGCATTGGACCATCCTTTGAGGTTGCTTATATAATTGAAAAATTATAATGCAAAACACCACTTGGCACTTTCCGCTAATAGGCTACAAAATAGCGTCTCTCATATTTTAGGAATGTTAATTTCCATTAATTTACCTGACTGACAATTTCTATATATATATATATTTATTTATTTATTTTATTTTTCATGTGCAAACAGCAGCATACAGAACAACAGAGCAACTAGAACCTGGATTCACGCATCACCAAATGATCCCGCACTTGCAGCACTTCTAATAACAGAGGAAAAAAAACAACATCAAATGATTTAAGTAAAACAAAAAACAAACAAACAAAATATTCAGTCAAAATTTGGCCAGTATAGTTTGCTATACTGCTAGCCTGCATCCCTAATTTGATGATTTATTTACTTGACAAAAAAAATCTGACAAAACGAATTCAACATTACTTTAGTTAACAAATCAATATATGAATATATAAATGGCAGATGTTTTTAATTTTGTATAGAGTAGAGAAGAGAGGAACTAAAAAAAATAATAAAATAAATGGGGCACAGAAATACCCTGATGGTGGAAAGTGCCACTTCCACTTTGTCTATGGGAGTGATTTAAGTTGTGAAAATGTATGTGTCATTGTCCTGTTGATGCAGTCGTGCCTGTTCACCTCCGATAACCTTTGACCTGATGGTAGAACATTCATGCTTTCTTCCTGCTCCCTCTATCTCTATCTATCCTTTTATTTCCTACCCGCTGACATTCCAAATCTTGCTTACAGTGGCTTTGGTCCAGGACATACTGGAACGAAAGCATTGTGTAGCCAAAATAATGACTCAATACCTTGGTAACAAAAGCTTATATTTTAGTAAATCTCTTGAACCATTTTTCAACTACCAGCCAACTATTCCAAAAACATGACTACATTTTTTTTTTCTCTTTTGTGTGTGTGTGTGTGTGTTAACACTTGGTCTTTAGGTATAGGCAGCTGTTGTATGTTCTGATGTTCCTCATCCTGCTTTCTAACACACTCGTTCAAGCCCAGACCTGTTTCTAGTTCTGGCCACAGGTGTATTTTCTCTGCCATAAAACGCTGAGCTTTATAAATAAACCCCTGATTCTGCGCATCGCTCTCCACTCTAGTGCCTCCAATACCGGCCACGCGCAATTTCCCACTGGCTCCAAAAACCTCGGCCCCTCTGTCTCTTACAACAATGGCCTACAGCCTATTTATACTCCCTCTGCTTCGGCTCTTTCATTCCTTGCTTTTCTCTGTAAAAGCATCATGTCAGATTTCTTTCCTTGCTGTTTATTTGTCTCTCCATCCTAGGCCATCCGGGTAAAATGATTGCTGATATTTTTTTTCCTTTTTTCATAAAGATAGATGGTCGAGCTGAAGGTTTGACGGAAATTCTATAACAAAAAAAAAAACAGAGAACGCAAAAAAAAAAAAAAAAAAAAAAAATGGCATTCCATCAGGAAACCGCTTTGGATGGTGCAGGTGGCAGTACGTAATTTGTGTGCAGGATGATATTTCAGCCGAGATCTATGCTCTTAAAGTGCACATGTGCATGTCAGAAACCATCATTTTGATGTTAAGGTAATCACAGCATTTTGTCTTTAGAGATGACATACACTATCCGCACCATATGCTAACCGAGCCTGTTGGATTCTCTAGTAATTTCTTTAATAAATGCCATAAGCAGAGACTGCTGGGCTCTCTGTAACCAGCCTCTCTGCACCTCCGCTCTATGTGGGAGTTTATATTGAGTGCAGTCTGTTCAGCTTGGCAAGAGGATGCGGGTGGCTGGCATTTGGAGCTTACATGCATCTCACCCTATTACAGTAAATGTTACTGTGTCGGGCAAGCAATTCAGCAATAAATAAAGCAGAGCAAACATTATATCAAAAGTTCCAAATAAGGCAGAATGGAAATACCACATTTTTTTTTTTCCATGTCCGGTGACTACATTAGATTCACTGGCCAAGCTGAAACAAAATAAGAATATGCATCATGTATTGCATTAAGTCATTTGTGATTTTTGATCTCTATTAATCAATTTTAGAGAAGGTTTTATTTATTTTTTTTAACTTTTTTCTTGCTCAAATTCATTAGTGTTCAATAGGTCAAGTCAACATGAAATGGCTTTACAACATTTTATTTTGTGATGTGACACATTTCCAATTGAAATAGGATATTCAACACATTTTTTCTTTTCCTTGTTGAATATCCTATTTCACTCAGAAATATATAGGATAGGACAAGACTTGATACACACACACACACACACACACACACACACACACACATATTATATATATATATATATATATATATATATATATATATATAGCCTGAAAATGAGCTTTTAGGGAATATAAAATCAGGTGTACAAGAGGAAAATACATTAGGTGAGTGGGAAAGTTGTGTTAAAGAACCAGATGGAGGAAATATTATAAAAATAATTTTGAAAAGAAAAGGAGGAGACTTTGTCTGTACATCTGTAATTGAGTGGCCTTGAAATAGATTCAATTTTTCCTTGAGTGTTGAGGACAACCGACCCGACGACCACAGGGTGAGCAGTGTCACCAGCCGACTGTGTGAGCGCGATACATTGATCATGTCATATGTCTGGCCTCACTGGGTAGTAATTTACGCAACGAGAAAGAGTGTGTGTTAGAGAGAGAGAAGGGAGATGGTTTGGCAGCAGATCCTGAGCGTGTGGCTTTGGTTTGGAATGAGGTAATCTAGGCCATACCACAATCCCATATATTCTCGTAATCGTCACCCTCTTTCTTTCTCTGTTTGATCACCCTCATTCCCTATTCTTTTCTTTATTCATGTTTTCACCCCTGAGCCCTATTCTTTTCATAAAGGGGTATTATTTTTGTCACAATATGTAATTGTGGCTTCAAACCTCCAAAGTCTGTGAGCTGCACTTCCTGTAAACAGAGTCTCTCATTAGTCTCCAGTAGGCTGACCAGTTTTTAAGTTGCCATAAACTTATTTTGTCTTAACAGACTCCCAAATATGTAATATGTGTCTTGAAATGTATGGCCTCAGGGTTAATTAACCAGAGGTGACTTTTTGAGGAGTCTTTCTGAGGGGGAAATAAAGTATACAACTACCAAACAGTATAGAAATGTTGCATCCAAGTTTTTACATTATGGTAAATGTGGGGCCACACAGAATGTGTTTTTTTTTTTTTTTTTGAATGTGATGCAGGGCAGTGGAATTATTATTAGAAAAAATACATATAAGCAAAAGCATAACATTCAAACATGCGTAGTCTATTTATTTTTTTATGAAAATCCCGTCATTTGCCCCTTAACATGTTCACAATTTGTAATTTAATTTCTATTTTTCTAAGTTTGTGACATAGGCTCTTTAAAATATGTCCAAGAGTTTTACACACTGGTCTTTTATTGTGGGAACATTTCTAAATTTTAATGTTAATAAATAAATTATTTACTTTATAAAGGGTAAGAAAAAAAAAGGGTATTCTATGCAAAAAATGCAAACATTTTGGTTGAACTATTCCTTTAAATAATAAATTCCTTTCATCCACATTTATCTCCTACCCTTCTCTTTGTTATCCTTCCTTGTTGGTTCTAAACTGCATTGTGGGAAGAGTGCAAAGAGAGGAGGAAAATGGGTTATTTTATTTGTCTACATTGTCTCCCAGTGAGTAGAGGGCAAATACACAAGTGCTGGACGGGTCAGTGTGATGTGCTTGTTATTGAGAGTGTGTTTGTGTGTATATGTGAGGTGAGTGTGTTTATGTGTGTGAGTTTGTTGAATTAAAGGGGAAAGAGTCTTGCACCTCACATCCTGCCCATACGCCTCCACATGACACTGGACGACCACAGAGAAAGAATAAAAGACAAACTTCTGTGTGTAGAACCTTTGTATGCGTGTGTGTGAGAGTAGTGCAGAAGATCCAATGGGACCTGGGCTAAATGCAAACATAAATCGTGCAATGCTAATTCGGCTGTTAGGGAACAATGCATTTTTGTGTGTTCAGTCGTGGTCAAATGTTTTGGCAGTGACATAAATTTTATGTTTTGCAAAGTTTGCTGCATAAGCATGTCATGGTGTTCATTCGCATTGTTTCTAGATTATTGTGTAGCGTGATCAGACGCATTTGAAATAATTGCTAAAAGCTTCATTGACCAAAAAAAAACAAAAAACACTGTTTTTTAATCCTGACACAAAATGACCTGCTAACATTAATTGAATAATCATATCAGCAGCACATGTGAAATTGTGAATTTGTGTTAATCACTATCGTACTAATTAGATTGTAAGAGCAGACTGATGGAGGGAAGAAGCGTTTCCCTCCAACAATCATGGTTACCTCCAAAGAGACACACGTGTAGCCATCATCGCTTTGCATCAAAATGGCCTCACATGCTACAAAGAATATTGCATCTTAAAGAACCATTTACTGGATTATCAAGAACTTCAAGGTGAGAGGTTCGACTGCAGTGAAGAAGTCTTCAGGATGTCCCAGAGTGTCCAGCAAGTGCCGGGACCGTCTCCTCCTGAGGAGTTAGCTACAGAATCGTGTCACCAGCAGTGCAGAGCTTGTTCAGGAACGGCAGCAGTTTGGTGTGAGAACATCTGCGCACAGAGTGAGGCCAAGACTTTTGGAAAAAGGCCTGGTGTCAAGAAAGGCAGCAAAGAAGCCACTTCTCTTCAAGAAAAACATCAAGGACAGACTGAAATTCTGCAGGAAGTACAAGGATTGGACAGCAGAAGACTGGTGCAAAGTTATTTTCACTGATGAAGCTCCCTTCAGACTGTTTGGGAGATCTGGAAAATTGATTGCTTGGAGAAGAAAAGGTGAACGATACCATGAGTCATGTGACGTGCCAACAGTGAAGCATCCTGAGGCCATCCATGTGTGAGGTTGCTTTTTAACCAAGGGAGGGGGCTTTGTCATAATTCTGCACCAAAACACTGCCATGAATAAAGAAAGGTATCAAAATGTCCCGCAAGAGCAACTTTTTACAACAGTCCATGAGCATGGTGATGATCCATGAATGTCACGAAGCAAGAGTGATAAAAAAAAAAGTGGCTTGAAGATCATTACATTGAAATTTTGGATCCGTGGTCAGTCAACTCCCTGGATCTCAATCCCATAGAGAACCTGTGGTCAGTCCTTTATATATAGTTGGAATTGTTTTTTTAAAGAATATTTAATTGAAATTATATATATATATATATATATATATATATATATATATATTAACCCACTTCAAACTTACGAATATTATTGTTGACTTGTTTTCAATAATTGAATGGCAACTTACTTCCTGTTCATCTGCAGAGATGTATGTCTCATGGCATTCATCCCAACAGATACAATATGTCGGGACACTCTGGAGACATTAAAATCTCTAAATATTGTAAGTCATAGGACACACCAAAAGCTCTACAGTTACTATAAGTAATTCTAAACAGTGTTTTGTGCCCTTGAAAGGGGCTGTGAAAAACAAACTCTACTCAAAGGGTTATTCCAATAAAAAATTAGCTGCTGGATTACTTTGCCAAGGTTAAATGCAGTAGTAACTTTAAAGAAGCAAATTTGCATTTAAGATAAAGTGATCCAGGGTGACTCGACCCCATGATTCTGTTAGAAAATGTATTTCTGTAAATCCATTCCCCATGTCTGTACCTCTTTTCCAGCTCTTTGGTCAGTGCTTGTCTGTCTCCCTCTCTCATACTTGGCTTGGTAAAGGGCAGAATCTGACAGAAAGAGTAATGACGTTGCCTAGTGTTAATGTGAGCCTTTATCTGCACTCATTATTAGCCTCATCTTCACAATGTCAATGTGCTTTTAGTGCTGGCTCTCCTTGCAGGCCTTGCTAATTGACAGATAGCTACAAAAAGAAAACGTGGTTAAGTCTTGTAAGGCACAAACATTTTCTGTAACAGATAACCGGCTGGACCTCCCGTTGCATCCTTTGCCTTCTCATTCGCTCATACACACATTATCTGTCTTTCCGTTTAAAATCTAATTCAAAATTACTCTGAGAGGCTCTTTTAATAGCAGTGGTGTTGTGGCTTGTGGCTGTGTCTGCAGCGTCCCGGCTCTATTAGGCTGCACTGTGAAAAAAGAAAAAGAAGAATCAATATCATATCAACATCCAACGAAACACCTGACAGTTCAATTTCACAGCCGTTCTTGAGAATCGATTGTATGGGAATAGTTTGGGACCATCTCAAAGGCTGACCGTTGTAGTTAATCTATAGTGCCATTAGCATGGGTCACTGCATACATGGTCATTAAGACCCTAAATGATATCTGAGAGCAACATGAAGGCTAGCACCTTTTTGCCAATAGTTTGTTATTTTTGAGATAAACAAATACAAAAAATGTAAGGTGTGGTGGATAAGCCGTCTTGCTTTTTTCTCTATATGTTTCATAATCTGTTACAAATCCATTTAACGTCTGATCTTAGACAAAGAGGCAAGTCTGCCACGCAATCATGCTTGAAGTGATAACGGAGGACATGATGAAGATGAAGACAAAACAAATGCTTTTTGAAGTCATCTGTCCTTGAAGTGTTGCCAAATTTGTGTGTTTCTGATCTTAGCTGAATAAGGGAAGACACTCATAATAACATACATCATCGCTCTAATATGATTGAGACATTTCCTAATTTTCTGGATCAGATAAAAAGTTTGAGATGAAAAAGCCCTTTCTCATTAATGAAATTCAGCCTTTGTTTAAATAAATGAGGAAAGGAGGGGATGGTGGGTAAAATGATGCAAGCTTCTAGAACTGAAGCAGACTTTGGAACTGACGAATGCCCAGCCTCTAATGGCATTGCTCTTCACAAGGTTTGAAAAATATTGAGAGTGATCCTTTAAATAATTCACACAGAAATAATGAAATTCTGTCATCAGTTACTCACTCTACGGTTGTTCCAAACATGTCAGACTTTATTTAACTTAATTTAAAAAATGTTACTTTTCCATCAAGTAACACCAAATAGGCAATGGAGCTGTGAAGCTTCAAAAGGGATGCAAAAGTACCATAAACTTAACTCAAATGTACACTCTTTTGCACCTTTTAGGTACTAATATGTACACTTTAAGTACTAATATGTACATTTAGGTACAGAGGTGTGCCTTTTGAAAAGGTACCGTCCCAGTGACAGCTTTGTACCTTTTTTCTGAGAGTATATGCATAAGAATCATGCACTGTGTTCTTCTGAAGCCAAATAGCTTTATACAAGAAACATTACAAAAAAAAAAAAAAAAAAAAAATCACTTATCAATATTTTCAGTGGAAAAATCTGGATCATTTGATGACTTTTTCAGCATTAAGAAATAAGGCCTCTGAATCGTATAAAAGTCCAAATTCAACACTAATACTGCCGTGGTTTGAATGTTCTGCTTGATTTGTAACTCTCTGAAGTTATTAATATAACAAATGCTGTTGAGAATTTAAAGCAACAGATATCAGGTCATTTTCCAAACATGTTAAAGGCATGAGGACACATATGTACAAAACATAAACACTCCTTCTCTAGACATTTTCTCACTTTGTCCTTGTCACTCCCACACACAGACACTGCGACCCTACTACAGTGTACATACAGTATAAGGCAGAGGTCATGATGGCATCACTCAACGGGAGAGGATGATACCCTCAATAAACCCATCCAGGTGAAAGTTGTAAAGGTCCCGGGAATGCTACAGCAGCGTGTTGCGAGAACCAGCAGAGATGTAGAAAAAACCCTTTACGGGAGAAGTGAGTCTCCAAAGCAGTGGGCTATTTACCGGCACTTCTTTAGATCATCCGACCATCGCTCTTGCCAAAATTCCACTCAACCGGAATTCCGATCCCTCACAGTGCTCCAGGAGATCTGGGAGCGTGCTATCCATGGGGCCCGGCAGCGGATATGGGCCCTGGGCTGTGAAACCCAATCAGGACGTCCTGGACAGATGTGATGGGTTGAAGTAGACAGGGTCACTGGTCCATTACAAAATATGCACATCTGTGAGAGTCATCCAGTGATGCATCTATTTGATCATCTGAAATCATTTGACATAAAAGGCACAACCTCATTACCTTGGTAGTTTATTGTTTGATTAACATAGCATGTGGCGTAACAGCAGCATAGCATGTTGTCTCACTGTTTAATCTCTAATGACACACACCTGAGCATCAACCATAGGATGTTCAAATTGATTTTATTACTGCACACTGTGTCATATTTAGCTGCATTCTTATTATTATTATTATTATATTTTGGTAATATTACTTGACATCTGACATAGTCGCACCTTGTGTGTTTTATAACCGCAAACAATTACACTGAATAAAAAATTGATAAAAATTGTTCTGTATATTTTCCTCTCCATTTCATGTGCTGTTTGTAGTGTCCTTGGGATTAAACATAGACTCCCCATCAACTGAAAGCTCACTTAAGATGGCCGAATATCCCATGAAACCCATTTTGTTGGCTCGATCGAACCCCTTCTCAGAGAAACAGCTGAACTGAACATCTAATGCAAAATATCTCCCCTTACCTCCTGTAGGCAAAGGCACACTGCGAGTAATCGCTACTGTTGTTATCCTCTGGTTTCTAATTAAAAAGTCTGTTCTAAACACAGAGCCAAAAGCTTGAGAATCTGTGTTTGTGTGTGTGTGTGTGTGTGTGTGTGTGTGTGTGTGTGTGTGTGTGTGTGTAATATAAGTACATAAATCTAGCCTGACTGAAACTGCTGCTGTGGGTGCAAATGAATTGAACTGATCACTGAGATGAGTGTAATGATGTGATGAAGGTCGGATTGTGTGTGTGTGTGTGTGTCCTGTGGGGCTCTTTATGGCTCTAAACAGAGTAATGAGGCCTGTGTGTTAGAGCCAGTGCTATGGGACCACACACACTCTCTTCCACAGATAACTACACTTGCTCTCTTTCTCATTCTCGATCTCTCATCTCACTCTTTCTTGCTCTCATAAAACAGTCATTTATTACATGGATAATTGTTGTAGTAATCAACCTGTTAGTAGCAATTATTACATTATTAGACTCAAATGTTTACTGCTCTTACAGTCGATCTCTTTATAGGTTTGGATTAAACTGATGTTACAGCATCTTTGACCTTGATGAAACTGTGAAACATTCCAAATTGGTTTGAACAACAAAAGTGGTGCAGATGCACAGTGTCTGCTCATTAAAACAGGACACACTGTTGGTCTTTTTGGAGATGACTGTATAGACCAGACAGTTTTAAGAGCATTGCTTTGGCTTTACGCCTCATTCAGAGTAACACAGAATAATGAAGAAAATGTTATTGCTCTATGGTTGCTTTTTCAGAGCTTTCAGTTATGTTTAATTTATTAAGAAGCAACTTAATCTTAGATGGCTCTCCTGAAACAAATTAGAAAATTGTTAATGTACAATATGACTATAGCTACAGCATAATTGGGATACTGCACTGCACAATGATGTAGAGAAACACAATATCTGAACAAAGTCTCCAAAATAATAAAAAGCATGTTAACTCTTTAGTTTTTTTTTTTTTTTTCAGTAGGGTGAAATTAGCTAAGATGCCCTACAGAGGAGTAAAACAGTGGCATACTTTTTTGTTATTTAATAATTATTGTAATTCATGGAGTTATGTAATCATAATGTTTCATATTATTATTTAGAAAATGTGTATTTTTATTTAGATATAAACATGGACAATAATTAGATATAAATGTATATAATTTATAATGTTATAGTATATTTCAGGTTTATCCTCTCGCTTGGCATTCTGTTTTGTTTTGTCTGACATTCACTAATCATGCAAACTTACAAAAAGTAAAAAAAAAATATCCATAAAATTGCATAGAATATTTAAATTAGTATTTGAAAAAATGAAATAATACTGATTATTTTATATATTTTATAATAACAAATATGCAACCTACTGTAGGTAGATCAATAATATATATATATTTTTTTTTTTTTTTTTTTTTTTTTTTTTGGTATAAGAACTAAATAAGTACATTTTCCATGAATTTCAACAAATAGGATGAAACACATTGTTCTCAGCATTGGTATTCAACAGCTGTTTGTGCAATATTCTGACTTTTATTTTATTTATTTTATTGCATAAATGTGCTGTTTCCTTTTAATTCCATACTTTTTAATCTAACATTTTCTTTTCTTTTTATTTTTTTTGATTTGATGGATTTCTACAGGAGACACAATTGCTGGGTTCTTTTTTTTTAGAATACAAAACTCTAGTTGTTCCCATTAGTGACTATGAGAAACACATGAGATATTAAAGATTTTTCATTTCTGATGTTTCTTTCCTTCAGTAATCCTCTCCCTCTCTGCATCTCACTTTAGTATTTTTCGTCCTCCACTCTACCTGCCTATCAAGGTCTGTAATGGTTGGACGGGAAACAAAGTGCACATGACTCCACTGCTTGTTGGACATGTGAAGGGGAGGGTGATGGGGACAGGAGATGCTAAGATGGGAAAGGTGATTGCATTGTGCCGTGGCACAGCTTCTACCAATTTCCTGAGTTAATGGGATATTTTTACCTCACTTCCCCTACATGTTTTCTTTTGCTCATCTCATAAAAAAGTTTCCAAGCTAGCTAAGAAAGATGGACAGTCTGCAAAATCGGCGGAAGGGCTGCCGATGCGTAAACAGTTTTTGATTTGGAGGTACGTGAAGGGAACAGTTGACAGGTAGATGGAGGTCTGGGATTGACTTGGATCTGTTACACACTTTAAATGGTCTTGTATTGTACACAAGCACAGTGTGAAGAAAACGAGGTCAACATTTATTATATTTTGTTGCAAAAAAATAAATAAAATAAAAATAAATAAATAAAAAATTATCAGTTTTGTTCCCATTTACTTTTTTGTCCATATGAAGTCAGTAGTAGTAACCTAATCCATTTAAACCAACCTATAACAACGGACATTACACAATAGGTGATGGAGAGTGACAACAAATTGTCTCCACATATATCAGACAAATAAATAAACTACATTGTTTTTAGTTAGAGAGGGTCTATTTTCCAGAATGCACAAAGACAAGTTTGGGACATATATTATTTTGGAATCGGATGTGTCAGATGCAAAGAATGACATAGTTTGAAAGAGAGAGAGAGAACACTGTGTATCTACAGTATTTGTGTTTGTATAAACGCAGCAGCTAGACACTGAGTCACTGTGATGCTGGACAGTTATGTCCCTGGGTTGAAAAGTTGTCTCCTTCTGTTCTGTCTCGCATGGTTTACTGTCAGGTTGCTATAGTGAGTGTCTATGGCTCAGGACGAATGTTGTATGTCACAAGTGCTCTCTGGCTCTCCGTCTCTCTGTCTCATTGTCTTTTCGAATGGTTGTTAATGGAGAAAGATGGCTTTTGTGGCTCAAATAGTGTAGTTACAGCACTTACCAGCAAGGGCTAATTGGGGCCATGCTAACTGGCTATACCTTGACCCTGCAGTCACATCTGTCATAATGTACATATACATTTTAATATCGTAATTGCATAAAATTGGGTTTGCACATTGCAGGGAAGATTGTCTTTGCAAATATCAGAAATCATGACTAATTTTCATGACTAATTTTCAGCTCCTCTATCCTTATTGATTTCCATATGAGCGTAATTATGTAAATGTCACTTTACAGTCTCTTTTATGCTCTCAGTGTACTTTGGCTTGCAGATACTGATATTAATGTCCCTTAAGAAAAGTAGATAAATTCCATCATGAAAAGTTCAATCCATGAATCGCGTCCCATCCGACCCTGTCTGTCTTATGCTCGGACTGACCTTCCCATGTCTTTAGAGTGAAAAAACGAGGGATAGTACAACTGAGAATGAAGAAAGGATTGCAAGGATTGTATTAGTGGATGAGTGGCCTGGCAAATGTGTGGACTGGCACGCTTGGGGCTCGATTAATCTCCTTGATGAGTCTGGGCTAATGGGTGGAAGACTTTAAAGAGGACGGACGACCCCATACCCTCCTCCCCCCATGACACCATGGCTCAGATTAATGTTCTGCAGCAGAAAGATATTAACCAGATTCTCGCACATGCAGAGCTGATCATATAGTTTTAGATATATCAGATCAGATATTGATGTTGTAGTGATGCCAGTGAATATCAATGAGGAAAACACATAACGTAGTACAGTTATGATATATCCATGTTTCATTCGTTGTTGATGTTGGTCTTATTTGGCTGTCAACACAAAAAAAAAACACTTTTGCTACTTTATTCAATTCATATAATTAAAATGAACTAGTACAACACAGTTATTTTTAACATTGTCATAACTTAATTATTTTGCTACAGTGTTATTTTTGTAATATTTATGTAGTATTTTATAGTATTTATTATTATTTGAAGTAGTCTTTATACATTTGTTTGTTGGATTCTCCATCTGTCTGGTTTAGGGCCTCCTGTCCATTTCCCTTTCTTTCAGTACACTCTCCAGACAGGATTGAGCAGTGCAGCTCAGAGACATCACTTCCACTCAATTCACCAGAGCACCTGAGAGAAAAACGCAATAATGACGTTTCAGCAAACCTAAAGAAACCTTCAGAGTCAGCGGCTCTCCTACCCTGCGCAATAGACTAGGGCTTTGATATCCTCTCACCTTCCTGTATGTGTGTGTGAGAAATGCGTAAGGTCAGGGACAGACAGGAAATGTTGGCGGTCAATGTTGGGACTCCATTACAGAGGAAATGGATTCGGGAGGTCACAGAGGTCAGCTCATCCAATCGGAGGTTCTTGTCAAAATAAAGCCTTCAGCAACATTTTCTGAAACTTTTCAACGTGCACCTTCACTGTGTGTCAAACCAAATGTCAAAGCAAGCAGAATGTCAGCCAACCTATGAGGCCCAATGCGGTCAAGGAAGTAGGTGTCCTCATCCGTGACATTTGCTGATGTGTTGAGAAGGGCCGCAGCTATACAAAAGCTTTAGTCCCAAAGGCAAGAACATGATCGTTTGGCCCTTTCGCTCATGACTCTCATAGATGTGGTCGCTCGCTTTAAGATGAAGGTCACTGAAAACCTGTTTTTTCCATTCAGAAACCGACCCGATGCTGCAAACTTTCCTCCAAACGCCTGCAAGATCTGAGTTGACCTCAACTACCAGGTTCAAAACTGAACAGAGGCTTCCAATGGGCCTCTGATGTTAATGATAGCTCTGCTTGCTCATTACCCATAAAGCTAAGCTCTTTTGCTGCACTAACTCGCATGCAATTACCGCTGACACTTTTAATGTCACCTTGTCTGGAGGAAAATTGCTCCATTTATTCTTTATTCCCATATAAAACCATGAATTATTCCCTGCTGCATTTCAATGTTCATTTCCTGTTCAATTCTTCCTGCGCTTCTCACTCACACACAATTTCTTCCAGCTGTTAGCTGTATTTGCTTGATTTCAGGGATGAAGTCCTCCCCTCTGGTTTAATCTAGCCCAACTTTCTCTACCTTAATTGGGCCAGAAAATCCCAAAACCCATTGTTCTTGATTTTGAATGCCTTGGAATAAACAATTCTCCCAGACACCGTTTCACCCTTGGCTAGAGAGTTTTAGAAGAGTTGGACCACTGTGTGACATCATATTGCACGTGTGAAGAGTTTAGGTGTGTAATGTTTATCTTTTGAATGCCAAGGTAGCAAAAAGAGAACCATTCAAAGAGCTTTACATGATAATTTGACAGTTTAACAATATAAAAGCAGAATGAATATGATTTATTGTAGGCTTCCAACAAAAGAACAGTACAAGTCAAAGTACATGAACAATGGTTTTTATTTCATGTAAATTAATTACTACTCCTTTTCTTCAAAAATAAAATGAATGCTAGCTACTTTTTGGGTTTTTGCACATGTCTTGAAATGAAAGGATTCTATCATCAGTTTTCAGGTCCAACAAAAGATGCATCATAAATAAACGGATGAACCAATCTTGTTACATTCAAATTAAAGCATTAATATTTACAAGACACAGAAAATTCTTACAGACCAGCATTTTCCATCTTGCTGAGGTTGGGCAGGTAAATATATTATATACAACCAAGGGTTAGGGTTCAATCACCTTACCCATAAACAATACACACACACACAAACATACACACACACAAAAGATTAATTCCATAAGATCACGCAAACTCACAACCATTAACACTTATTTCTCACGTGAACACACTCACATGTACACGCGCACGCTCACACACCCTTCCAACGATAAACGAATGTACTCAAAAAACTTGTATCAACCTATGAATTCATTCATACAACAATCTAATTATAGATTACAACCCCACAAACACAGTCTCCCAGTTGAAACAGTATGGAGGTGGCCAAACAGCTCCACAGGCGAATGGCCAGGGAACATAGACAAGATCCATCCCCATTGCACTCCTCAACACAGATGGTATTGTGGTGCCAGAGCCTAAGCCCCCTACTGCCACTGCAGGATGCAACCTAGACAAGGCATCTGCATTTACATTACTCTTACCTGACCTATACTTGAGGTTGAAGACAAAGGCAGCTAATTGAGCAGCCCACCACATGCAACTAGTCGCACCTTACCATCCCGTTTTTGCAAGAGGACTGCACCTAGCCGTCCATGGCTCACATCCACCTCAAGGACAAATGGTTTGGCAAAATCAGCATATGCCAGAACAGGGGCCGTGGTAAGCCAACTCTTTAACTCATCAAAGTGGTCTTGACACTCTCTGCTCCAGACACTAGAGAATGACTCCTCTTGCTTCCACGGCCTAAGCTTGCTTCCAGTCAGTTCTCCTACAAGCCGATGTAGAGGGGCCGCCAACTTTGCGAACCCGTCCACAAAACAGGGGTAATAGCTTATGTGGTGGAAAAATTCATTGAACATTACTTCTGTATGCCTATATATGCATGTGTTTTTCTTAGAATTGCTGTGTGGGTTCAGAAGGGTGACACCGGGGGGGACAATGTCTGAGGATGACCTGAGGGGGTCACCTAAGTCCTAAATGTGTGAGAAACAGCCCATAGAGA
Source organism: Carassius auratus (assembly GCF_003368295.1). Lineage (NCBI taxonomy): Eukaryota > Metazoa > Chordata > Actinopteri > Cypriniformes > Cyprinidae > Carassius > Carassius auratus. Next base: position 13,095,211 of record NC_039276.1, on the reverse strand, counting down.
GTGATCCTTGTTATGTGTGGAAATTTACAGCTGCTGAGACTCTGTAACCTTGGAAGAGCAGAGGTATATAAGGTGGAGGACTGCCCTCTTCCTGGGTTGGTTTCACTCTGCAGGAACTCAGTGTTGCTGTATGACTGTCTGACCTTCTTTGCAAAGAATAAAAGCTTTCTTTTTAATTATACCTGAGAATGAGTCTGTCTCTTATGCTGATGAGAGTTGATTTAAATTTTGCCACGACACTGACGAAGCTAAGAAATTAACACAACTCTTTAACGCTAGATGGCCGAGGCCACTTTATCACCGCCTCAATTTTATGAGGATCAGTAGCAGCTCCCTCACTTGAAATAACATGGCCCAAATACCTTCAAATTCTCCCTCTCCAAATGCCTAAACACTACTTCTAACCGCTCCAGGTGCTGCCCCCTGGGGTCCCTTCTTGTTCCCATCGTATAGCTTCACTTCGCACTTCCAGCAAGGTGGAATTTGGCTGGTGAGGAAAGAGCTGCTTTAATTCTCGACGGAGGCTGATCTCATGTACATGTGTAACGAATTGATCCCGCAGTAGAGAGTCAACATTTGGCATAGCACTGGGCGACTGCTTTCTAACCCTCTCTAGAAGACCCATGAGTGCCAAAAATATAGGGTTTCTCCCTCATGCTGTCTCCTAGAGAAAAATTCTTCTTGCAAAGCTACACAGGACTGGGAGCAACAGTACAATTTGCGCAACGCAAAAATGTATTTTCTCCGGGTCTTCCTGCTCTGTCGCTGGGCGATATAGAATATCTTCCCGAGCTTCTCCTTCCAAATGATCAAATAAGAAGAATGTGCGTTCGGCAGTGGACATATAACGAACCCTCATACAGGCTCATACTCTGCCTCGTCAACCCATTAGTTTATACCCATTCCCGCTTTACCATTACATTTGGGACACCTATGATCTCGTGGTATAAACATGAACCTCTCTGCAGCCGGAACACCAGAATTTGCAGGCAGAGGGTCAATAGGCAATGCTGGTGTCACATTAGACGGTCCAGGTCTGGGTTCAGCTGCATCTGTGATGGCCCGTTCCTGCCTCAACTTCTCATTTTTAGCCCGCACCTGCAACACTTGATCTCTTAGTTAACGTAATTCCTCATCCATCCTTAAGAAATTAGTGAGACTTACCAACAAAAAAAGGACGTCCAATGCACACCATGATTAATCCTGTCTGTTTTATGAAATATGTACACATGCACAATCATCATAGCACTGAGTGGAAAACCCAATTAGGAAAGTATAAGCTCAGTCAAGCAAATCAAATCTGAGTTCCACTTAGACCATCCTTGATCACAAATGACAGTCCTCATTCTCTCGAATCTCTCTTGCAATTAAAAACACAATGAATAAAAATAAATTAAAACAATAATTTGAAGCCTGCTTGTATTAGCCCTCAGCTCTGTTCAGGAGTTTGGTATGTTGGGTGAGAGGTTACATCCGGCTTCCCTCTCCGTACATTGTCATTTGCCTGTTTGTCAGGCTCGAAATTATTGGTTATGCAAACTGTAATTCATCAGTGACAGCAGAGTGGTTACTTTATCTCTAACGACCCTTCGGATGGAAAGGTGGAATCAATTCTGACAGCCGCACCTCATCTCAACGCCTGCTGATCTGCATAACACTAGACACGTAAATCAACCTCAGATGTGACAAGGGAATTAATTTGAGTGTGTATGTGTGTGTGCGCAGGGTGTCATGAACCCAATATTTTTGTGGGGGCACCAGGGGCAGTTTCTGGTTTATGTGGTGCCCTAAAAAAAAAAAAAAAACCTTCTCAAAAACAAATAATTTCTCATCTATTTAGTTACATTGTTATATCTAATGGGAAAGTGTTTCTTTAGCCCATTAAATTAATATATACATATATGCATATGAATAAAAAATCAGTTTGACTCATAAATTTGAGAGGATTTGAATTGGCATGTTTCTTGTGTGTGTGTGTGTGTGTGTGTGTGTGTGTGTGTGTGTGTGTGTGTGTGTGTGCGTGTGCGTGTGTGTGTGTGTGTGTGTGTGTGTGTGTGTGTGTCTGTTATGGTAGTATTTTATGTCAATAGACGTACTTCAGTTCACGGTTCACACTTATATGCCTCCCTTCCTTGCCACCACCTAGTTGATGTATTTAAGTCAGTGCTTGACCTTTTCCTTTGTCTGTAAAGATTTTCAGTACGATGCACAATAAGGGGCTCAATCGATGTGTGAAAGGCTCAATATCAAAACTGCACAGTGTAGCAGGCAGCACTGTCCAATATACCTGGTAAATGATGGCAGATCGCTTAATGAAATGGTTCAAATCAATGGTTGTTACACAAGCCAGTTAAAATCAAAACATCCATTCATATTTGTCCCTGAGGTAAGAGGGAATGAAAATGTTTTTGCTCTGTCGTACTGTTAATCACTCTATTCATCTTAATTTGTAAGTGTGCTGTTTTTATTTGCTAAAAGAGGGCAATCTGATAGAACGTTGTGCTGTAGAGAGCCATATGTAGTCTTGGGGTTTGATGAAACCCACATACAGTTAGCAGCTTTGTCTATATCTGCATCAATCAGGAAACCCTGACATTTCCAAAACAGTAAACTAAGCCTATTTTTCAATAACATATGCGTGAACTAGAGTAAGAACTAAGATGAATCAATGACAATTCTGAAGTTATATCAGTTGATTCTAAAATCAAACACTGGCTGTATGTTGGAAGAGATGAAGAACATAATGAATGGAGCTTAAAAACTCTCCTGGCAGGTGGAAAGAGAGAATGAAAAGATCAGTGTCAACAGATGACAGAAACCCAAACTCTCCAGGTTTAAGAGTTTGGATACTAAGAACCGATTTTGACAGGACACTTAAAAACTCAGGAAAATATAACATGAGTGGCATCACCCTCTTCAAGAGAAGATGTCTGGTGATAGCAATGTCTGTATAACCCTCAAAGCAGCAAAATTGCAATAGTTAAAAAAAAAGGCCAATGCCATGTATGGCAAATTAAAGTTAATTTATTTATTATTTTGGGTAGGAACAAATGATAAGTTTAAGGTTTATTTTTTTATGTTTCTGAAAAAATGTATCTTATGCTCATGGAGACTGCATTTATTTAATCAAAAATATTTTGAAAAATGATCACTATTATGGTGTACATTTGTAAATATGAGACCGTTTTCTGAATTAGGTAAAAATGCAGTGAGTCTTTAAATTATATTCACACAACAGAGTGAATTATAAATACATTTCTGTTAATTTTCTGTGTAGAACAGAAACGAGGACTGCTTTGAAATGAACATACTGAAGTTTCAGCGCTCTTGGTACTGAGAAGGCTTAAATATGCAGTGGTCTGCTTCGAGCTTAATGAATCCAAATGGAAGCCTTCTAGCTTTGACTTCACAAGAAAGTCAAAGCATATATGTGTGTATATGAAAGTGTTGACATTTTTGCAACCCTAAATGCCAGTCTTACAATTTTCCAGCACTTTTTTTCCATCCTAAATGTGTAAACATCATGATTTTTTCATGATTTTTATAATCAGTGTCTTTTTAAAAACAGGTTTGAGTGGGTGTGGGGGGTATTTCAAATCAATCTGAGCGCTTAAAGTCTCTTGAGGGTAATCATCCAGTGGCAAGATGGCAAATTATTTTAAAACAGTTTCATTTACATGTTTTTCAGTAATGACTCATTGTCAGCACACAAACTAACTCTCCCCAGCATAGATTCTTCGTTATTGAGTATTTGTCAGGTTCACTGAAGCTTTCTAAGGCTGTGAACAGTAATTGTCTGCAACTGGAAACCCTTTGTCAGATTATGGTAATCTTGCACCATGGGGGCAAATTTTTGCACAATGTTTTCTCATTCAAAATACTATAAAATATGTCTATTATTCTCTCTCTTTGGTCAATCAGAAAGCACACATCAGGGGATAGACGGAGAGTTTCTTCCAAGGTCAATGCAGTGGGCTCTGCTTAAACAAATTAATCTTTTAGCTTCAGGGTTGGAGGGAACATCTATCAGCGGTGTAATATGATAACGGAGCAGGAAAGCGGGAGAGAGAGCTGCTTAGCCTAGGCTTACGCTGATTCATTTCCTAAACTGACACAGAACCAGGTATTATACCGACTCACACACACAGAGCTGTTGTAGATCTGCGGCCCGGGGAATTACACCACTATGATTTGTTCAAGGTGACAGCACAACCTGAGACGTGGACACAATATGTAAACACATAAACACGCACTCAAGAAAACATAAAGAAAGTGTATGAGGTAATTATTATATGAACACAGTACAAAATGGTGGCTGATGTATATAGAAAGTGAAAAGAGGTGCTTATTCTTCAGAAAAAATTTTGTCAACCTAAGGAGGCTGAACTAAGTTTCATATGAGCTGTTTTATTGTCTATCCATTTATGACGTTTGGCCATTTAGGCCTAAAACATTTTTATATAAAAAATATATACTTAATTTGTGTGGGGTAAACAGTACAAATGCTGACAAATAATTGTTAATTGATGATATAGCCAAGACCTCTAATGTGAGTGACATTTTGAAAACCAGCTACTTTTCAAGCTAGATTTTTCATATATATATATATATATATATATATATATATATATATATATATATATATATATATATATATATATATATATATATATAGGCCTATTGAAGTTTGTTTTTATATCTCACAATTTGACTTTATATCTCATGAGACTTAATATGCACCAATGTCAGTTTATATGTCACAGTGTGACTTTACATCTCACAATGTGACTCTCTGAAGTTGTCTTTCAGTGAGATATCTTACAATGAGATATAAATTGTCAGAATGTGACCTCACAATGAGGCTTTATATGCCACAATTTGACTTAAATCTCAGAATGACTACTTTTGTGACAAATATTATGTTTTATTATACAGTGATGTTGTTGTTTTTAACTTAAACTATTAAAAACATTTGGCAGAATAAAATATAAATATTAGAAAAAAGCTAAAACTAGAAAATGCTGAAAATATAAAATTATATAAATAATGTAAGTGTGTGTTTTTCAGAGAGTGACAAAATAATAATAATAATGGTCCCAATGTGAAGCAAGTGAATTCTGTTTGAGTGGCCAGAGCTCCAGAGCCGCCGTCGATGGGCAGTGACATTTAAAGATGCACATGCTTACGGTAATGCAGTCTATACATGTCTTTTTGAGGAAGAGAGAGATACATTGGAATTAGACAGGAATAGACTGAATGATTCTCAGCAGAATAACTGGCATTTAGACAAAAGGCTAAATGAAGACACTGTCTGCTTTGATTTTCACATTCTCTCCCTCACTCTCTCTCTCTCGTCCATCTAGCTCATAATCACTACCTTCTGTCTTTATTCCTGTCTTCCTGTTGTGCAATGCATCCCACAATCCTTTGCTCTGCTGCACAGGGTTTGGTGAAAGCAGCGAGCGTTTCATGCCTGATTCCTCGGATGTAAGGCGCGTATCCTGCACGCAGCCAGGCGGAAATATCATCTCCTCTGAGGAGAAAAACTAGAATGAGATAGAGAGAGAAAGAAGAAGGGAGTAACATCTCCACCCATCCCGGTGCAGCTGTTTCCAACAACATGAATTCAAATCAGAAGAGACGATGCTGATTACAAATACTCTTGTCTCCCAAAAGCTCACCCCCCAATCCTCACCCCAATTATTGTTGAGAAAGAAGATGGAATGAGATGTTGAAAGAAAAAAAGGGAGAATTTGTTATTACATTTGTTTTGACAGAGTGGCAACAATGCATCTCAGGGATTCGCATCCATTCCACAGAGACGCTGAAAGCCACTAATACAAGCTTATTTGAATAGATTTCTCTTTGCTACTTTTCCCACAAAGAGGAACCCACACAGAGCAACTGAATATTAAAGGAACAAATGACTCACAATGAAAATTCTGTCCCATTTACTCACCCTCGCATTGTTCTAAATGAATTACTTACTTCCTTTGTAACAGTAATGGAGAAGTTTGGAATAAAGCATACAATGACCAGGGGCTATCAAGTTTCATAAAAAAAAAAAAAAAAATGCACTACTGTATAAAACTCCACAAAAATAGTTATTATGGCAATTTTTTTAAGTCTTAAGAAGGCATATAAATCAGCCTTTGTATTTTATTTTTCAAGTGACTCACTGGTGAAGAGTTGCTTGTTCTGTTGAACAAGTGTTGAAAAAGTGTTTTTGAATGAATTGATTGAATAAATGATTCAATAACTCTATGATACTGAATGAACACATAGTTTGAGAGAATGATTCATTAACTCACTCATCAAGACAGATGCTGAATTTGGAATGGCATACTAGCATACGACTCTGAATATCTCTGCCATAGTAATGTATAAATATTAAGAGTAGACTAGAATGTGGTTCTGAATTCAACTAGACCCATGTTTCATTCCTGAATTATTCATTGTTTTTGTACAAACTATTTGAGTGAATAATTTGATGAGTATTTCATAAAGTTAATCTGGTTTAGTTTGGATTCCAAATGAATTAATTATTTTATTTTATTTAATTTTATTTTATTATTGGATTAACTCATTTGTAAAGATATAAATATGGTCAGTTGCTTTATTACTGAAAGAATCTGTTTCTGAGTCAATCACTTGTCACACAATCATTTGTTGCACACTTGCATGTAACTTGCATATAAAATGACCAAAAATGTCTGGAACAAATGCATTGTTATAAAGAGTAAATGGTCACATTGTTGTTGAATTTGGTGATATCAATCCTGGCACTATACAAGTTTGTATAGTTTGAAATGACACAAGGGTGAATAAAATTAGTAGTGAACTTCTCCTTAAATGTGTGTGTGTGTGTGTGTGTGTGTGTGTGTGTGCGCGCGCGTGCATATTTTGGTGACATATCAGGACACAACTTTGTATAATGAAATGGGTATGACACAGGTATTACAAGGAGAGGGTGACTTATGAGGACATGACCCATGTCCCCATTTTTCAAAATGCTTTTAAACCATACACACACATATAAACTAGTGTGTGTGTGTGTGTGTGTGTGTGTGTGTGTGTGTGCGCGCGTGTGTGTGTGTGTGTGTGTGAGTGCGCGTGCGTGTGTGTGTGTGCGTGTGTGTGGATGAATGTGGATGAATGTGTCTATACTTATACATTTATGACATTATGACCCGTCACACAATCTAACAATGACAGGAAGAATGATGTAATAGATAGATGAGTAAATGGAGGGAATAAGACACATGGGGAAAAGACAGAAGAAAGAAGGATGGCAAAGCACACATCACACGAGCAGCATGACAAAGCTCATGACATGTCGACCTCCCTCGACACATCAATGCCAAACGCTCACTTAACAGCATTCTTAACTGCAGTTGGAAGACGGCAAAAGCATTTTTAATTCAGTGACTGATTTTATGCAGATTACTTTTCTAATTATTGCTGCATTAGCAATGCTTAAGCAGACATAGACAGGTGTGACCCCCCCCCCCCCCCCCCCAACACACACACCCCAATAGAGTCACAATGTATAATTAACATTCAGGCAGCTGTTGACAGACACTGTGTTGAGGGGTGAAGGCAGTGTTTAAGGCTCGAGACCTATCGGTTCCTTTATCGGCTTAAACATTTTATAATTTATATTTTTTTCTTTCTAATTTTAGTAATCCTACAGCATAAATGTACAATATATATATACATATAACTGTAATATGTAATATGGATGAAAGTGTAATTACTCTCCACATCTGCTATTTTCTCTCTCAGGCATTTAAATGAATCTGAGGAGTGGTGGTTCTCTCGCTGGTTTTCCATGGAGAGCTGAACTTTGCAGTAAAAGCCTTGATTCTGTCCTCCGCCCACCTGCAAACAGTAGCGAAAAAAACATCCAGAACCCTTCAATTATGTTTAAGATACAGTACTTGAAAATCACTCAAGGGAAAATTAAAGGCAGCCTACAAAATTACATTGAAATTATATGGCAGAGCAACCACTTTAAATTGTTCTTTATTAATTAAAAGCAGCTTTGCTATGTTTACAACCTGTAAAAGTGCTTAATATTCCTTGCTTAAATCAATTTGGTTCTGCAGCTTTACCCAGTGGATGAATCTCATGAGAATAATGAGAATTACAAACAAAGCTAACAGTACAATAACTGTAACATTAGTAATGAGAACTGGCTTGGAAATGTCACAGTACAGAAAGCTTAATGGTCCGAATAAGTTTATAATTAGGACATAATAAACATTTGTTTAAAAAGTGTCATCCTGCTGTAGGGTTTTGGCACAACTGAATTCTGAATGCAAGTTGAATTCTGGTGAAAGAACACTATTATTGTTATAATTTACCCCAGTCTTCAAAATCAATCCAAACCGTATTATTCTCACAACCTTAAATAGACACCTAAGAACCTGTTATTGGTCATGTTGTTGTGGATGAGTTGGACAAATGAAAGTCATCTGTTGTGTGACGATCTTAGATTAATAGTAGATCTCTATGCCTGCTAGTGAGCAAGTGTTTTGTGCCATGTGTGTTACTCTATCTTGTTTATCACAGAGCCTAAAGTATTGATTTGGGAAAGCAGAAAGTATTGGTTCTTTTAGATTGCAGGAGCAACGATGTCCAAATAAGACATGTATGCAGTTATACATGTCACATATGATCACCATTCCTACCATAATCAGGATATTTTCCGTCATAATGGAGTGCATGTGGCTTGCTAATAGATGTTAGCTTCAAACTGACTTTGTGGACAGATAAAATAAAAATAAAAATAAAAAACAAGACATACTGTCTATATTATCTGCTCCCATCTGTTTGCTCAACAGGTCTTTTTAATTCACTCATTTTCTTGTTATTATTGGGCTCCTGTGTTGCCATAGGTGGTTTATTGCTGCTTTGGAATGCTCTATTAACTGCTAGTATCAAATCCTAACTTCAGTCAGACCTTAGATCATTGGTGAACATAGTGGATATATGAGTGGGAAGCACCTCAACCTACTAGATTTCAGCACTGAACTTCAGTTTGTCCTCCACCTGTGACTGTTGACATTTAATTCCCAGGCCAATTTTACTGGTAAAAAAACTGTTCAAATGTTAAATAAGAGAAATAAAGAGGGTAATAGTGGATGAATCTACAGCATCCTAGTGGAATAGAGCAGAAATGCACCAACGCAAACTCGCTCTTCCCTGCCTTCATGCAATTCTGTTTTACCTATTTTTACATCTCAACAGGATGCACCTTATTTGTTATTATATCTCTCTCCATCTCCGCTAGTAGAAACGTATACATGTATGATTTCCCTGAGTGCACCAGGAGGCTTATGGACAACAGCCTAGGTACGTGAGGGTACAAGTATCGTTCCTATTGCGGTCATTAAATTACCAGAACAGATGCTTCAACTTTTCCTCTGTACATAATTTACCAGTCTTATACTGGTGCATATATGCAACTATGGTAATATATACTCATTTACGTGGGGTATGTCTTGCCCACAACATCCCTAGCCATGCAGGACAGGTGAAAGGGGTAGCACAGATCTGGTGGTGTGTTAATGCAGAAACATTGGATGAAAAATGACAGGACTGGAAGTGGAAAGACCTCAGCACACACAGTCACATTCACACATTGTGAATGCTCTCCATGCATTAAATGCAGGATCCTTCAGGAGGAGTTATGGAGACCTTGAGAAGTTGTTTGGGCATGAACTAGATTAAGTGCACATAGCATCCGGCCATAAAGTACCTCACGCTGGGGTGACACCACACTTTACAGTGAGGGTTGACCTTCTGATTAGCAATCAGGAGTGTGTGTGTGTGTTCTTTTTAGAAAGCACATATCTTGCTTATCATTTATTACAACAATGTATTAGGATCTATTTTGTTTGTGTTCTTTCTATTAAATGCTTCTTAAACTTCTACTGAACAGTTTTATTATTTAATGAAAATAATTGAATAAGCTGATTAAAACTGTCAGTTTACAATGTTTGCAAATGGCAATGCACAAGAAACAAGATTATGAACAACAAATTTAATGATTTATAAGTAATGACAAACTTCCCTTAACTTCATGCCAGTCTCTGAGCACCCTGTTTACCACAGTGCTTTTAAATTAGAAGTGCCGTCCATCATGTACCTGTATGTCACGGTTTCCATTATTGGCCATTTGTTGCAATGCCCCGCCTATTTGTGAGTTCACCCCAATCATTTTATGGAAAAGATGGGCTCCAAGACAAAAATACGATGATGTGTGTGTGTGTGTGTGTGTGTGTCCCTGATGCAAATAAGGATCACAATTATTTTTTTAGAGCATGTTGTCCAATAAATATTTTCCAATCTCAGTGAAAAACAATGGTAGAGGTCGCACGCCTCTGGACCAACTAGGGGTTAAGTGTCTTGCTCAGGGACACATTGGTGTCTCACAGTGGATTTGAACCAGGGTCTCTAACACCAAAGGCATATTTTGTGGTCTGTGTGGACTCCTACATATGTTCTGCTGAATTTAGGCTTTTATATATAAATAAATTATATTGCTGGAGTTTTTATGAAATGTTAAGACAAGACCGTAACAATTATTAAATTTTCTATCCACGGTGTAAGTGGAAATTCTGCACAATGTGCCAAAATCTCAAGCATATAAATCGATGTAGAGCTAAATTTTGGACTAGTGAGTTTTCACTGTTGGTGGGCTACTCACAGTATGACGAAATAGAAATTAAATCCAGGTTACTGACAAGTTAAATAATACCAAAGTTTTTAAGCTCTTCAGAAAGTCAACCTACAAATGGATTATGCATGTGCAGTAATTATCTCCTGTTAAACTAGGATAGGGAAAAGTAGGTTAACATCCAAAAAATGACACACATCATCGTTAAGAATACTGTTGTCCCCCCAAGCACCTGTCTTTAGCATTGCTTTTAGCTTGTGCTGAAATTTGTTCTGTTATCGTTCCCCTTCCCTCCATTTCTCTCACTCTTATCTGGTTTCTCTCTTTCTCTTTCCTCTCCAGGCATGTGTCTGTTTTGTCCTACTCCACCTTTCACTCTCTATCTATCACGCTCTATACATGCTCTCTCTCTCTCTCTCTCTCTCTCTCTCTCTCTCTCTCTCTCTAAGACAGCTTTTTGTAGGTTTAAACATGACATAAGCGATAAGGATGCTGCTTTTCAGACAGAGACTGATGTTCAACATACTACACTCTGATTGGACACTACAAACACAGGCCAGGACAGAAAATTCACACTCTCACACGGCTTGATGACTAGATGCTGGGATGGAAGGTATTCTCATGGGATGGACCGACTCATTTGTTGTTGACAGGACCTATCTTACTGAAGACCTTATGCATGAATGCATAAGTTTTTCATTCTCACTTGGAAATAAATATATAAATATGTATATGTGCATGTATGTTACAGTTAGTCTAGTTTATAGTATGTATAATTTGGTTTATATAAAGACATTCCATGGTCACACTTGTAAACTGACACACTTGTCATCTCCGAGAAAGTGTGACATCAACAATGGTGCATACCATGAAGGAAAAATGTAAGATAAATTATATTTTTCCAGTGAAACAGATTCTGAGATGCGGCACTATTAGTCAGATCAGACAGTTTGTGTTACTGAAACATCAGTGACATACACAAAAAGTGTCTCACATTTACAAAGTTTACAGATGGCATGAATGCAATTTTGGCTTAGACACATGATAATTAAATAAAATATGAATATACTGTCATTTAAGATCAAGGTGTCTAATAACAACAGTGTAGAAAAATTTGAAGAACAAAATGACAGAATGATGAGCAATGATAAAATTAATCTGATGAAAATGTGTGCAGTAAGTTCTCCCTGCAAATAAATATTTTTAGACAATACAATACAATACAACAATAAAAAATAAAAAAGTACCAGCACACTTAAAATCATATCAGAAGTAAGCTACCCTTCTTTCTGAATCTTGTTTTCTCCATATCATTTTTATTTTATTTTATTTTTTTAGTGTATTTGGGTGTGTGCTGGTCTTGGTTATTTTAAGAAGATATGCATCATGCTTGTTTAGTCTTGCATGTTTGATACAGCTGTTGTGTTTCCCAAACCCACCTTTATTGAGAGATAGAAAAAAAGAAAAAGAAAAAAAAAAACAGGAAAGTTGATTTACAGGACTCTCATTAATAGAGGATAGTAAAATTTGGGTTTGTGATTCTTATCATTCTTTGATTCATAGAAAGTCCATTATTTAACAGAAGTTGATGTGAAGCTTAAATTTGAGACATACAGTAATGTGGCCACATACTAATGTAACATATATAACATATTATACTAACTAAACTATGTATATATTATACTAATATACAAATAGAAAATACTAATATTCTGTCTTGTGAGATATTACTGTATTTCTCAAAGCAGACTTAACTCTTTCTTTCTCTGAAAAATAGGTAGCTTTTCTCTTGTCCTTTATTTTCTTCCTCCAGTGCAGTGTTTTACATCACTCATTCATATACAGGCCTCACCTTTTGCAAAGTCACACTTCCTGTCCACCTTGGGTGCCCCATGATTAATGGCCCCTGTGGAACTGGAGTGGCATGAAACACAGTGACATTTGCTCTTCTGGCGTCCTCTGAGCCAAAGGTGGCTGACAGATCGTGGTGACAATGCCTACTCGTGCTAGGTCATCTGTGTCGCCACATGCGGGTGTATGTGTGTGTTCATCTGGAATGGATAATCACCCCCCTTGACGCTCCGGCATCTGCCAAGCGAGAGGACAGATCAGCATGTTCATTTATGAGCAAGACGTCTTTTAAACTCATTGCTGTGTGCATCAGTTGCTTTTGTTATTATCACATCTGGGAGCTCTTCAAAACTCACACCACGGTGAGAAAATCCTGATTGTCCTCTTCAGGCAGTCCCGATTCGTTCTGTTCCTGAGGGTCTTGCCATTGTAATTACTGCCGTTTAACACAAAAGCCACAAAAATACTCTGTATAACAACAAATCAATGACCTGCAGCAGAAAAAAAAAAAAAAAACATTAATATCACCATGACAACTGAATACATGATTTGTGTGCTCCTAGCAACAGTTGAAGATGATAACACAGTGCTGTTACTCTTTTTAGTAGCATAAATGGCCAATGCATAGATTATACCAAAGTCAGGTGTTAATTACATCCAGCATTGTTGCAGAATGGCTATTTTTATTTCTTTATTGTCACAATGGTGGTTGGGATAAAAAGCAGAAGGAATTTCAACTGAGAGCGACTCGATTTTTAAAGATGGGCTGTTATTCACATTAGCTATAGCTTTTGATATATTGTAGCTGAGATGTATTAAACACAGTGAGCATTTTCATTTAAATAAATCCAATTGATGGACCCGTCTGCTTCATATCTTTTGTTTCCTGTCAAAGTGCACCTGCTCTTGGTTACATTTGCGCTGCCAGAAAACTCAGACGCACATTGAGAAAATAAATGCATACGATTTCATTAGATAAGCATTCTCTGAGCAGGGCTCCGTGTAAATGAGATTGTCAATGTATTGTTAGCGGCGAGCAATCTGAAGAGACTCTCGATGTGCTTTCCCAGCATGCCCTGGGAAATCTGATAGCATTAGTGCCATATGTTCCTATTGGATGTCCCTCTTTTGTAATAACATTTAATCTTCCCTCCCTTCCCCTTGTCTCACTTCCTCGCTATTTCCCATTTGTCCTAAAGACTGGATTTTAATGTCATCAGGGCCGGCCCACAATGAGAAAAAGGTTTTAATGGTCTCGATGGGTAACATGGAAGATTTCACCATGAAGAAAGTGAAAATAAAACTGAGATGGGACATGTGAGTGCGCACATGTGCATACACAGACATGTGTGAACTTTCACACTTCAAATGCAAATGGTTCCTAGTACTGATTTCTCTCTGTATTGTTTAGTCTTCATAACTACCCCCCTTTCCAGTCGCTGTTGTCATGGCAACTAATTATTATTTCTAGCACTTTGTTGAACTTGGCAGCAACTTCCCGCGGAAAGACTTAAAATGCTGAAGCCTGAGATCTGAGTGAGAAATTGTTTTAGCAGTAGTGATTTTTCATTACGTTTCGGGCTGGTGAAATGTGTGCGTGTGAGAGAGGGGGGTGTGTTTGAATGTATTTGATTTGTGCTCAGTATGTCTTTTACTCACGATGTGAGTGTTGGGCTCATTTGGCTCTAATAGTGATACACGAGCTCCACTCGCAGTCTTTTGTACTTCTGCCCTCAATTATACCATTATCTTTTTTTGTGCCTTCTTCTGCTTGCTCCTTTCTCAGAGGCCTATGAACACCTAAACACGTCCTCCACATTAGCAATATATATATAGAGAGAGAGAGTAAATACAGCTGAATATCACACACACACACACACACACACACACACACACACATACATGTACATACATTCATATATATATATATATATATATATATACTGGGATAATGCAATGGTAAAACAAACAAATAATAATAAAAAAAACTGTACATTAAGAATAATAATAAAAAAAAAAGTAAATTAAGTAAATCATGAAGACATGACAAAAACTTTTCTAAATACTTAATACGTTAATGGTTTCCTTGTATCATATCCTAATGTTTGTTCAAGCTTGTTTCTACATAGGTCAATGCTTGGTTTGCTTTCTGATTAAAACATTCCATCTGTTGACAGTACAGCTCTATTCTGAGCTGTGTGCAAACACACTAGGGACTCGCGTCTGGTTTTTCTGGTGTGTGTATGTCTGTATATGTTGACAGAGCGGCCGAGTAGGGTCTCATGCATCTGGGGTCATACTTTCAGGCCTTTGAGAAAGAAAAAAATTGTCAGAGGGATAAATCTACCAGCATCACCTCATTGATATGCTGGCAGTCCATAGCTTATTTAGTTAACTGTAATTGCCATATTAAGTGGAGTAATATATCTTTTCTTGAGCAGTGTGTTTGTATATGTGTGAGGCCACATGACCATCCCAAAATATCTAAATATGGTTAAGAAAAGGAAAAAGGGAACACTCTAAAGAAATCAGTCTTTGAACTTCTAAAGATAGGACCTGCTGAATGTTGTTTCGTCAGTAGCGATGACAATAAACTACTCTGACTTGACTTGAATCTTGACTTGAAGCTTCTCTACTTGACAACTGAAGTAAATAATGTCAATGATATTGCCTTTAGTCCACCAAAGACAAACTTTGAAGACCAAAGGCTGTCTTCAGTCCATCATCACTCTGATCATTTTTGCTGTGTCCCTGAAGGTACTTTCAGTCATGCAAGTACAGCTCCTATCTACTTGAGATGAGAATGACTAAAATCTCCAAACTGATTTTTGAATTTGCATGTGCATTTTTGGATTTGTCTTTAATTATCATCGTTGATAGAGGATCAGGTTTCAACAAGGCAACAGGGTAAATAGAGATCAAAGGTAAGGTTATTTAAGCTTTTTATTCGTTAAAAAGATTAATCACTTTTTTTTTTTTCAAAAATATCTATCTAAAGGAGTGAGTAAGCATCTGTTTATATACTCTTATCATTGAAACTGGCCCAATTGTATGAACATGTTCCTCCCAAACTGTTCTTTGGAGCTGTATATAGCTATAATTAGTTAATCTGTTTTCTCAGGATGGGAGTGAACACACATTCAAATATTTTTTGCTCCTTTCATCACTCAGAATATGTTCCAACGGTTGATACACTGATAGCAGCCTTTTTTATATAAATAAAATAGTGTGGACTGGGTGTGTATTTTAATGCAGAATTCAGGAATTCAGCTAAAACAGTCTGGAGTGTGAATGAATATCTCACCAAACAATGAATATGCTGACATTATGCAGTTTTTTTTTTTTTTTTTTTTTTTTTTTTAGAATATCTGATCAAAATACTGATCAAAATTAAGTTTAAGAAAAGTTCAAATGAAGAACTTTTTGACCACTTTTAATTGTATTTATTTATTTATTTTCACAATAGTTGTTTTTGACACTCACTGTAGGATAACATTTGAAGAACCTGCTCACAGTAATTTTCCATACAAATTTAGATTGTCCTTGACTGAAAATCAAGACATGCACAAGCCTAAACACACACACACACACACACACACACACATTTTGTCCCTCAACAGAAAAAAAAAAAAAAAAACTTCATTATGAGGTTAGCATTTTCCCTTGCAGAGTGAAAAGATGACAAGTAGCAGTCCATTACTGTATGTGTGTGTTTGTATGAATGTGTCACATTTACTGAAATTGCCTTTAAAAGCAAAAATCTTGTTCCTGCCTCTCCATTTGAAACTGTGCAGGGTGAGACAAATCTCACATGTGGTCCTCTTCTCCATAATGTTGAAAATCTTTCTCATTTCTGATGAAATCCAATGAAACCGCATTTAAAGTTAATGCCAGCCGTAGGAGGTCTGCTAGCATTAGTTGAGCCAAGATGAGACACCTCTTGAGACTGGCACGACCCACCGACCTGAACACGATGACCATTAACACATGCACATTAACACAAGTCATTATACCATATATATCCACACATCGGTAATGATTGAGACTAATGTTAGTAATTAACATTAGCAAATGACTGTCCTCCATTAGGGATAACAATGTTCGATTCCACATTAGACCACTAGTGTTTACTCTCTGAAGCAAATGCACACATTTATACTGCACACACACACCTATATAAACGCTGTTTTTCTATTCTGCTGGATGAATCACAGTTGCAGAATGTGGCATATTTGCTGGTCATCAGTGGCGTGAACAGACCTCCAAAGATGCAGGGGAGACGTGGCGTGACCATAGAAATCACTGTCCGGGGTGTCCCTTCGTAGAAATCTCAGACGATTAAATGGGCAGGTGCTCAAGCACCCCCCTATAAACACCACTGCTGGTCATTAGGAAAAAGGGTCGGCAGCAGTGAGATTTCACTGCTAATAACTCCCATTTTAGCTAGGTGAGCATCTGTGTGAGTGAAAAACACACAAAAAACACTCAGCAAGTGCAAACGGTGGGGGTGAAGTGTTGGAGAGGACAGGAGAAACTCATTTGCTTGTTAAATTTGTACACACTGTTGTCATTTGGAAGCAGGAGAGGAAGAGAAACAAACAGAAGCCGGCTGGCTTTGTCTGGAGATCCAGAGATGTAGTCTGCAGGTCTGGCCGGAGCCTGTGAGCAGCTCCATTTAAATCTGGTCGCTTTGCATTGTGACTGATTCCAGACCAGCCTTGAGCTGGAGTCCAAGAGATCCAGCCAAGTGTAGAGAGACAGCTCCCATTATGCTGATTACTGACATCACCATGTCCCATCTCAAGCCATCCAACTCCCTGCTGAATTTGCTGCAGCTATTTTGTTCTCTTCCATTCAGTATCATTTGCTATTACAGCATGTTTCAGCTCTGCTTGTGTCCATATTTGCGTTTGTGTGTTTATTTATGTGAGAGAGCGAGAGGAGAATGGCGCACCTCCCTGTGTTAAAAGCCCTCTTGAGTCTGGGCAGGTGTGTGGAAAGGGTTTGAAGTTTGCAGAAAAGTGCTGGTTGGTTACCATGGTCACTTACTCGCCATTAAGCATCACTCTGTAATTACGGTGTCCAATCGATGCAGGATGATGCATTTTGTGGTTTTAAGAATGTCGAATAATGTTGAGGTTTTAGTTCGTGCGTGAGGTAGAGAGACTGCTTTGGTGGTTTGTGCGTGGTTCTTTTTAGGTGTTTTTTTTATTTATTTATATATATATACAATAATATAATTATAATATTTAATTAAAAATAATTAATTATAATTATAATTCAATTCAGTATCTGCAGATGTTTTGGCAAAATTAATGTAAAAATATTTGTCATACCAAAAAAAAGCACCTTATAACGAAAGCACTTCACAATAATGATAATATGGCCCTA
Source organism: Carassius auratus (assembly GCF_003368295.1). Classification (NCBI taxonomy): domain Eukaryota; kingdom Metazoa; phylum Chordata; class Actinopteri; order Cypriniformes; family Cyprinidae; genus Carassius; species Carassius auratus. The sequence goes on along the minus strand of NC_039276.1, from coordinate 13,077,285 downwards.
TAAAATTGTTTTACTTTTACCCGAATTCTGTTTTGTTTTGGTTCCAAATTATTATTATTTTTTTCCGTTTAAATTTTTCTAGATTATTATTCTGTTTTCTGTTTTCATTTTTCTAGACTCAGTTTAAATGTTAAAAAATATAATAATAATAATAATAATAATAATAATAATAATAATAATAATAATAATAATAATAATAATCAAAATGCACGTCTAATTAATTGAAGTCATAAAACTGACACAGTTTAACAGCCTTTTTAAAAATATATATATTTTTTTTTTCAAAATCAGTTTCAAACCAACTTATTTGTTTTCCATTATTTTTCTTGATTCCTATGTAATGGTTTCATAATATATATGTATGTATAGTTTTATTTTATTTTATTATTATTTTTTTTCTGAAATTTTTTTTATTTATTTTTTTTTTTTTGTTCTTCTTACATGAAAAGTTGAAAAAAAGTTTTCGTCTTGCAGCTCATTAGTGTCACTTTTATTACGTGTCTACAAAGGCACCCCTAATACAGCAGATATTTTGCAGATTATTTTGGACAGCTCTTTAAAGCATGAAATTGACTTTTTTTTTCTCTCTCTCTCTCTCTCTCTCTCAGATATGTTGTTTTAGTTCAATAGGAGTAAGCTCTATGATCTCACTGGTGTGAACACTGGCAGATGAGCATAAGGGGTGCTGTTTTTTTTTTTTTATACATGCCAGGGCTGTTGTTGTTTTTGCCATCTTATTCATGAGTGGCATTCATCCTTTTACCTTACATACTGTATATTTCCCCGGACATCAATTTGCATAGTACGGAACTCACACTGGGAGTGACTGGCCACAGGCAGAGATTCAGTGTGTATACTTCAGAGGTGTCAAGTAACAAAGTACTAATACTTTGTTACTGTACTTAAGTAGAATTTTGGGGTATCTATACTTTACTTGAGTAGTTATTTTTCAGCCAAATTTTACTTCTATTCCTTACATTTTAAAAATAGCTTCGTTACTGCTATTTCATTTCGGCTTTTTTTCATTCCGTCTTGTCATCATTCAAAAAAAAGAAGAAAAAAAAAACTATCCAGATAAATCGCGCCATCAGGATGTAGTGAATTTGATTGTGGTTGGATGAGAAGTATAAACATATACCATTCCGACAGCCTATTGGTTTGTACGCGATCCATCGCACCTGCATATGACACAAATCACATCAGACTCCAACCAGGACATAGCAAGTTTTGGGTTAGTTTTTTAAAAAATATTTATATTTCTTAAAAGTAGGGTTGGGTATGGAACCGGTATCCGATCGCCTCAGAGTCAGTCCCCTTAAATTTCACATGAAACCGGCGTCAGACCGGTCTCCTCTCCGTCTTTCAGCGCGTTCTTCAATCCACAGACCGCGGCGGAGCAGCACGAACTCAAACAGAGACAGCTAGAGGAAACAAGGTGTGTGTTTATTGATAGATTGTTTAGAATATCCGTATCTGTGCAGTTATTTGACATAAATGCAGTTTACAAAAGGTCACGAGGGAGCAGTCGGTTTCCCATCTAACGTTACTGTAAAGTTTTCGCTTGTCACCGCTCATCACACCACAGCAGGTTCCCCCAGCGACAATCTAGCCCTTAACACTTATGAACGAACACATACTTTAATTACACTTATTTAAATATACTTAATTTAACCATGAATACTTTATGCGTAGGACTTTTGCACAGTACTGTATTTTAAAAACGACATTGTTTCTACTTTATAAAGAATGAGCATACAGTAATTCACAAAACTGATTAAAGACAGTGACAGACAGCACTCATCTTGACTAAATATCAGAGTGAGTAACAGAGATACAGTAGAAACATTATGTGTGGTTTTGTAATAAATAATGACACAGATTGTGAAATACATTTATTAGCCTTAGAGTAAGGGAAGCACAACTTGGGAAATGAGAGCATCCAAGGTGAAAGCTATGGATTCATTTTAAATATTTGTAATGTTCTTTAATGTTATCCTTAGTTTTTTTGTTTTTTTCTCTGTGACGCCCAGATGCACAAACCAGACCCTCCCACCTCTGTAATAAACACGGAGATACAAGTCCCGTCCGAATTGGTACATGAAAATCACAGGCGTCAGGTGGTAAGAATCGAAACTCAAACGTAGTTTAGAAAACTAGTCCCGTCCGAATAGTGCTTTTGGCTCATTTACCAAATGGGTGCTTTCTCTTCGTCCTCCACAAATTAAGCTGCTTTAGGTAGTTCGGTAGCGAGACGTTATAATAAATTATCGTACGCGATTGAAAATGTTGTGATAAGTAGGCTGTACCAACTTTATAACTCGTCAAAGTTCGTCCCAGTTTTCAACAAGAACATTTTAATATAACATTATAGTCATTATGGTCTATGGCCTTTAGAAAAAGGTTTTTTTTTGTGGAGGTGGGGTAGTGCACAATAGGCCCCAGTGGTGTGGCCTAAGCTATTGTTCTTAATGCCATTTTTGGGTAACACTTTAGAATAAGGTTCCATTAGTTAATGTTAGTTAATGTATTAATTAACATGAACAAACAATGAATAATACATTTATTACTGTATTTATTCATCTTCGTTAATGTTAGTTAATGAAAATACAGTTATTCATTGTTAGTTCATGGTAATTCACAGTGCATTAACTAATGTTAACAAACACAACTTTAGATTTAAATAATGCATTAGTAAATGTTGAAATTAACATGAACTAAGACTTATAAATGCTGTAGAAGGATTGTTCTTGCTTAGTTCATGTTAACGAAAGTAGTTAACTAACATTAACTAATGGAACCTTATTCTAAAGTGTTACCCATTTTTGTTTTTTGTTTTTTTACATTACTTTTATACTTTAAGTAGTTTTTTAAACCAGTACTTTTACACTTTTACTTGAGTAAAAATCTTGAGTTCAACTTCTACAAAAGTCTTTTTAAACCCTAGTATCTATACTTCTACTTGAGAAATGAATGCCAATACTTTTGACACCACTGGTATACCTACAGTACAAACACACAGTTTTCTTGAAATGACAGTATTTCTTCTTTGAACAGAAAAAAAAGGTAAATTACACAACTGTTATCTTGCATTCCTCCTAGAACTGATCAGGTGATCTTAAAAGCCTTCTGCCCTTGTTCAGCTTCCAGCATAAGGAGGTAAAAATCTCTAATCTCGTCTACTATTTTTTTTCATGGTGCTTTGCCAACAAAATTGTTCATGAGCACTTCTTTTCTTCAGGATTAGGCTTGCTATTTTTCCGGTTGGGTTGTAATAGTGTAGGTATTATATTCCAGTCTGTTTCTTTTAATCAGGGAGGTAAAGGAACAATCATTTACTCCGGCAGGATAGCCGCTCCAGAATCTGGACCAAAGTGATGCTTATTTGTTCAGAGTCTCAGGACTACATTGGTTTATTTTAGCAGGCTGGCAGAATGTCTAAAGTCGACTCAGAGGAAGCATGGCCCATGCATAGATCCATGTGGAAAACAAGCGTGTGTGTGACAGAAAAGGGGATTTTTAGAACTACACCAAAAATACTTAAAATGGAGTTTGGAATGGAAAAAGGGAGGGGCGGTAAGAGAAAATGGAAGGTGCAAGCGGCTGTTTTGAAACCTATATTGACGATGAAGGAGCAGGGACATTAAAGGAGAGAATTTAAATGGAGAAATAACACAAAAATGAAAAAGAAAGCGAGTGAGAGAGGGAGAGGATGTGTTTAAATGGACTGGTGACAGACATATTTCCACAGAGTGAAGGAAACAGCATTTCTCTCCTGCTAAATAGACATGATGAATGAGGGAGAAGCTGCTTCTCAGACATTGTGCTATAAACGTTACAGGGATACTAATGTGTGTGTGTGTGTGTGTGTGTGTGTGTGTGTGTGTGTGTGTGTGAGGAGTGCGTATGTATTTCATAAAATATGTTTTCCATAATAAACGGGAGAAAAAGAACAGGCCATGTAAGATAAAAGACTGATGTAAGGAACTCTCTCTCTCTCTCTCTCACACACACACACAGACACGATCTACTTTTTTGATCATCTGATTTTTTTTTGTTCCTCTATAGATATATTTAGTAATGTCACAAGAGGTTGGGGCAGGACACATTGAAGGGCTGGTCCACTGTTAAAAACAAAGATAGCTAGAAGGCTTTGATTTACGTCAAAGCCACAAATCATCGTTTGCTATTTAAGGTATTAGAGGATAGATTTTTTTTATTTTTTTTTGGTCTAGAGAGTACTGTATCTGATTTTCCCTGTAGACTGTACATATATATCTGATAATAGCTAATCATTTAGTGGTTAAAAACATATTATCATATTAATTTGACTTCAAAATAATGGATGTGCTAACTACAAAACTAAAATCTGTAGGCTAACATGAATGGACTGACTAAAACTACATTTTGATTTAGATTTTCAGGTGTTTTTCATTATTTTCCTTTTCATTTTAAAAGTATATACGTGACAAATGCAAATTTACCTCTAGCTAAAATACAAAGACTAAATCTAAATTATGGTTTTCAATATTGCTTCTCACTCTATATACATATTCCCATCTCTCTCACACACACATAAAGGTCACACCTGGAGAAACGAGAAGCAAAACACAGCAGAACACATTCAAATCAACACGACAGACAGAATGATGCATTTATTCCTCAGCTTCTTTCTGTCTTACCCCTCTGACAATTAACACCTCCAATTATCATCGCTGGACACCCACTGATCGATATCAGCTGCTGTAGAATTGTTCCTCTGTTTCTCTCTTTTCCACCCTCTCTCTCTCTTTCTCTGTATTTTTTGTTTTCCATTAGAAAGGAAATGTAGGAATTTATTGCACCCTGATCAGGTTTCTCCCCTTTAAACTTTAAAACCCAATTGTTTTCCTCTCATTCCAAGTGTGTGTATTGGTTTGAGCTGTCTTTATATGCATGAGATGCATTTTATGTACTTTTTCATATGCACTGGGTGCTCCGCAGATTGTCAGTTTCAAGTGTATATTGTGTTAAAGCACACAATTTGAGTTTATGCACTTATATTTGTGTGTGTGTGTGTGTGTGTGTGTGTGTGTGTGACAATAAAACCTCTAATTATTATGTCTGTTATGTGTTGTGGTTTGCTCTAATATCACTAATGGGGAAAAGAGCATGGTGGAGCATATGTCACATTAAAAACCTTTAGCACCCATTGTTAATTGCCCTGCATTTAATGTAATTGTTAATGCATCAAATTTAAGCCAATTTACCCCACACTGTTTTATATGGCCACTGAAACAGCAGTTGGGTGATTATATTGATGAGTCAGAGTAAAGTACATTGTTTTTCAGGGTGTGTGTAATTGTGCCTGACATATGTGTGATGCCTAACAGGAAGTGGGCAGTAAATGAAAGGGACACTAGGATTTGAGAAGAGAACTCAAGGAATAATTAAGTATCAGCAGGCCAACACACAGAATCTATGCCTGCAGATCTCTCAAAGGAAGCTCAGTCGAGTTTAAATGCCTGTCAATAAGTGCACCTCCACTGGCCCTTTGTTCATTTAGGAATTCAATTTGACCGTGCATTCAGCTACTAATAAAATATAGTACTTTCAGCTCCATTTAATACATTTTGAAATCAAGTTCTTAGATTTGTCTGGACTTACACTGTCAGAAAAAAAAAAAAAAAAAAAAAAAAAAAAACACTGTGCCTTTAGAAGTGCTCCTCTGTGCCTTTGAGATCACTGCCTCAGTCACAAGTTAAAGTTACCTTTTTTTCATAACAGTGTGGGCTTCTTGGTACCAAAATCTCCTTTTTTTGCAAGCCTCCATTTCTGTGTCTGGGAGGTCAGAGTTTTGAGACCTTAGACTAAGAAATGTTCAGTTTAATTCTGAATCGTGCTCAAAGCACAGGAAATGTTTTTGATTTTTAACTGGAGGACATTTTCAAATGCTAATTTTATAGAAGTCCACACTAAAAATTGTTTATTATTTGTGATGTTTATTTTGGATGATTGATTGATTGATTGATTGATTGATTGATTGATTGATTGATTGACTGACTGATTGATTTTTGATAAATATGCAGTTGAAAGGAACATCTTTGATTAATGTTTGAATAACAACATAAAACAAAGTTTTGAGCATCACTTTTGATCATTTCAATGCACCCTTGCTAAATAAAAGTATTAAGCAAAAGAAAAGTACATAAAAACAAAAGTGTCTAAAAAACTAGTTTAATATTCCATGAACTTCATGTGTAGTGTTCCAAATCAATCACCAAAGTAGGCAGCAAAGCAGCTTACTAGGTTTCAGAAGAGATGTACTGACATCGGGACAGCAATAAAGCTGAAAAGACCTGGCATTTTGCGGTATGTGCTCTGTATTTGCATCGGTTAGAAAAAAAATCATAAATATGAATTTGAATCTATTTTGAATGACAGTAACAAATTATGGGTGGAAATGTTATTAAGAAGAATCTGTGGATAAGTTACAAAGGGGGGTAATGAGACAAACTTCTTTATCTTATTTTTCCTCCCCTTTCACCCCATTGATTCATCCATCTATCCAGCTGTGGCCTATTCATCCTTATTTTCTTTTTGTCTTATGACAGCTCTGCCTCTCTTCAGACAACGGCTGCATCTCCAGCGATCATCTGCTGAGATCCCTGACATCCCCTTTACTCTCTCTTCCCTCTCCCTCGCTTTCATTAAACCTCAAATTGGATGTCATGCTTCACCTTCATCCCTCTCTTGTCCCGTGTGAAAGGCTAGACCTTTCAGTGGCGATGGAGGGATGAGAAAAAGACCTGTGCACAGCACGAGAGAGGAGGGATGACCTCTCTGTTTACATTTGCCTGGTGCCACAGCCCTGCTGAGGCATTGATGTGGTATTATGGTCCCGGAGCGAAGCCGAGATAGAGAAAGCTCTGGGAGAAGATGAACAAGAGAGAAAAGTCAAGCGGTTCTCAGAGTGAATCCGTAGGAGTTTGGGGTCTTTAGCCTTTTCGATCACATTTTGGAGCCACTGAATGATTTCTTTGGGTCAAAGCGCTCAGATCCATGTATTAGACAGTGCTCGACCTGTTCAGCTTTAGCAGTGCTACAACATAGAGGCATAAGGCATGAGAGGAATCCAATTGTTTAAATGTGTGTCTGTGTGTGTACAGTATATCACAATCCAAAGGCAAAATCACTAATCTACTCTTTCTAAAGGCTTCTTACTTTGCAGTTCTCTATCTCAACAGGATGCCGGCCAAGGTGTTTAACGTCTCCGCCAGACAACACCCTCTTTGTGCAGCAGCTTCTGTGTTTCTTTTTGCTATCTGCACCTCTTGCTCCCCCTAATGGACGTAAGTGGCACTGCAGGTCACAGTTGTGGGGTTTGTCTGAACATTGGTTTGCAATGCAACTATATCCATTGTGTAAAGAGCTCGCCGTGTTCAGCAGATCAGCTGAATATACTTACATCGCCTGTGATGGATATGTAGGTTTGCAGGCCTTGGCCTAGATGCAGTCATGCAACATAATCATATCAATGACTGTGGCACTTTATGCTAAATAGAGCTTTTGAAAATGCTTGTTTAATCTGTAGAAATAAAGCTTATCTGTTAAACCAAATACCATAATCCTATATTTGTTGACTCATACCGCAGTGCATTACTTAACGTGCTTTTCCTCATGCTGTTAGATGACCTGATGGTGAACCGTGCGATGAAATGAAATTTCAGACATACGTACACATGCGGATCCATTCAGCACAGCGTTTGCTGCCACATATGTTCAGAATCTCAAGAGAAAATGAAGAAAAAGTACGACCGGTTAAGGGTTGCTAGCAACTTCTCTGTTCAGATGTTTCTTGAACCGTGAAAATGGCCACATGAGCAACATTTAGGGTATTAAGTATTAATGACAGATCTTCTGAGATGGTCCGATATGCAAGCTTTCTTTGGCAGCAATCGGGGAGCGGTGATGTCAAAAAGGAGAAAAGGAAAAATAAACCATTCGGTTTGTCCGTAAATGGATTTGCTTGTTTGTGGGTAAAAGCACAGGATCGTCGTGATGGTTGTGTCTTTCAAAAAGGAAATGCACTGACTGTCTTCCCTGTCACAGTGTTAAAAGCCCCAAGCAACACTTTATACATTATAAAAGCATATTATATAAAAGCATTCTAAAAATACAGTCTGACAGATGAATAAATAGTACATATAAAACAGAAAAACTTTTGCCGTTTCAGTGTTTCTTTTATGGCAGTTTATTAAGAGGTACTTTGCTCAGTAAATAAATCATGAACGTAAGCTCAGTACAGTTGTTGATACGAAGGAACACTGAATTCTCAGACCATTTTAATGAAAAATAATAATATATACTTTTATGTCTTTATACAGCTGAAATTATAAAAAAAATAAACGTTATTTTTTTTTAAATACTTGAATTTGTAATACAGTATTTTATTTTATTTTTTCAAAATGTCTCAGTATTTGGTTTGTTTCCCTTTTGCTTTAAGCACGTTAACTGAATGAATTATGAATGCCGCAAGTTGTGTATAAAATGTAATAACAAAAATTAAAAAAAAAATAATAATAATAATAATGAAAAGAATTACATTAGAAAAATTCAAATCAATCATTTTATTTATTCAATAATTATTTTTCGCCACCAGTTAGAGGGGATGTTTATCTGACCATAACATCTGATTTGACAAGATTTCTTGTCAGCTTTCATGTTGCATTTATAAACCCAGTTATATGAAAAGTAAGGCACAGTCAAATCAGCAGTTTCACATTTAAATGAAGCCAAACTGTCAGGTGCTTGATGCGTTTGTTTTGGTGATTGAGAAATCTTGAAGATCAGTGCTGTCTTTGTGGATTCGAGTGTTGAGTGGTTAATGTCCATTTCATCCCTTAATGACAGCTAATCCAGAACAATCATTAAGAGTCATGCACTCAAATCCCCATGACATTCTTCAATAAGGAAAGGTTAATGGTTACAATAAAACACATAGTTTATGAGTGGGGTCTCTATGTATGCATGCAATTGTTTAATACTTGTAGTACAGTATATATTTAATATAGCAATAGTTCAGATGCAAAAGCCTTTTTTTTTCTTAAAAATTAGCCTATTTTTTGGCTACTATGTAGAGGTTTTAATGTAAGTACTGGTACTTCTGAATGGGTTGAGGCTTGGATTTTGCACATTTGAAGTGAAAGTACTTGATGAACATACACTGTGTGGAGAGCATGCACTCAGTAATGGCTTTTAGAGGATTTTGCATTGGAACTCTATATATTTTACACAACTTTATGTGTGTGTGTGTGTGTGTGTGTGTGTGTGCTTGTGTGTGTGTGTGTGTGTGTGTGTTTGTGTATTTGTGTGTGTATATATATATATATATATATATATATATATATATATATATATATATATATATATATCAGTCTGTTTTTTGTAGATTTGTTTGTATTACTGCATGATCTATTGGAATAATCTTTATGAAATTACTAAGAAAATCAGAGGTTTAGACTATGTATGTATGCATGTATGTAATTTTTAATTTACAGTTATCAGTTGTTGTTTTTCAGTTGTTTACATATCCTGAGAACAGAATTATTAGCAGAGACTAGTAGACAAGCTTCACATTAGCATACGTGTTCACCTTACCCATTTTAATAGTTTTACAGTCTCTTTGAAAAGGAAGATGGGAATGGACTAGTTTTTGCCAGGTAATGAACTTACAAGTATTAACTTTTTCTCCTGCCAGAGGTGTGTGGGACAATCCAGAATGACGGGATGTCGGGGTCGGGATGGGGGGTCCATCTGATTGGCATGGGATGCATTATCCTGCTTTCCTGCTGTAATTTCATGCGTCTCAATCCCTGCCACAGACTGCAACATGGAATCAAGTATTTAGGAAAGGGTCAAAGTGCAGGATTAGTTCAGAGGAGTAGGGGAAGACCACCCTCACCCCCCTCTTTATAACCCTCCCTGCCCGCCCGCGTTCATCGACACCAGCTGTTGGCCTGTTGCTATTCCAGGCCGGGGGAAATGGATCTAAAAGGTCCTGGCAGATGATATAGCTATGAGATTATTACCATGCTGCTTACACACACACACACAATAAAATGCCCTCAGATCTGTGCTGCCCTCAGCTTGCACAGCAATCAACCTTCATGTCAGAGAATGTAGTCCTGATTAAATGTCCATGACTAGCTCCATAACCCTCATCATCATCTTCTTTTTCAGTATTTCATATTGAAGTATAACTTCTCAAATAATATAAGGGCTTTTGTTTTCATATTTTCTTTTTCTTTTTTTTTTCTTTTTTTTCTGCAATTCAAATTTGAAATACAAGCATTTCTTCAAGGTTTAATATTGTTATAAATCTATAAACATATATGGAAGATATTTAATCATGATTTTGGTTTAGCAATGCAGTACCACGGTCTTGCCAGTAAAGTTTGTCTGAATATTTTAGAGATGGCATGGGCTCTGCCAAGGGTAAGATCACTGCTGGCTTTTGCCCCCATCACCCACTGCTGTTTTTTTCTTGTTTTTTTTCGGTCAGACATGTGCAGGTTCAACAGCAGGGCAGAGGGACAACTTGCCGAGGGAAAAATAAAAGGAGGACGAGGAAGCTAAGCTGATGTACCAAAGCGACATTTCCAGCATCATTGTGGCCTCTATTTGAACCTTTAAAAGTCGGTCAATTATTTTGGAGAGATGTGTGCGATGATTTGATTGCTTTTCTGTAAATAGATATGAAGAGAAAACCGAATGAATAGAGACATGTTGACCATATTTTAACCGTACCTGCTTCCCTAGAGGAGAACATGACCAGCGACTGTGAGGGATGTTCACAGACACGCTCAGTTAATATAAAATGAGGATTAGAAGTTTTGCATTATTGAAAGGTCGTGCACACGCATGCATGAGTGACGTTGCAGATTAAAAAAATTGAATTTTGCTTCAGAGATATGTTTTGTGCATAAATCAGAGAGCAAATAGAGAAACAAATGAAGAATGAGTGAAAGATAAATTAACTTGCAGAAATGATTATGATATAAAGTTTTTTATGTCCTTGCCAAGAGACATGTTAGTTAATAAAATATACAAAAATATCAACTACATGTTTCAAGGGCTAATTTCTCTATTGTTTATTTTAGTATTTCATGAACCTTCGGAGTTTAAACATTTTAACTTGAACTGAAATATAAACTGTAATGTCTTGACATGATTTGTTATATAGAATACTGTGTGTGTGTGTGTACTGTATTGTATTATATATATATATATATATATATATATATATATATATATATATATATATATATATATATATATATATATATATATAACAAAGTGTAATAAGCAAAATGACGTATATTCTAATAAATAAATTAATAAATAAATATATAAATTAATAAACAAGCAAAGAACACTTTGAGGTGCATTAATCCAAAAATGTATAACAGCAATAGTAAAAATGTGAACAAACAAAACATACAGCTGTGTAGGTTGTATGGTATTGGATTATTATATCTTTGATGGTTTCTAAATGTGGGGTTGTTAAATTTTGTTAAATATATATATATAACAAAATTTAACAAAATTTAACAACCCCACATTTAGAAACCATCAAAGATATAATAATCCAATACCATACAACCTACACAGCTGTATGTTTTGTTTGTTCACTTTTACTATTGCTGTTAAACATTTTTGGATTAATGCACCTCAAAGTGTTCTTTGCTTGTTTATTAATTTATATATTTATTTATTAATTTATTTATTAGAATATACGTCATTTTGCTTATTACTCTTTTAAACAACAACACATTCAGGACAGAGATCACACCATCTGAATAAAAATTAGTAAAACCTGCTTAATTTCCAAAAGTGTTATCTGAGTTATCTGCTTTATGAGTTTGGACTGATGGGTTCGTGGAGAGTTCATGTGGCTCTTGGGATTGGTGAGAGATGACAGTGCCCACAACGGAGAACTGGGGTGTTGTCCCATTTAACAATTGACTATAATAATAATAATAATAATAATAATAATAATAATAATAATAATAATAATATTTATTATTATTATTATTATTATTATTATTATTATTATTATTATTATTATTATTATTATTATTATTATTATTATTATCCTGGTTTACATTTCAGACCCTTCTTCCATTCTTATAATGACCGTTAAAATGTTTATATATATATATATATATATATATATATATATATATATATATATATATATATATATATATATATATATATATATATATATATATATATAATGTAATTGGGTCATTTAACAGACTTGTTTCCGTTTTGTCATAATCAATTATAATTACAAAAATGTGATGTGTACGCATGAAAACGTGGTGTATTCAATAAGCATGCATCCATAAAAGCAAGCTAGCCCACAAGACATTTCAGTCAGCTTGTGAATGCCATGTTTCCAGTCAATTTGTAATGTCTTCAGTCATCGGCAGTTTATTACAGCTTCACTATTACATCTTTACGTAACTATTAAATTACTTCAGACTTGCCAAATGTTACCGAAGACTGAAAACACACGAGTATATCTTCATATGTCTTTTCAGTATTTTAACTTATTTAAATAATTACTGCCGCAGCAAAATTAATGTTTGCATGCTCAACATCCAAACTATTATAGCCATTTAATTAGAACACACAAATGGAACACAAATCTTTTAAAAAGCAATGCATTTATAATCTGTTACCAACATTTGAGTGGAGAGCAATAGATCATTTAGCCCATATTAATTTGTCTTTTTGTAACATAAAGTATGTTTGCAATAACATATTGTGCTAGATATATAAATATAGAACCTCATTAATGTTGATTGGTGGTCGACTGAAACAAAAACAATTAATTATATTCTTTGCAGAAAGATTACTCTATTTTTTATAGAAATGTAACTATTTTAATGCAAGTTCAGAATCCGGATACAGTGATTTTTAACTCAAACATGGCTGAGTGTTTATCGCTTGTGAGCGAATGAGGACAGTTGCATGCGGTTGTGACACGATTCTCCCCCTCCTCTCTGTGCCGGGGCATTAGACTCATAATACCTAGAGTTCACGGCCTCCACTTTAAAACACACAGACAGCGTTCCACTGAACGTTTCACCCCGGCTTCACAGATCCCAGAAACAGTATGATAGAGAGGGAGAGAGAGACTGTTTAAGCTTTTGCCACTTTTGTTTATGTTTGATAAAACTATTTGCTTTTTTTTGTTCAACATTTAAATTTTTGTATACAATTTATATTTATATATACAATATAAAGGATTAATATTATAATTTTTTATTGATATAACAATATATTTATTTGTTTATATTATATCAGTTAAAAAGCACTAATCATATAATATAATATAATATAATATAATAAATTACCTTGCATGCCGTTTTTATGGACATTCTATTTGAGAGACTACATTTGTCACACCACAGGACCATTTAAGAAGAACTAATGAAGAAAAAAGTTTAATTAAAAAAAATAAAACACTCACACACACACACAGAAAGACAAATGGTGATCAGTCATAGCACCTAAAATATATTAATTCTACCTCAATCTCAATTCGAGTCTTTGGCCAGCTTCAAAAACACACGTATTATTCATCAGTTGACTTACTAAAAAAATAAATAAAATAAAAAACCTGGTATGTGTACTGTGCTAGACTAACTGAGACTGCTTGCAGCACTTGAATACTGTTGCCTTCCTATTGGTCTGAATTGCTTTTTGTTCTTCTCATTTGGATAAACGCATCTGCTAAATGATTAAATATTAAATGCTATCCTTTATACATTGAGTTACAATTTATCCTACAACCTTGATTTTTATATAAACAAATGATTAAAGATTAAACATTTGCATGCATTCATTTAGCAAATTCATAAAAAAATAGTAACAAACCCTCATACAGCATGACACAATTAATTTATATCCAAAAATAACTAGATACATTTTGACTCCCTTGATTACGACTTAAACAAATAGCCCATGAAGAATTACAGGCTTTATTGTCTCGCTTATGATATGGATATAATTTGGTTTTGATAGTTCAATAATGCATGTCGTGCATCACTGACTAAACTAAATACATCTCCATCAACAAGACTGTTATTTTAGTAACGATCCAGGCGGTGGCACAGATTGATTCAAAGCACTATTGTGAAGCCGACCCCCCTCTATTCCATCACATACAAACACACATACACACATACCATTACAAGCATACACATATTTGTGATATGTGTGTATCAGCGTTCGACTGGCTTCACATCATGGGGAAATGTTGGTTAGCTGGATCAAATAAAAGCTATAATCAAAGGATTTCTTTGTGTTAAATAATGAACTTAATAAATGATGCATTTGGGCTGGTCACTGCTCGGTCAAAGTGTTTTCGTTTTGCTGTTGTGCTACGAGTGGGTTTTGTCATTTGAGTTCTCAGCAGCTAATGTGGAGAGAGTGTGCCTTCTACTGTACACTCTCAGAATTTAGCACACGTCGCACAAAATACATTCACACACATGCCACATGCAAACTGGTTCAATAACTGTGGTGCAGAGACCGGGTGGTTTGTCTGAATTCCATTTGTGTCTGACATGAATCTTTTACAAATGTTTGACTAAAATTGTGAAATTAATACTTACAAGTGGTTAACGTTATGTTAGGTCAACAAATAGAACATTGTTTATTTGGTTTGAAATGTAGTCAGGGAATTTGCTTGGCCCCATTTACATTCCTATAGTATATATATATATATATATATATATATATATATATATATATATATATATATATATATATATATATATATATATATATATATATATATATATTAAGTTATTTATTTTAATATATAGTTACTTATTTTACATGATTTCTTTAGCCCCCTCCACCCATTACAAAATTTCTGCCAGAATTTTGCCAGACACCTTGATATTCAAATGCATTATAAAGTAGAACATTTGGAGAATTTAATAAAATAACAAAATAGAATATTTTGAATAAATATAATATTTTTGTAATATATTGTAAATATGTATTTGAATATATTTATTTAATCAAGGATATTTAAAGTTAAAATAAATCAAATAAATCCAATGCGCTTTGGGTAAAAGCATCTGTTAAATGAATACATTAACAATTATTAATTATGCCAGAATGGTTTTGAAAGCTGATTTTTTTTTTTTTTTTAACATAAATATTGTTTTTATGAAGTAGAAAATTTATGAAATAAAATAGAAGAGAAGAAACTTGTCCCCTAGTAGCACTCATGTCTGGTAATCTTTGCACAAACAATGATTGATTATTTGTGGGAATACTTAGCTATCTGACTTTGGTTTCCAGGTCTTTAAGTTTTGATGTCTGTTCCTGCTGTTCTCACTCACACGTGGTTTTGGGGTCCCTCGGGACAGAGATGCATGACAAACAGGAAAAGAGATCTGTAGTTGGTGGACCGCACCTGTTGACCTCTCTGATCAAAGCAACAGAGAACTTTGACCAGTTCTGTGAGCATAGACTATCTGTCTAAAATATTTAGTTCAGAGGAAACCAAAATAATTGAATTCATAATATAAAATTAGAATCAAATCTTTTTATTTAGCTTTTGCTTTTCAGTTTTGTTGTTCACAGTTTAGACAAGGTCCACTCACAATATCACACATTCATTCACCGTATAATTTTACACAAAGCAACTCAAAGTGTGTCCTGAAATGTATGGTGTAATTTTAAACTATACAAATAATTCACTAAATAGATATGACACAATGGACATCTCTCTCACGCAAACTCAGAGTCTCGCTTCTGTCTGTCTCTCCTTCCTTTAAGGGCATGATTGAGAAATTTAAAATAAACAATGGAAATGATTCAGCAATCAGCATTTCATTCCATTTCCGAAATCAAGCCAGCATCAAAAGTGCAGCCTCTTGAGTAGCGGAGCGTACACGTTCTTTTACTGTCATCACAGGCAATCATATGAAATCAGAGATGAGGGGAAATATGTAAAATAGTGAGGAACACAGCATAATAACAGTTTCATTGTCGTATTACATGTTAACATACTGACCACAAGCAACTGAGACCCGATGTGTAAGTTGACGTTTATTCTGTTTTACATTTAAATTTAGTCTCTCATTATATCTACAACCTATATTTTATATGCAGAAAATTACGGAATATTAACATTGCATAAATAAATAGCATTGTAATTTAAATAATGATTTGGAAAACTAAAAAAAAAAAAAAAATTAAATGTGCTAATGTGCAATGTGTATTATTATTATTATTATTATTATTGTTGTTGTTGTTGTTGTTATTATTATTATTAACACATATATAAATGCAATTGACTAAAAAAAAATCAAAATTGTATTTAACATCAGTATTTCATTACATATTTCAAGTATTATTTCAACAATCAAAACATTATCCAGACATTATTATCCAGGTACTATTTTGTTTATAAATAGTTTAAAAAATATTTTTATAATATAATATAATATAATATAATATAATATAATATAATATAATATAATATAATATAATATAATATAATATAATATAATATAATATAATAGAATATAATATAATATAATAAATTCAATACATTTTGCAAAGTTGAATACCTCAAAAGACAATGTTGTACATAGTTTTACCAAAATATACATGTTGTGGTCATCATATAATCATTTAGAGTTATTTACTACTTGCATATTTAGCTCCCAAAATAAAAATACGATTGTATCTTCAGAAACAAAGTCATTTTTATTTAAGTCTTGTGTTTTATCATTTTTATTGTTACTGTTGTTTTTACACATATTTTTTTATATCATCATTTAGATAATATAATGGAATGCTGTAGAACATTCAATTAAACAGAAATTGTATATGGTTATAAAGCCTGTTGTGCTACGCAAATAGGTCAGGATAATATTATGGTGAGGAACAGTCGGTCACAGAGAGAGTGCTGTGATGTGAGCCACTCAACCGAACTGTCCCCACCTGAGGCACACACTTGCCCGTCTTTCACCCCGTTACATAAACTGTGCGGCACCAATGCTCCCCACTCCAGGGTATGAGAGCCAAAGAAAGAGAGAGAAATGTTCAGGCCAGCTTTTGGCCCGTAATTACGCTCCTCAACGGACTCATGCGATGCTGACCCAGATATGGGCTGGAAGAACTTACTGGAAAACTCTCTTGGAGTGTGTGCTGTTGCCATATCTTTATGAGAATGCGGATGTGTGTGAACCTGAAACCAGACCTGAACAGTAGTATTGATATGAGGCTACCCGGGTCTAACCCGCCAGTCTGCAATCATAAAGGTATGGCTGTAATTTCTGCTGTTCCATGATGATAATTGCAACCCGACTTCTCATGAATGCCCCACTGATTCGTCCAGACCACCATCTAATTTAGGTCTCATAAAAAAAGTCAACCCGCTACAACTCATCTGATTGGTCCGAATTTTTTAACCTTTGATCCTTGCATAGATCAGTCTCGTCCCATGACAGAAACGGTGGATGAGTTCTTTTGATGCTTCTGAAGTGATACGGAGATTCATTCCTGATGATACATCATTACTAGACTAGACATGTTCCTTTCTACATTTGCTTTTGTTATTATTTGGTTTGACATATATATATATATATATATATATATATATATATATATATATATATATATATATATATATATATATATATATATATATATATATATATATATATTTCGTTTTAAATTTTAATTTAAAGTTTAATTGCATGACAACTCAAATTTTCTGATAACTGCTGTGCTAAATAGAAAACCTTGAAACATCAATAAATAAAATACCTTCTTTATAGCCCTTCAAGTGCTGGAATGCAGTCGGTGGCGTAGGCGTGGTAACTGATGGCCTAGTTTATTGTGATTAGTGCAGTTGCATTAAATTGAGAGGAGGGTGCAGAATGAAGAAGATTGATGCCAAACTTTCAGCATGGAAAATAGGTCATGTACATGTAATGCAACTGAACTTTTGAACCGAACAAAAGTGCTGCTGTTGTCCTGACACACAGCCCCTGAAACCAGTGAAAGGACATCATGCTTATCAGGAAGGCTTTCTGATTTATCTTTTAATACTCTTTTGTTGCTGTTGTTTTTTTGTTGTTGTTGTTTGTTTGTTTTTATCAGCTGATAAGCAACTGCAGGTATTTTTCGTCTGCAGCCAACAAACACAAATTGCCATGTTTTGTAGTTTTGGTAGATGCTAAAGCATTTTAAACTCAAAGAAAATGTGTTAATTTATTTAGAATAAATTTTATATTTATATATCATATTTATTGTAGGTTTAATATTTTTATTGTTATTTATTTTGAGAGTATATATATATATATATATATATATATATATATATATTATATTATATTATATTATATTATATTATATTATATTATATTATATTATATTATATTATACATATCTCAGTATTTTTTTAGGTAGTATTTATGGCAAATTGCTATTCATATTTTGGCAAAAGCTATATATTTTATTTTCTGAAGGTTGATTGCGTCATTGTGAAGCAGCCCTATCGAGTGACGGCAAATTGTGTTGTGATAGTCTTCACCCAATCAGGTTTGCTTTGCAGTGCTAAACTGTGTGATTGGATGCTGCTTCTTCCTGTTTAGCATGTCACTTCGTTACCCTCTGAATGACCTCGTTTTTTTGGACCCACATTTTACACAAGCCGCACTAAAATGTGCTTGCACACACACACACAGATACACAAACACAAAATCAAGATGGCGACACATGATACCTCATTTTTCCTGCTGTGATTTCTTCCGGTATCCTCAGCAGAAGAAACGCTGTTATCCAGCACGGCCACCATCTTGACATGACCACAATTGTTCTTAGACAATTAATAACACAGTGTCCTCTGTGTTGATTTGACAGCAGTCGTGACTCCAAAAGTAAATTTGTCATTTGTACGATATTTCTATTCTAAACACACTCCTGCAAAAGAACGCGTGCTGAAATCTCGGGATGCATTCCTTCAAATATGTTTCGCCTTTTCTTTTTATCCGTCTCTTTCTCTCTTTTTAGCCTCTTTCCCTGCTACTGCATTAGTGTGTGTGTGTGTGTGCGTGTGTGTGTCAGGCGGCCTCATAATATCAGATTGCACAGCCTGCACTGGCCAAATGTGAATTTTATACTCTAGTGAACACAGGCTTTTGCTTTCATTAGCTCACATTCTCCTCAGCGGTGCAAATACCCTGTCGCTGCGCACAAGGGGTGGCAGACGGACCACCACGGATAGGAGGGGGTCTCTTGAGTAAGCTCTGCTGCAGAGCCCCTGCCTGGGGCGGAGGGTTTGCGGTCTAATTTGCCCCATATTGCACCACTGTTCCGGCCTGGCTACTGGATTTTGCATGTGTGTGCATGCCTGGGGTAAATTTGGCCGTTTAAAATTTCTTATTGAATCTCATAATCCTGCATAAATGCTGTAATATGACTTCAGCAGCTGTGCAGCATTAAAACTCTCATTTGTTAGCCTCACGTCCTTAAACCTCACAGCTCAAGGAAGGCACGTTTAGAAAGTTCTCAGTTTCAGCAAAAACCCACTGTTAGCTTTCCAGTCTTCACGTTTACATTATCATGCCTTACTCACTTACTCCGAATTTCTAAGGTTACATCAGACGTTTCTAAACCTGATTAGGGAGAAAATCCAACCGATTCTCCCCCAATGATCAAACGTCTAGCCACATTATGAAGGCGAAGCATGTAGCCGTGGATCACCGTTCATGAGGAATTTTTTTTTTCTCTCACACTCTTTCTTCTCAACTCAACCCGGTTGTTTCTCATCTTCAGTTAATGCTGCGTGAGAGGAGATAGAGAGAACAAATTGAGAGGAGAAATGTACTTGTACGTAAACATTGCGCCTGCTCGAAAACAAGGCCAGGAGATACGAGAATTGTTTCTGTCAGAGTCCCCCTCGAGAGATGAAAGGAAATGCTGGCTCTGTCTCATACTATTACAAACTCTTGCTTCTTGCCTTTTCTCTCTCTCTCTCTCTCTCTCTCTCTCTCTCTCTCTCTCTCTCTCTCTCTCTCTCCCTAAGACACTGCAAAGAAAGTTCAGTTCTCTTCTCTCACTCCTTCCTTTCACTGATTACCTTCATTTGTTTTCCTCTGTTTTTATTTGATGACTCTTTAGGGCAATTGTCCGGCCCACATCTCAGTAGATGTCCTCATTAAAACAGATTACCTCAGATCCACGGGGCACAGAACGAGGGATGACAAAATGCAAAGGCTTTTTGTCTTTCCTTGTTTCCTTGTTCTACTTTTACATTTTTTTTGCAAACTGTACATGCAACAGCGACTTGTTTATTGACACAAGGTTGGAGTTTTTTTTAACTTCCATAACACCAAAAACACTTAAATCACATTAAAATTAATAAATGAGCTAAACAGGACGTAAATGCATAAATAATCATATTGAGATCTAGTGTTTTTACATTTAATTTAGTTTAATTTAATTTTAAATATCTGACTTTAAAATCTTACATTTTTTTGTATTTTTTATATAATATTATATTATAGTATTATACTTATATAGTTACATTATCATTATTATTATTATTATTATTATTATTATTATTTTAAATATATTTTTTAAATATTTATATATAAAAACATATTATTTTTTTTCATCAATTGCATTTTTTTAAATATAACATTATAGTTATATTATAGTATTTTACTTATATAATCACATTATTATTATTATTATTATTATTATTATTATTATTATTATTATTATAAATATTATTCTAAAACATTAGAATATTTATTTATATTTGAATTATTTTCATTAGTGTCTTTTCTTTGAAACCTCCTTTTTTTCTTTCTTTTTTTTTTTTTTTGGAAAGAGATATTTGTATTTTTTTTTTTTCTTCCAAAATGATTAAAGTAATATAAAAGCCACATTCCATCTAATAAACATTTTAAAACGTAAACCAAAACTATTTTCACATTACAATAAAAGGTGCCTTCATTGCAAAGCTATAAAAGCTGTAAATATGTAGGAAATGAAAGTTTAGCTTTGTATAAACATATCATTGAAAACAAAACGTATAAAACACAAGTTTAAATGAAATGTATGCTCTTGATATTTTCAGTAGAGCTGTTGTGTACTTGTTGGGGAGACTTTTCATACCACTGGATCTAAAACCTTCAGATGATGCAGAGCTCACATCTTTGTCTGTGTGATTTTGTGGAACCCCATATGAAAACAGAGACAACTGGGTGCGATGCATCACACTGCACGATGTGACAGACAACTAGCTGTCCAGTGTGGTTCAGTTCACACAGCACACATTTACTCACTCTCAAGATGTAGATGCAGGTTACACACAGTCTATGTGTGAACATGGCTGTATTTAGCACTTTAAAACAGGTCTGACAACATTGTTCTTCTGCTGTGTGAATGCTGCCTACGTCTCTTTCCTTCTCTCTCGGGTTCAAACAAAGTGCAGCGGTCAGAGCGAGTGAATAGTAGCTAAAATGGAAGTGTCTTCAGGCAACCTGTCATCTCTGTGTCACTGCTGAAGCCAAGATGTGCGCAGTGCGTCCCCCCACACCACCTGATCTCTTCCTCTATCACTCCCTCCATCTCTCTCAATCCCTCTGTGCACCCCTCATGCTCCTTAGCGGTGAAAGCGGATCTGAGCTTTACCGTAATCAGCAGTTATGTGAAACAGACCTGATTATGGTCCCATAGCCAAGATCAAGGCAGAGAAACAGAGGGCAGTAAAAATGCAAGGAAAACTCAACTTTGTTTTTTTTTTTTTTTTTTTGCATTTCTGTTGTTATGAGTCATTTTTAAGATGGCTAACATCGATAACATTTTTTGTTTACCACATGAATCGACATGATGTCTTTTTGGTTTCTGTGGGGCAAAATTGATTGACCCTTCATGATTTATCGATTTGATTAAAGGAATCGTTCATTAGTGTTTGACCGTCGGCAGATGAAGGAATGACGGATGTGAGTGATAGAGTTTGGCAGATGAGAGGAAGGGGTCCTGTAAGGTCTCGGATAACACACATGCTGCACCAACAACACATGGTGCGGAAGCCCTAAAATGCGTCTTGCCTATGATTGGACGTGTAATATGACAATAAGTTGCTATATTGTGGTCAGTGATAGAGTTGATTTTTATTAGTGTCATTATGGTTTTTATTATTATTACTATTTTTATTTTCCTGGATTTCTTTTTTTTTTTTTTTTTTTTTTTTTTTGGCAAATTTATGAAGTTCAAAGGGTGCTGAAAAAAATATTATCGTATTATCCTTGAATAGTTCACAAGAGCAGCTTTTCTTATGAACAGTTTACACTCCCTCATAAAATATTTCCACACTGCAAATTTATCAGACATTGCACAATATAAATTCCATGTGCAATATTTTCTATACACCTGTGTACATTTGTTAAATCATACCTATTCTGTATGTTGTCTTGCATCTGTTCTTCTTTGTACATATTTTGTACATATGTATAGCTATATATCATTTTAATTTTAATATTATTTGTATATATGATATTTAATAATTTAATGTCTTAGAATTTTTAACTTGAAGGTTTTAAATTATATTAAATAATATAATGGATATGAATTAATAATATAATGATAATGGATTGAAGATGTTCCTTTAACAATTGCCTTCAGTTTTACTGTTTCAAGTTAGCATCTCAAATTTCAGTTTTCTATTTTAGAGATCATTTAAAAACCCGGAGACCACACATACCAAACCAGCAGCCCTGAGAAGCTCTCCTGCTTCTTCTCCACACGTCAGATTTCTTTGCATTTCTTGTTGTAGAAACTTGGCCTTTCATGAATTTCTGTAAAAGGATGTTCATCATCAGCACTTCGTGTTGGGTAGAGTGAATCCAATTAAAATGATTTTGGCTTCTTCTTTTTTAGGTTATTGCGAGACTGGCTGAGAGAAAAAGTTATGGGTGTCCTGCTGCTTGACATTTCACTTGGAATAATTCATACGCACTTTGTAAATAATTAAGCCCATCCGTTCATTTTAAAAGCTGCCGCTGCTTTCTATCATTTGAATGCCGCTGTAGGTTTTTGTCTCTTTCCTCACTGAAAAATCACTTTAGTTTAAGTGTGTGTGTGTGTGTGTGTGTGTGTGTGTTAAGGAAAAAACATGTTACAGATTTTCAGTGAATAAAAATGCATATAATAATATGTACATAAAATGAATGTGATATAAACCACAAAGAAGTGGCCCAATAATGTACTTTCCTCAATTTTCTTCTTCATGTGTTGGCTTGTCTCGCAGGGTGCTTTGGGGTGTTTTTTGACTGATTGAGCTGACATTGACATAATGTTTTAGACGGTCATTAGTAAACTTTTACCAGTTTGTCTAATTAATTTTGACACAGAGCAATGAGCGGACCCTCTCCGGCCCCTCACTGGCCTTTATAGATGCAAATCTGCTGTGTCACTGATCACAGACACACTAAAGCCATAATATTTTAATTTTTTATTATTATACTTTTTTTTTTTTTAATTTAGAAATTTAATAAAATGCATTTTTTTTTACTATAAGCATAAACAATATATTATACATTTAGAACAGTTCCAAACATAGTTTCACTTCAAATACAACGTTATTAAGCAGAACGAAATTATTATTTGAACTTTTGATTTTGCAATTTGCATTTTTTTTAAACATATAAACATATATTTTTTTTAATAACATGTTTAATTTCAATCCAATATTTCTTTAAGCAGTAAGTAAAGATACATATGATTACTACTGCACAATTAATAACAAATAATTCTAAACTGACCATATAAAACCATGTATTTTTCTCTTTTTAAAAACAGTAATAACATCAACAAGATGGCATTCTAAAAATTGACATTTTAATTTTCATAAGCTATTTTATTTAACTTTCTACTCTCATATAGCAAAGTGTATATATTTACAGTAAATATTGCATTTAACATACTGTTTAAAATAGCTTTGTGTGTGTGTATTATTCAAGTCTGTATAGTGTATATATGATTTATGGTTATATTTTGAGATCATACAGTTCATACAGCAGCTGAGTATTTAAGCGCTGAAGCTGGAATAGAGAAGCACTTGTCTCTGTTTCATCGTGGCGACTGTGATTCGGCAGTGACCCTGGTGTGTTTCTCCTCCATGATTTTGACCTCTGTGTCCTTTGTTCATCACCCATAAAGTGGCTCCCCTCCGGGCACTGTGCTTCACCTGCCAGAGCCAATGGAGCTCACACAACCCTCAAAGAATTTCATCTTTATTTCAGTTTAGTAAACAATATATAAAAAAATAAACAGAATTATATCTACTAATAAACTAAAACACACACACACACACACTTATATATATATAAAGTATATATTTCGTCATAGGTACACTGATAGTTTAATACAGTCAGCAGGTAGCTGGTTTGGGTAGTTCTCATGAGTAAAACAGCAGCACATGAGAGGGGTGAGCTGTGGGTCACCATGATGTCGTAGCGCATCCATCAGCTGTGTTTCTGCCTGAGCAGAGCGGGAACAAGGGTTGCTTCAGAACAGCGACAGAGCCGAGAGACGCTGGATCAGGTGACGAGGCGCTGCACGCCCTCCGGAAGATGACCCTGCAGAACTTTGGGTGTTGAGGTGGAAGAGATGCCAGCGTGTTACGGCTCCAGACAGCTAACATGATGAGTGTGTGGTGTAAAGTGCTCACTGAGACACAAAATCGAGGGCCTGACAATGCGGCAATATACTCTCGGACACAAAGTCGAGGACTGGAAAAATTTGTTGACAAGCGAGCGTTAAATTTCCCTATGATTGTGAGGGTCAGTTATTTGTGCAGGGAGCAGACAGAGAGGAGAATTCACGGGGAAAAGAAAATGGCAGTTACCACAGTTTGGATACGCGATGTGACAGCTCATGTGCTCAGTGTGTGTATTTTCTGTTTTTACCTTATGTTTTGCCAGGCATAAAATTAAATGTCATTTCAGAGATTGTTTGTTTGGATCTTATACGTTTTCTCAACACGAGTTAAAGGTTGTGAATCATACATTTGGACAGGAGTTAAATATGAGTTATTTCTTGTGAGGCTTGGCAAGTGGTATGATGGTAAAAGGAGTTTGGAAAAATGATTGCCTTGTGCATGTGCTAAAAAAAAAAAAAAAAAAAAAAAAAAAAAAAAACACATTTCTACACAGGGGCAATAAGGAATAACACTCTTTCTGTATATGCTTTGCGTTAGCTTTAGCTAATTCACAGCTCCTGCTCCTGGCTTAAAGACAGAGAAACGAAAGAAGTAAAACATTGCATACAGTTTTCACATACATAAATTCTGATTATTCCATTACTCTGTACCTTTAACTGAAATGTTCATGTAGCATTTAAAATGTTTTGTGCTTTTGCATGTTTCATGAATTTTAGCATTATGTACTATTATAGTATTTATACATATTTAGACTTAGCATTTTTATATTTCCAGTTTTCTTTCCGGATTAGTACACTGTATGTGTTTTAGTAAGTTTTATGCTTTTGTATTTTTTGTATTACATTATTAGTTTTATTTACTTTTTTTTTTAGATTTATGTAATTTTTATTTCAGTTTTAGTATGTTTTACTACTAAAGTAATGTTTTACTATTACTAGTTGCTAATTTAAACTGTGTTTTTCATTTTATATTATATGTTATTTCGTTTTAATTTTAATAATTATTATTTTATCTAAATGCAGCTTAATTTTAGTTTCAGAATAGTTTTAGTTAGCATTAACAACAATGATTTTAACACAGTTATCATCACAATTTGGAAAAATCCAAACCCATCAACATTCACTTATCCTCGCATTCTGTGCATATGTGCACAAGCAAGAGTGAAATGATAAGTGACAGCTTAACAGGGGAACTAAAGTTCATTCAGACATATTTTAAGTTATTTATATTTTTAAAGTAGTGACTGGACAAACAACATTTATTATACAGTATATATATATATATATATATATATATATATATATATATATATATATATATATATGAACCAAATAAATGTAATACATTTCAGACACGATAATTTCTCCTATTGAGCATAAATCTGCAAATGGCTTGGAGAGATCCAGCTTTACATAAACTCACAGGTCTCATTTTGAATTCTTCTTACATAATACAATCAATTATCATTAGGATTAAATGAAGCAGATTAAAAAAAGAAAAAGAAAAGAAAGAAAAGAAAACTGGCTTTAGGAATGGCAGTGAATACAAGTGTGCAAAATAAAGATGGCTCTTGTATCCTACAATAGTCAGAGTGTAATGATGGCTGTGTTAGTGTCTGCTGTCTGCTGTCTGCTGTGAGGATTTAGGTGGAGCTGGGGTTTCAACTGAAAACGAATGACATTTACGTTGGTAATTTGAGAGGAATACTTTGGTTGTTGCCATTGCATGATGCAGCCAGACTTTGACTCGATTGCAGTGCTCTGTGTTTGTTTCCATCATATTTTTAGCTCTGGAGTACAAGAGAGCCCTTTGTTCATACGGGGGGAATTAGCCAGGGTGTATACACTTCAGTTCTAGACAGCGTTTTATTGAATATAAGTAAAACAACCACGATTAGACCTCCAGTAAGTTAAAGGAACTAGGCATGAAAATCACAAAAGTGAAATGCTGTCATTCCAGCTCAAATCATGAACTGAGAAACTTCATGTTGTTTCTGTTAAATTGTATCCATAATTGAATGTTTATATGACGAGAGCTGGTTAACATTTTAACTTTGTCTGATTGTAAAGTAATTGCATTGTTTCTTTTTTTTATTATTTGTATTATTTTTTTAAATTATTAAAATTGTTTTTTTTATGTTCGCTATGGATCAAAAGTGTAGCAGTTTGAGCTACAAGAATTGCAGAATTACTGTATCACCATGCTTCATTTCATGATTATGAGTTTAATTGAATTGCCAACATCCCATGGAAAGTTAAACTTAAAGTGAGTTAAAAGGAGAATGAATATACTGAATTGTAAATCAAAGAAATATGTTTTTATTCATTTTATGTTTCTTTAGTTAGTTTAGGACATCAATTACTCAGTTGATAAATTACTAAATTATAATGAGAAATGTTGCCTGTGTGTGAAAGGAAATGACTCTTGTATGTGAAATTTCAGTATATATATATATATATATATATATATATATATATATATATATATATATATATATATATATATATATATATATATATATATTAAATTGAATGAAATTTAAATAAACAAAAAACAAGGTTTTGTCAATCCAGTATTTTTGTTCTAGTTTAACATATTAATTATTGTCTTGGATTCAGTTCACTATAATTGTCTTTCTTTCTTTCTTTCTTGCATTCAGAAATATTTACAAAATTATTACTTATTTAAAATTTAATTACAGTTTTGTCATGTTTCCTTCCATTTAATTTAAGTATCTTCAAAAGATAAAAAATAAAATAAATAAAATAATAGAAATTCTAGAACAAGAATTTTCATTCTGAGTGATCTATCAATTTAACTCTTGACATGTAAATTACAACAATACAATTTGTATAAAGTTATATAATAATTATATAATATCTTTAATCACACACACACACACATTACATAATAAATGTAGGATTCATTAATGATAAAAGATGAGAGGATCATTTAGAAATCAGCACTTCTATGTCTTTTATGTTTTGTAAAACTGCATATTAGTCTTTAGTTATTTGGCCCTCTGATTGTGTTGGTGATGTTAAGGTACAGTAATGTGTCACAATTTTCCAGCCATGTCGATCACAGTTTCCAGAAGTGGCTTCCAGGAAAGATCCTGATGGTTAGTGGATCCTTTTATAGTCTACTGTGATTTAATGAGGTCTTTCTCATTGGTGCTTCAAGCATACAAGTGACTTCACCTAAACGTTGTATTTCCTTGACAAAAAAAAAAAAAAAAAAAAACTCTAGACAAAACCCATATATATATATGGGAAAACGAAAAACAGGAAATGTTTGAAATGTTTGTCTCTGGCCAAACCATATATATATAACTGTTTTTAATAAACAGTATGACTCTTTATATGGTTTGGCCAGAGACAAACATTTCAAACATTTCACATTTCCTGTTTTTCGTTGAGGTTTCACTTTTCATGCTTTGCTTTTCATCATAGTGGAACTGTACAGTGTAGTGTGTTGGACTATATGTTTTTTGACATTATAATCACATAGCCTACAGCATTTGTCACAAAAAAAAAAAAAAAAATACATAGCAAATGTACACTGTAGATTTTCATTTAGATAATCTCTATATGGCTCAGATTTACATAAAACTACAAAATGCCATTCAGTGCTGCAGTGTCAACGTACCGTTCTGTTAAGTGTTCCAAGGGCCTTTTAGTCAATCAAATTGAATAAATCTGAACATTCACCAGGCTGTAGCCATATCTCAGCCCACGTAATGGGTGGCCTTTATATAATAACATGCTTTACTAAATATAAAATACGTTAAGCAGAAACTGAGATGTTGTTATTGTTTGATATGTAGCAGGGGTCTAAACTAAAAGAAATTGAGGTCCAGTAATGAACCCTCCTCTCCAGCCGAGGCCCAGACAATTATATGCCTAAATTATTTGTTTTTGCCAGACCAGTGTATCTGCAGGATATTTAAGATAATTTTTAAGACTTTTTAAGACCTGCACAAATGAAATAAAAATTACTGTAAAAAGCATGAGTTACAGTTCAGGAACAGGTTTTATAAAACGAGAAGCTTCACATTTCAGTCTTTAAACTATTCAAAAGTATAAATTATTATATTACATTAAACAATTATTATCAATCAATTATTATATTAAAAAAAAATTATAAATACATGTTGCTGTCTTAATTGTTTACATTTTTACAAGGCATAGTTTTCTTGTCAAGCCATCAGTTCAAATTTACAACTCATAAAAACATAAAAAAAAAAAAAAAAAAAAAAAAAAAAAAAAAACATATAACCTTTTGAAGTTTAATCATCACATTAAGCAATTTAACCCCCAAGTTAAAGACCTCCTAATATTATAATTAAGACTTTCTTGTACCATTTAAAGCTTTGTATGGCCTTAAATTTGATATAGCTAATGTAAGGCTTTTTAAGGACCTGTAAATGTTCCTTATATTTAAGAATGGCATTGTTTTTCACTCATTGAAGGTTTCATCTGTCTTTGTGCCGCTCTCTGCTATCTTCACTGCACGCATGACCGCACGACTGAACGTAGCAACAGTTAACTGTTGTAGAAACCCGTGGTGCTGTATAGCACCCAAACAGCTCTGCCGAGTTGACCTTCATGTGCTTGATATAAATTTGATTTTGTTAGAAATCTCACCATCTGGATTCAGATCGGAGTCTGTCAGTTGGCGACCCCTGATTTATAGAAAGCTCATTTTTACTCTAGTGAACTAGCCTGCTCCTTCAAAACCTGTGACTGACAAGCTACCAAAGAAATCTCATCCACTTTTCAGGAAATCCTATTGAAAACAGCATGGGCTCTTTAGTGAAATACAGTACTGTCCTGAGATTGAAGCTCATCCATTTCCCTGCTTATCAGATCTTGCACAATAGACAAGCAGTCAGCCATTCTTCTCATTATGATGGGCGGATGACCGTCAGATCCGTACAGATAGAGCGTTAGCCGGTTAAAAGCTTTTAGGATTGATTGGAAGTGTTGTACGAGATTGAGCATGAAGAGATCAGATAGAGATAAGATGGAAAGGTCATTAAAACCAGACATGAGGAAGAGCAAAAAAGAGGGATTGATTTATGAGATGCTGGCCTCTTGAGAACTGCACAGCTGAATGTAATGTTGATCTTTCATTACCATCTATTTATTTGTTTGTTTATCTGTAGAGTGCTGCATGCAGGCAAGTTTGCCATTATAAATGTCATTGGAATTTAGCACAGGAGCGTGTTTGGTCATTCAAATGATTCTGGTCCGACAGAGTATAAGTTCAAAACAGACCCATACACTTTTTAGCTATATATATATATATATATATATATATATGTATATATATATTATAATTTTATAATTTCTGTATCAGCCTATTTTGGATTATTTAATGGATTATATTTGTCTCTGCTCATTAAACTAGCAAATTAGATATTATTTTAACATTAAATCTTGCAATGTACATAGATTAATGTTTTATTGAGCTTAATATTCTTTATTTTTTTTTATTTTTTATTTTTTTGATAGTCCAGTTTAGATATTCTATACATAAATTTGCAAGTACATGTCAAATTATTCTCCTAACCCTAACCGTAACAGATACTCATACTCTGATGAGAGTTAGTTGACATGTAATTAGTAAGAAGACTGTCTGAAGTGGACTCTCAAAATAAAGTGTGACCAAAGCATTTATTTTGCCTCGAGCCACCAGTTCAGTAAAGTCAGATCACAAAATATTTTGTCATTATTTATTTGGTTAATTACAGCATTCTTATTTAATGGCAACTGATTTCTCACATAGCTGTGTTAGTGTTATGTTTATATAATATATTGTGTCTTATTGATCTACTTGTTAAGTAGCCTTGCAAAAATTGGCATAATGTCCAGTAGCCAACGACTGGTCTTTTATTAGACATTTTTCATAGTCTAATGCAGTAACATAAATAACGTTAGTTTACAAATCGCCACAGACTGGCGTCTTTCAAATAACAGCTCAAATGTTATACTTTTGGTAGTTGTTAAAGCTAAACTACCTGCAGGAGAGGCTAACTGGTTCAAACTGAATTCAGATAGTTTTCACTTCCTGTTTTGATTTCAGTCCGTTTTTGTTTTTTAAGTTAGTAGTTGCTGACTATTAGGCGAGTAGATCTGGTCTGTCAAGTGGTCAACTTAAATGTTACAGTTTGTGTATCATCAAATGGTCAAGAGAAACTATATAAGACAGCAGAAATGTCTGCTAAATGTCTCTGGTGAAGCTATTCATCTATTTGATGCTACATGTATTCCCATTCATTCCTGGCCTCTCTCTTGTCAGGCTTTCTAACACTTATGAGCCGTTTAAAGCCACACTTCACATTTACATTTAAGGTATTTGGCAGATGGATTGTTTGAGAAATAGTAACACTGATGCTTGTATTAGTGAGCAACACTATGGAAGAATTGGGCATCCAGGGCAAGATTTGATCACAATAGGATGCTGCTACATATCATCAGCTGAATACAGCTCCACTTGGCCTGTAGAATGAGCCATTTTCAGCACGTCACTCAACACTGCATGATGGACACAAATTAGAGCCTTCTGGTTAAGGTAGGAAGCTGAATGGGATCGAAGGGCAAGGAGAAACCAAATTAAGTGTGATACAGGACAGAAATGGTCCACAGATACACCAGTATAACACTGAGCAGTTCCCACAGAACATTCAAGAGTTCAAGTTTTGTGACTGTGCTCCTGTTTCTCAAGATTATAGGCACTTAAAAAAAAAAAAAAAAAAAAAAAAAAAAAAATCTATCATCATAAACTAACCATCACGTCATTCCAAAACTGTATGGCTTCCTTTCTTGTGTGGAACACAAAAGGAGATTATTTTTAATGACTTGTACTCTTAATGTATTAGACTCTTCAATGCCTCTAGACAAACTTATTTTTGACAACTTTTTTCCTCAGTCTTTGTCTTTCTTCTGTGTTGACCTTGCAGTTCATTAGCTTGTTGGAAGATGCAAACAGAGGGCTTCTGAGGGCCTTGTTATAAGTGGCTGCTCATATGAGTAAACAGCGGCTCTGATTAATCTTTTCAACATCAAAATTAACACAAAAGATCAATGCGCAGATCAGCTTCCAAAAACAACTGTTGTTAAATTGTCAAAAGATGCCACTGAAAGC
This sequence comes from Carassius auratus, assembly GCF_003368295.1. NCBI lineage: Eukaryota > Metazoa > Chordata > Actinopteri > Cypriniformes > Cyprinidae > Carassius > Carassius auratus. The sequence goes on along the minus strand of NC_039276.1, from coordinate 13,045,376 downwards.
AAAATGATGTCTGAGAATCAACTGAGCAACTAATGTGCTTTGAGAGATAAAACTCATTTTTGTTTGTGAAAGAACAGAAAAGGTATTTTGAAAGTAAGAGGGAGATTATTGTTTCAGAGAATGTCTTTTATATATATATATATATATATATTTGTAAATGTCATGAAATAATGGTTTCTTAGTTGTTGGTGGTTACATCAGAATATGTAATGGATAGTGCTTTCTCCTGGCTGGTCTTAAATAGTTTAGTTTAGTATAGTTTAGTTTAGTATAGTTTAGTTTAGTTTAATTTAGTTTATCTTAATTTAGTCCATGGAAAATATGTAAAAAATGATTGTAATTTGAGCCTGTTTGTAAATATCGTGACAAATTATCTCTTCTGACTCGTGGAGAAGTCCATCAGATTTGACATAAATTATTAAATATTTTGACACATCAATCCACCACTTCATCCTGTTTCTGTGGAACGTATGGCAGATGCACTACTGGTTTACAGAAGGACACATCGTATAATTTCCTTAAAAGAAAATAAAAATCTTTTGGTTAGTTTTGCATGTATTATTAGATTTTGCTTGTTTGTTTGTTTGTTTGTTTTATCCATCATTTTTCAATATCACTCACAAATAGCAAACTCATCCTTTCTAATCATCCTACTACTTGCCTGCTTGCTCCTATTCCATCTCATCTGCTTCAAGCCATTTCTCCTGCAGTTGTACCTGCACTCACTCACATCATCAACACTTCCCTCCACACTGGTGTTTTTCCCTCATCATTTAGACAGGCATGTATAACTCCACTACTTAAGAAACCCAGCATCAACCCATCTCTTTTAGAGAACTACAGACCAGTTTCCTTTCTTCCTTTAATTGCAAAAACACTTGAATGAGCTGTGTTCAACCAAGTCTCTGCATTTCTCACACAGAACAACCTCCTTGACAGTAACCAATCTGGCTTCAGAAGTGGACATTCAACTGAGACTACCTTGCTCTTAGTTGTTGAAGCCCTACGACTGGCAATAGCAGAATCTAAATCTTCAGTACTTATCCTGCTTGATCTGTCCACTGCTTTTGACACGATTAACCACCAGATCCTCCTATCAACCCTACTGGCAAAGGGCATCTCAGGAACCACACTTCAGTGGTTTGAGTCTTACCTATCAGATAGATTCTTCAAAGTGCCATATTCTTTGCCATCCCAAAAAAGTCACTTTTATGTACTTTTAAATTAAATGTTCCCTCCTGGTGGAAAGACCCCCCCCCCCCCCCCCCAAAAAAAAAAAAATCCATCTCTTCCATCTTTATTTGGCCCTCTAACTTTAGCACTCACTATTCTTATTCCTAATAGCTTGCTCTATTCTTTTTCTATTCTATCTGTTTTCTTTTTATTTATAATATTATTTAAAAGTCCTTGCAACATGTACTGTGTTAATCTAACTGATACTTGTTATGTAATTATCAATGAAGATTCGGGAGGAGCGCGTCAGATACTTAGCCTAATCATCACAGGTGGACCACAATCAAGTAATCAATCCCACAGTATAAATATCGCTGACTTACCTCTATCCATTGACGGTTTATCAGCATCCCTCCTCCACCCCATCTCCTCACTTCAAGTTCACTTTACAATATACGGGGAAGGGGGGGTACTCTAGGTTCGGGCAATTCCCGAGCTCGGAGCCCTTCCCCGGACAGCACGCCAAATACGCATACCATACCTCAGCTAATTATATGTAAGCGTGAACTAGTGAAATAGCACTTATATCCAGTATCATTTCTCTTTTTGTTGTTTTTGATTGCTTCCAGTGTCCTCATTTGTAAGTTGCTTTGGATAAAAGCTTCTGCTAAACGAATAAATGTAAAGCAATGTAAATGTAAATACATCAGCACTACTGTAGCATATGTACAAAGTCTGACAGTAACAAAGTAAAAAAAAAAAAAAAAAAAATTACATTTTATGTTTTACTTTCCAAACAGTCTGATGAATAAAATGTTCTACACTCTAAAAAACGGCTGGGTTATTTTTTCTGAGTCTGTTGAGTCCTTTTGTTGGGTTATTTTGTTACATTTGTGAATGTCAGATGGCATTAAAAATATATGTTAATATATGTTACAGTCTAAATAACCTGTATTCTTCATTATTTATTAATCCATGATAACCTTGTTAAGCATAGGTGAAATTATGAGAATAACATAGTAAGAATAACCCAGAAACACAAAAGTGCAAACAAATAAATGGTAAAATTGACTATAATTTGTTTTTTGTTGTTAAGCAATTATATCACGTCAGGATTTTGGATGTGGATGAACGTGTGACATATTTGCTTGAGAAGGATGGATTGGTCTTTCTATTGATTTCAGCTGGTCCTGAAATAAGTCTAATCCTTTCTGTCTCTCTTTGGTCACATCAAAGTAATCCTGCTTAACAGAACTCTTTGATTAACAAAAAACAAACAAATATTAATAACAACCAAAAAAATAAAAAATAATAAATAAATAAAAACAGAGAAAAGAATAAAGTGATGCTTGGTAAAGTGTGAAACTTTTACAGTCTGCCACATAAACTTTGTGTACTTTAGAAGTGAGACAACAGTTATGAAGAAGAGAGGGGTAAAAAAAAAATCTAATGCTGCTATGGAGATGGCTGGAGAAATTAATGAGGTCACGTCATATCAAGGTTTCGCAATATTTCTCGCAGCAGGTAGAAAGGAGCTGTTGTCTGCCACATCTCTGAGTGCGTGACATTTACCTAATTAACTTGTGGCCATTTCTGATGCATCGCCCACAGGAACTGCCGAGGGATACTGACCACTCCCACTCAGCAATGTCGACTTCATTAGGGAAAATGTCATCAGCTTTTTTAACTCTATCTCCTTGGTGGAAGATACCCTACCTGTGTGAGTGAAGGTCAAGGAGAGGGCGGTGGTGGATCAATGGTTTTGTGGTGTATTTAACACCAGCGTTCCTTTTAGAAATGCTGTCTTTGGGATCTGCACTGTTTAACACATGCATTCACAGAAGGTCAAGGACACAAAGAGAACATATATGGTAACTTGTGTTCTGTCTTGGTCTTTAATATCAAGTCTCATTTATATAAGCAGGAAGATGCTCATTAAGAAACAATATTGTAACTTTGTTGTATATTGTTGTTTGTTGATTTTGCATGCTGTGGGTTCAACATTATTTTAATACTTCACACATGGATCCACCCCAGAAAATTGGCAGTGACATGGTGGACAGCTTTATTTAATCAACATTTATTATTCTCTGTTCCCCTTACAAAACTGAATTACATTTCCTTGTGTATGGGTGTCTGTGTATGTGTGTGTGTTATCTAGACAGGTCTGAACAATCTCACATGAACACATTCATCTGGTTTAAATCCCTTACATAGTTATGGGTGACACGCTAATAGCCAAGCAAATTGTCCATGGAGAAAAATCTATTTAGAAAATTGATCGAATTCTTACAGGCCTGTTTGGAAGTCATTGAGAGATCAGAGAGATGTATGTCTCAGGGTTTTGCTGTGGTTGGGTGTCTAATATGCCTATATATTGGAAAGCCAATAATTCTTGTACAGACAATCTGTTTCCCATCTCTCCCTCCTATTGCCAAAAAACCATGCTTTCCTATGGGAGGCATTAAACATAAAATAATGAGTGTTTCATTTACACATTATAATGCATATCTGATACCACTTGAAAAGAGCTTAAATGGGTTTTATAAATTTTGATCATTTTTCCAAGACACCAGTTGAGTGATTTTTGTTGTTTTTCATCTTTATGTAATTCAATGTATTTGTTTTATTTGCTTATTTATTTATTTTGCTGGGTTTGAAAAGCCTGCTGTGGTGAGTGGGGTGAGGCCGAGACCCATGGGGACCAAGCAAGGCCGATGAGTGACACCTGCGCCGCTCACCGGTCTCGAGTCCCACGCAGGAAGTTTACAGTTCTAAAAGTTACGGTATATGTTCATAGTACAATGAGCTCTTTTCAAAAGATGTCAAAAGATCAAGGAGAATGGGATTCCTCTTGATATGACCCCTTTAAACTTTGACTGTGGATTCTTCATGTGGAGTTTCTGGGACTGAATTGTATTCTTTCTGTGGTTTTATAGATACATTCTCCTCGGAGTTTCTACCACGCCGTGTCAAGTGGGATTTGAGATCCCGGTTTTCTTGGCATCTGGGAAATGTGTGTGTTTCTGTGGGTTTTCAAATGTGGCTTTGTCAGCTTGTTACGGTGGCCTTGTGCTGCATTGACAGCTCTGAGACATTTGTCAAAGCAGCTGCGACAGCTGTGTGAAATGGCGTCAGTTTTTTTGAGACAAGTTATTTGTTATTTTGACGTTTTCACAGTCGTAAGATGAATATGGAATTGAACTGGCTAATGACTTCGATTTCTTCTACTCCTGTTCAACAATGTGGGGATTACATCACAATACACTACAGCACACTGAAATCATACACGTCTCTTTCTAGAATGCAGATTAAATGTTCTCAGAGGATGAAAGTAGTGTGCATGTTTTAGTTTATAGGTGTGAGGCTTTGAGAGCTTTCATTACAATAGGATTTTCAAAGAATTTTCACAGCGTGTGTGTGTGGCTGATCTCTGGTTATCCAAGAGCCTAATTTAGATGCATCTATTTCTCGCTCTGATTAGTCAGCCCATTAAACCTCACAAACGCGCTCCGCGGGCCGGACGCAATCACGCCCATGGCTTCTCTGCGGAACCGTGCTGGCCATCTGTCCCTGGACATCCCATCATGCAGCCAAAGCCTGATGAATATTATAGCCACAGTGGGAGATGGTCCTTACCAAAGCGAAATATAGACATCTTATTCTGGTCTCCAAGACCACATAGCCTACAGAACACTGTTGCATTACTGCTGCCATGATCAATGAAAATCTACACAAGCATAGATTTTAGATAAAATTCCTTTTCTAGCTCTCTTTTCCTTTAGTATGTAAATATTCGATAATCTGAACCAGCTATCTTCAAACGTACTTTCATTTATCCGGGGATTTGTTTTTTGTGTCATTCAAATACTGGACAGAGACTGCTATTTCCTGTATATAAATGTATGTAATGACAATTCAAAGCTGGAATGCTGCCAATATTGTGCTTTTTGACTGGGTCACATGACACCTGACAAATAGGTACTTTGCCCACATTGCTGAACCTGCAAGAATATGTTATACATTACACAAGTTGAACCATCAGGTTCTAGATATTTATTTTTGTTCAATGTACCAAATTAAGTTATACATTATTCATCAAAATGAGGGTGCCCTTCACACTGTAATCTATCAAACACATAGAAATTTTGATTAATGTACAAATCAATTTACATTAGTATAAAACCTTTACAGCTTTGTTTTCTGCATGTCAAGTGATTTTGTATCTCTATGTAATATATTCTTAAGGCAGGTTATCTGAACTCCTCTTGTGTATAGATAGCAATGTGAATGTTTTCGGAATATAAACACATCCCACTGCATAATTGATGGCTTCCATGTTCCACTTCCCTTTACATGTCCGTATTTGCTCATACATTTTAAAGTCCAGTCTCATGACAGGCAAGGACATGTAGATCAACTCAAGCTCAGCACCAATTCATTGTAATGGCACCCATATCATTGATAGATTGACTAGATTTTGGTTAAAACAGTAACAAATAAATTATGATTTGATGTGTAGATGTTGTCACTTTCAAAAGCCATTCTATTTTTGATTTCACCAAAATAAAAAATAAAAATCATTTGTGTTTCTGTTGTTTTAATGTAAAAAAAAGAAAGAATGAAAGAAAAAAAAAAAAAACACCCACATAAACTCCAATGAATTGGTCCAAAGGTCACATAGACTGTATGAACGTTGTTTTTCTATGTTTTTCTGTGTTTCTACTAAATGATCACTTGTTTGTTTTTGGAGCAGTTTCTTCTAATCACTTTATAAAGTGTGTCTGTTCAGTCCTCTCTCCTCTCCTGCTCTTCAGCCATTAACAGTGTCCTAAGACACTGCCACAGAGAGCCATTAGCCAGAAATCATTCAAAACAAATTACACTGTTCTGCATTGGGATCCATTATCTAAAATATGAAGAGAGTTTTCCATTTATGACTTTACATTTAATAGGGGATGTTAAATAACATTAGTTTCTCCAAAAAAAAAAGTATTGTCATTAACATGGTTTTAAAAGCTTCAGCGATGGTCAGGTGCACTGAGGATCCCAAGAAGGTAGTTAATGTGCTTGTACAAAGATATTTTATCTGTTCTGGCATTGTAGTCTGCATGAAACAGCAAAATCCACTTCTGAGGGTTTATGAGCAAAGTTTCAGAATGAATCAGTTTGTTTGGATAAATCATTTGAAGTATTGACTTAGTGACTCACTCATACTTTGTTTATGAATGATGGGGTTTTGGTTGAATCAGATGAATAAATGAATGATTCACTCATAAAGATATATATATTGTGTATTGTGACTATGACTACAAAATGACCTCAAACAACAAAGGAAGGTTGAATATCAATTGATTTTCACAGAGAGATGGGAGAGACTACACACATCCACACAGACACAAGTGTGGAAAGAGTAAATGCTGGCCTGAGTACATGTGAAAGAAACAGAGGTGAGGGTGATTGGTGGTGACAGTAATGTCTATTGATTTATGCAGGGCAATGGTGGCTGTGTCGTATTGGAAGGGATGCAATTCGTTTATCAAAGCTTAACTCTCACAAATCAGGATCAACAACTGCCAGCCTAAAACAACAACCAGTCCATTTAACTTAAGGCTAAACACACACACACACACACACACACACACACACACACACACACACACACACACACACACACACAAACACAGGGATTTACTGAAGCCCTGTTTAGTAAACTTTTAAGCCAATCACTGGAAATTCGGCAAAAGAGTTAAGTGCACCTGAATCAATTGTCAGGTATGGACAAAATAACATGCTAAGATTAAAAGGCACTATACATTTGAATTATTTGAACGTAAGTTCATTTAACGTTGCATTGTACTGTCATAGCAAGATTGTGTACAGATTTGTGTGCACGTGATTTGTGTTCACAAAAACCAACAGATATAGAATGACAGACTTGACTATGTATTTTCAAAGATTAGTGAGGTCAGTGGCTGTCCATCAAAGAAGGCATGGGCGTCTTCTCAAACATTATTCTAAAAAAAATTATAAATGATAAAATTACCTATTGTTTTTAATGTTATATACCAATGTACAGTATATACTAAAATGCATACTGTATATTTTGTGGGGGGATTATTTATTTTATGCATAGATACAAGAATTAATAATTGCACAAATGCCACAAATGAGAGTATAAATGTTCCTCTGATTCATAAACTTACCTGTCATGATGAATTCAAATAATTCAACATATTCACATCCATCTGAAAAAAGTATACTATTGTTCAAAGGTTTGGGATTGGTATGATCTTTTTAATATTTTTTTTAAAAGAAGTATCGTATGCTCTCAAGGTTGTATTTATTTGATTAAATATACTTTAATTGCAACTGTAAGTGGAATATTATTACAATTACAAAAGCATTTGTTTGAAATAGAAGCATTTTGTAACAATCTTAACCATCACATTTAAACATTTTTTTTTTATTTTTTTTATTTTTTTTTTTACTGTAGTACTAGTAGAAGATTATAATTTTGTTAAAATTGGTAATCATACACACTTAAACTAGAAAATAAAGGTTTTGGGGTTCATTAAATATCAGACAGGTCTGTAAGAGCAGGCCTTACTGGAAAACTCCCTCACAGACCACTGGTGAGCACAGAAATAGGAAAACAATCTACAGCCTTCCTCCTTCCTAACCACAAATGTCACATTAAGGCAATAAACAAATTCAGATGTGTATATGTGTTTGGTCCCCTGGGTGTCAATTTCTTCAGGCTATAAATATGAGCCTCTAAATATGGGTCTCTAAATGGGAGTTTGGTGAAGGAGAACATGTTGTGCTACCCATAACCCACACACGTCTCTTTCTCTGCCTCTTTCTCTTTGTGTTGTATTCCTCGAAGGCTAATCTTCTGCTGGAGGGTTTTTATACTGCTTATTTTAGATGTGCTTTTGTACCTGCACTTGTGTGTAACATCTTTTGGTCATGTTTCACTCACCGTGTTGGTGGTTTGTGTGTAACTGCCCAGTCTTTCATCTCTTACTCTTTTCTTTGCTGTCATCTGGTAAAAGCCTTGGAGTGTGTGCTGTGAAGAGCAGAGGACAGGCTTTCACTAGAGGTGCTCAAACTAACATGACAGATATGGAGACAGGGAAACTGAGCTAAAAGACCACAGAATAACGGGGAGGAGCTGTTCTATCCTTACTCACACTTTACCGAGCAACCGTAACCTAGAATTCACAGCTTTTGTGAATGACACATAGCATACTATATGCTTTAAAGAACATGTTTAAATAATACAAATAACTAACAAAAGAATGAGGTTCTTTTAGTTTGTGTACATTATTTTACACAAAATCTAATACAGTATTATAAGTTGGCATCCTAAAGTTAGCAATATCCCCCTTAGCATCAGTGCTACTGATATAAGGGTGGAGATTTGGTAGGAAATTCACTTCTTATTTTTTCTATAAACGACCAATTATAATGTATAAAATTTGATGAATTGTACTATTTATGATACACACATAGTACAAACATTTAAAAGTTTGAGGTCAGAAAGATTTATTTGTTTATTTATTTATTTTGACGCTAATATTTTTATTTAGCAATGGTGCATTGCATTGATCAAAAATGACAGTAAATACATTTAAAATGATGCTAAAGGTTTCAAATAAATTATGTTCTTTTAAACAACATAAAGGAATCCTATAGACAAATGCATTCCAGTTTCCACAAAAATATTAGACATGTTAAAACATTAGAAATGTTTCTTGATCATCAATTCATCAAATTAGAATGATTTCTGGAGGATCATGTGACACTGAAGACACTGAAGACCGAAGTAATGACTTTGCCATCAAGGGAATAAAATGCATATATATATATATATATATATATATATATATATATATATATATATATATATATATATATATATATATATATATATATATATATATATATATATATATATATATTACAAAAGATACTGGCTGTTGTTGTTACTTTATGAATATCTTCCAAATATAAACAAACTGATTCCCTGACTGAATGAAATAGATTTGTGATCTCCATACTGTATGTTCCGTTTTTTTTTTTTTTTTCACTCTTGCCCATTTTCTTTTACATTTCTGGAGTAATTCTGCTCCCTAGTGTCTGTCTCACTGATCCCTTATTGCCGGGAGAGATGAAAGAGGCAGGGAAATATGCTTTGTTGAAATAAGGCTTTGCAGTTTTCTGCTGCTGTATAATTAACCTGCACATGCACATGCCAAAAAGATTATGAATATTTTGCTTCTTTAAACTTGTGTTTGATTGTAGAATTTATCTGCACACAGACAATTGCTGACACACAGCAAATCAAATAAGGAGCACAGAACTGAAACGTTGATAAGAATATAAGAGGGTGCCTAACTCATGTGGTTAAATAATTTGCTTTGATTCTGCATATGTGACCCTCATTTCCTCTTTCTCTACTACTTTCTTTTATAAAGTCATTTGACTTTCTCTTTTCCACCTCTGGTTATAGATTTCCTAATTTAATCCTGACCTTTCCATGTATTCACACCGATATCCCACAGATACGCAAAAGGAAGAGATATTTCAGAGGGTTGTTTTTTTTAACTTCTGCTCATCCTGAGAGAAAAACAGACACAAGCTTTAATGTAGACACCTTGATTGACTTGAAATAAAAAATAAAAAAAACTGCCATCACCATTTGTAATTGTATGACCACGACAGTCAGAAATATCCTTCCTTTTGCAGCCGTCACCTGTTCATCTAGAATATGATATGCTTATGGATGAAACTAAAGCTTGAAGCTTTCAAACTGGGTTTGATTTTATTCCACTTGAATTCCACTTACTCTATTTTTGAAGTACTGTAGTATTGAGAGATCAATTAATAGGCAGTATGTAGATGATATGAAGCACCCTGAGTTTGCTTTTCAATATCCTTTCCTTCCTTCTCTCAAGACTCAGAATCCCTGGTTCCCAGTGCACAAGAGTAATCTGAGAAATCAGACCCTGGGGTGTTTTAAAACTAACCTACACTTTTTCTTTTTTTCTTCATCATTTGACAATTTCCTCAATAGTTACTTTCACCTAAGCCCAACCGTGCACACATACTCACCCCGAGGACAAGAGTGATTAGGTGATACATCAGCCTGTCCTCTGCCAAGAAAGACAGGGAAGGAGAAAGCGATGTAGGAGGAGGGCAAGATCAGACGCTCTCTATATGTGAGAGGGCACATTTGATTGCCAATTACTCCCAGACTAGATGTATCTCCAACTGCGGTAGATGGGTTTGGGGTAGCAGCCAGAGGCTATTTGACCTCAGATGGTTTAGGGGTGACCCCTTGTGAACTGGAGAACATTATTCATGTGATCAGTCTCAACCAGACAACAGATGGCACTTCCTGTTTAAACCAAAAAGCACACACACACATAAAGACACTCACATATGGATGCGTTTTGAAGTACTGATTTGATAAACCTCTACCCTGATGGTACAGTAATACAATCACAGCCAGTCCTCTGAGATCAGTCATAATATGATCTTCAGATCCACTGAGATAACCAAAGAGTGTGTAAAAGTGGGCAATTGGATTATGTGGTGTCGCTAATGGCCCAGTGTGCATGTTACAGGAAACAAAAGAAAAGATCTGCGCACTTGAAAGCTTTGATAGAATTTAATCTAGCTGTATGCACACTCACTTGAGAGCTATTGTTAACAAAACAAGAAAAATGGTCAAAAGTCTCTCTGTCGATTTGGAGCTTAAGACAGTGTAACTGTAACAATGAGATAAAGGTAACTATCAGAGCAGTTATTCTCAACTGTAAGTTTAACCCTTTAAATGTAGACTTTGTTAAAAAAAAAAAAAAAAAGTGTAACGCTAGCAGAGCTCCTTTTAATTAGTTTTAGTTTCATACATTTTTTGGGTGACATTCAGAATTTAGTTATTTGGTGAGCCTTTTGTAATAGAATTAAAGAAAATGTTAAAAGAAATGTTTTTAATTTGCAGCGGTTCAATAAAAATAAACTAATCTGATTTTAGATAATTGTAATTTCTTGCATATTTTCTGTGTTTGGATGAATGGGTTGAGTGAATGGTTGAGTTAGGACCTCATTAGTGCTCATGCCTGAATTAATCAAAATGTTTGTATATTGCATATGTGCATTCAATTTACATTCAACACATGCTGAATGTCCTTCCATCATTCTTCCATTCCCCCTTCCAATCCCATTCCTTTTCTATCCAGACTCCAGTGTTTTTTTTTTTTTGTTTTTTTTTTTTTGTTTTTTCCTTCTTGGTGTAAAAATGGCAGAGGGTGAGTAAGCAAAGCAGCCATTGTTCCCTTATAACAGGCTTGTTGTTTTTTACATCTCAAATACCTTTAACCCCTAAAGGTGACCACTTGATGATGGTAATTGTAGCAGATGACAGCACTCAGGTCACGCTGTTGTGAGAGCATGGTCTTGATAAATTACCATGAAGAAAGATTCTGATTATCTTCCATGCCCTCTGCTCCTTTGTGCTTAGCTCTTCCGCACAAAGTCACAAATAAGCCCTAATGCACAAGGATGTAACAAAATACACAAGCGCACAAAAACCTTTCTAAAAAAAGCAGTGATGGGAAGCAAACCATCCATCAATGCTAAATATGACTAACACAATCAGGACATCATTATTCCAAGGCAAGGTTTAATGTGTGTAGTATTAGTAACACCGCTCTGTTTATCTGACCATTAAATCCAGTGTCCACATGTGAAATGAATGTACAGAACGTAAAGAATAAGTGTGTGTATAAAGTAAAGATGAGAGGAATCTTCAGTGGAGATTTCAGACTTAGCTGGAGCTAATGCTTAACACATTATCAAACATTTGCTGACCATGAGATATGGTCCTGAGGGAAACATGTCTGTGGAACAGATTTGACCCACGAGCTCCCTGGAATCATCTGAAGTCACCCACAAACACAGAGACATTGGCTTGAACCTCATTAGAATATTTGGCTACGATCCCCCTTGGAGGTAGTATTACACACTACATTTCATCACGTTTCTTTGTGGAAGGTATGATTTCAGGGATACAATTCAATTCATGAGCAGGGGAAAGAGGGATAATGGAGGAAAAAGCAAGGGGGAAAGCGTGACATCTCTCAAAGTATGTGCATTTCTATATTAAATCAACTCATTTATAACTTGAAAAATACTAGTTATGTTTACCGATTCCTATAGACATTAGGAATTTTTTACTTTTAAACCTGGCAACAATTTGCACTTTTGTTTATTTATGTCTGTCTGCACAAACAACATTAAAATAGATGCACATACAGTACATACAGTACATATATTTTAAATACTATTTTAGCTTAAATTTCCTCACATAGTAAAGACATTCTAAAAATATATATTTATAGATTATTTCCCAAAATATTACAAATAAATCTATTTAGCATGTACCCAAAGTGTATTTTGACATTGGACATGTTTTTTATAACCCCTTAAAGTGCATTTTATAGTATACTGAGGTATTTGAAGTTTTTATATTTTGTTTGGGAATATTGGTTATGCCAATTTAGGCCAGCTTAATAGTGGTTGGAATATTTTCCAGTCTGGCCAGCCGACTATACTTAAACAGCAGACAGGGAGACCAGCAAACCATTTTATGCTGTTTTAAGCTTATTTTTCTCAGCAGGGATGTATGATTTGAAGCAAATGAAAGTGAGTCAGATAGGAGGTGTGTTTGACGTAGAAGAGGTAAGACGGTAAATTCAAAGTGCTGTTTAACAGAGCTTGGCTGTGGATGTCTAACTTGCCAGTATGAGCTTGTCAGAAGCAGCAACAATACAGCTCTGTAGGGTTTCTCCTGAACAATAATGTCCCCTAGCACCCCAACTGCCCACTCCCGAAAACAGATCATTGATGCAAAAATTCTATATTATTTTGTATGGATGGAGAAAGAAACCTGTTTGTGATGTATTTGAATACCTGTAGCATAATGGTACAGTATGTGAATGGTTAATGCTTCAGTGAAAGTGAATTCTTTGCTAATGGTCTCTTTTTCTTCAGTTCAATCCATCAGAGTACAGTGCAACTCAAGAGCATTTTCAATAACCTTTGAAAGATTTTCTCTCTTTTCTTAATTTAAAACTTTTTTTTTTCTTGTTTAAGACTGAGTACTAATATCATAGACAATTTGTCTGAGAAATGTGGTCTGCTAATTGTAATGACAATATATGATTAGTGACTAGCCGGAGGGCCAAACATTGGTGTGCTATAATGTGAATTAATCAAATGCTTCATGGCTGCTATGTACATAGACTTAAACCACGTTTACTCAGGCCATATTGTAAGGGAAATTAAAATGAAGACTTGTCAAAATGAAATTGTTTTAGTGGGGAAGGTCATGCTTGCATAATATTTGAGCATACAAATTTATGCATGAATTACTTGCTATGAAATTGTTGCAGTCTTTAATGACCATTAAATGCTTTTACTTTGCATAAACACAAATTTATCTTTTCAAATTAACATTTATCTATCAAGTAGTTGGCCTATATGCTCTAGTACTGTAGTACATTACACTCTGGAAACTAGGGATGCTCCAATCCCGATACAGATTGAGATACCAGGGGTTCAGTTTTGGCCGATACCTATCCGATACCAGTGCAGGTTTTGTTTTATTGTAGTAAAATCAGTGCACAACAATTTTATAAATCCAAATAAATAAATAAACACCTTAGAAGGGAACAAATAAATGTATAGCACTAAATCTGGTAAAATGTTACACATTGCTATTTATATTTTTTATAAAATCCATTCATGAAAAACAATATTTTTATGGGAAGTTGTGGCCTAGTGGTTAGAGAGTTTGCCTCCTAACCCTAACCCTGGGTTCGAGTCTTGGGCCGGCAATACCACGACTAAGGTTTTTTCACGTATTTATAATGCTTTTATGCCTTTTGTGCGACTTAACAGTACAAAATAGTACACACAATATCTGATGGAGAAATGGAGAAATGATTCACTGTTATGCCTTCAGTGATATCACACTGTAAAAAAAAAATTGCTGCGAAAACGCAAAAAAGTGAGTCAACCTGATGCATTAAGACTTTTGCGTTGTCTCAATGTATTTTAAATAATTACACATAGTAATGATACAATGTTCAGCCAACTAACACTTGCTTGTTTTTGCAATTCTGATTTTCATATTTTCCCAATTAAGATTTTTGTTTTACACCAACTACTGTTGTTCAGTTAATTTGCTTTTTTATGTTCTGTGGATGAAGAATTTTCAATTGGCAAAATTATTATGCATGTTAGCCAACTAACACTTGCTTGTTTACGCAATCCTGATTTTTTAATTTTCCTAATAATTATATTTATGTCACCGCAATTGCTGTTGTTCAGTTAATTAGCTTTTTTATGTTTTGTGGATGAGAAATGTTCAATTGGCAAAATAAAGACAGATCATAAATCATTTACTTTATCATTTATTTCAATTAGAAATAAGATGCTACACTAGCACAAACTCGGTTCACAATATTTAATAAATGTTTAATAAATGTGATGTTCTTTATTGTCCTACATTCACTATGGAAACCAAAATGGGTTAAGGTTTACTGCTTAAGACATAGTAGTCATTTGGTGACAACTAATTATAAAAGTGCTAACTAAAATAGTGTGCATTGATACACACAGACAAAATATATTATCAAATGAGTACTTTAAGTCAATGTCAGTACATTTTATAAACTGATATTTTAGCAAGTACAGCATATTTATAACACTGTGGTCTGTACACCTTGGAAAACAGCATGCTTCAGAGAAAAACATGTACAGAAAATTACAGTTTGGTAAAAATGTTAGTAAATCCTGTACCCAGTCATTGGTGAAATATTTATAGGTTTCAGCAGATTTATAGTTTAGTTAGTTGTTCACATGTACATACCATAAAAAAAAAGAGTTTAGGAGTTTAAGTACGAAGCTGGACGAACAAATTAGACTTCTTTTCGCGAGTAACAGTTAGTCTCATCTATTGCGTAGTCAGTGAACTTACGATGCCTTCCAAATGGCGCTTCGGTCACACACACAACAAACTCACGTGATAGTCGGATAGTCGAATTTTATCTCGAAGTTATTAATGTAAACTGCCTTTTCCAGACTTTGGAAAGAGGTCGATTACGACGTGGGTTTCGTGTGACGTCGACAAGGACACAGGTACGACGGATAGATTGAATATACATAATATGCATACAGCGCTGCGCAGACTTGAACGGCGTATGACGTCAAAGTACAGAGAGAGCACAAAGCAGACTGTTCTACAATCAGTATTGATGTACAGCGTACATCTGTGTCTCGACTACCACTAACGGTAACTGGCCACAGACTGGATAACATTATTATAAAAATCCGGTTTAACATTAAGAAAAATATCTTTACATTTGTTAATACTAAGTGCAACCACCTTAAACATCACAATAGCGCCACATTGAGACTTAACCTGGACTAACAATAGCCTAACAAAAAGCCTTCAATATTAACTTTGGACATTTTTTGCTGAAACCATATTTTAATTACGTACGCTAATATAACAGCTTAAGTTAACGTTAATATATAATTTGCTTCAAGGTCCTGATTGGATTGCTTTATTGATTCCGAACACTGGTTCATATTCAATTGCAACATATTTAACGTTACATCTCATTTTAAAATTCAAAGATAAATATTAGTATATGCCAACATTATAACTTAGCCTATCATTTTCAGATGAAAATGATAAATACCTGCCACAATAAGTCTTTATGAAAACTATGCACCCACTGCGCAAACATATTTGCATCACTGACAGACGTTGTTTGTAAAAAAAAAAAAAGAAGAAGAAGAAGAAGAAGAAAAACAACTCATGTCCACTTTTCATTTCAAGTGCCTACAATTAATTAACGTTAATTACTCACCTGGAACCTGTTTCTCCCCGCTCCAAGTCCAAAATGGCAGCAAAAAAACGTGGCGATGCTGATAATGAGAAGGGAAACCCCGTAGATGCATGCGCGCGCAATTCAATTAAAAAATGTTTGTTCATTCAACTTGGTTAATGATGTTGCTATAACATTTAGCAAAATATTGTTGGACTAACATGCATTTTTACATAGACTCACAATATTCACAATTCATATTATCTGTAACTTAAAAATAACTGTTTGCTGAACAAAGGGCCGTTTTATTTTTTACAGTGCAGGAGGGGCTACGAGGTATGAGGGGTGGTGGTTTGAAGTCACACCAGATGGCAATGAATTTTCATTTGTGGTAAATAAATGGCAATTAAACATAACATGGAAAAAGCAAGTAATGATGGTGCCACTGAGCATTGGGGGAATTTAATTGGTTCACATCCGTTTTAATAAGCATTACAGATTAATTGTGTCAAATTCATTAAGAACTGCCACATTACATGGTTTAAATTAAATATGAGTAAAGTTCATCTGAGCATTACATATTACTATAGTATTTATTTATTTATTTACTGATTATATTCACTATATATATATATATATATATATATATATATATATATACACACACACACACACACACACACAGTATATCACTCGCAAACAAGCTCATTAATGCTTTTCCCAAAAAAAAACATGATTGTGTTTAATGTTTTTCTGGTTCAGGAGTGGATTGGCTCTAGGAATTTGACACTTGTGGCCCTTTTCTTGAAGATGTCTGAGCGTGGTGACTCTTGATGTGCTGACTCTGGCTGCAGTCCACTCCTTGTGAAGCTCTCCCAAGTCCTTGAATCAGCTTTTCCTGACAATCTTCCCAAGGCTGTGGTCATCCATGCTGCTTGTGCACCTTTTCCTACCACACCTTTTCCTTCCAGTCAACTTTATATGAATATATTTTGATACAGCACTCTGTGAACAGCCAGCCTTTTCAGCAATGACCGTCTGTGGCTTACCCTCCTTGTGGAGGGTGTTGATGATTGTAACAACAATGAGTTTTACGTAGTAATTAACTCAAATGATATATAGGGAATTTGAATAATTAATCAGGAATTTGATTAATATATATCTCAGATGACAGTTACATTAAATTTGATTATGAAAAATATCTCAATTGCCTATAACAATAAATAATCACAGGGCACTGTAACTTACTCATTAATATGTCAATATTACATTCTTCATATCAATTATTGTGATATCTCTTACTGTAAATTACTGCAGATCAAACCGTGGTATGTCCAGCACACCACTGTAGACCTATCAATTTTCAATAAAGTTATCACGCCTTATAATTCAAGGAAAAGTATTCTCTGGCCATGAAAATATTATCCTATCCTTATGATAACTTTAGTTTCTAAATTTAGAGCTTGTAGCTATAGATCAGACATCTCAGTGACTCGTAATGTGAGTGGGGTGGAGTCCAAGCCAATCGTCAGTATATGGGTTTTTAATAATTAAACTAGTAATACATCAAACTACAAATCACACAGAGTAAATATGCGTACGACAATACAAACAGTAAGCTTCATACAATACATAACGAATCCAAATAAAAGAGAGAGAGAGAGAGAGAGAGAGAGAGAGAGAAAATAGAATGGGATCACATAAGGAGCTCAGGTATGAAAATCATAGTCAGTAACTTTTAGAAGCCAACAACAAATCAGATCATAACAACACTTTAAAGCAGCATTTAAATCTCCATAGAGAAAGTGATACTTGCAAAAGGTGTCCCATGTGAGTGGCGTGAGATCGGCGTCGAGCTTGTGAGCTTTACGCGCTGTTCCCGTTGAAACAGCCATGTGCCATGAAACGGAGGCCATGTGACGCGCATGCACGCTGCGCTTGGCGTGAGCGTGGAGCACGTGGTCCTTTGTTCTGTCCTCGCGCGGTATTTGAAAGGTTCAACAAACATTGTTCCAGAATTCGTCTTCCTTGCGTGGAGAGGCGAATAGTTGAATAAACTTAGTAAAGAAAAGAAAAGAACGAAAGCGAAAGCTTCCAAAGGAGCCATTAAAATGGCTTTTTCTCTCAGCCCCTGTGCTGAGGGGGTTTGCGCTGTGAGCGCGGCCTATGGCCGCGCGGAAACAACGTTGGAGAGCAGCGTATCCGAGAACGGGGAAGAGGAAGAAGAGCAAGAAGAGAGAGGCGGACCTTGTTCGGTCGACTCTTATAGATTGAGATGTTCACGCCTCTTTTCGCGTGAACCACCCAATGAACATCCGCGATCTGAAGCGGCGGGAAAGTTCCTTTGTCTCTGGGAACAACCCACCCTAATGATTTAGGACTTGTCCGATTTCATCAGGGATATTCTAGCACGTTCGTAATTCCAGAATAATACATTTTTCATTACTTTACTTTAGATAAGTGGGTCTGTCAAAGCATGACGATTTGAAAAACACCAAACAATATATATATATATATATATATATATATATATATATATATAACTGATAGAAACACGAAGTTACATTCAAATGTAGAATTAAACATTTAAAGATTTACACACGATAATAAATTGCAGATAGTCCCAATTTATATGGGAAACATCTAATGTACAAAAAGGAAACAATACTATATATACACATTTAGACTACATTTGACCATTCTTTCCTAAGGCTTAGATTTCCTGTTCTGTTGCCCAGGGGTCATAAAGCTTTACGACCTGGTCAGGAGTGGGGGTTGCAGAAACATGACTCTTTGAGAAAGTATAAGGATTAAATCACGCATTTCCACTTATAAGTCAGCACTTTAACCATTTACCCAGGATTAACCATTTTTATGCAATACACAAACATTCAAAATACATATTAATAAGGACTTACAAAAAAAAAGTAACTTTGAGAAAGTTTCTTTGTGTGTGTGTGTGTGTGTTAAGGAATTTGGGGGGGGGGGGGGGGGGGGGTTCAGGTTTCCTTTGAGGCTCGCATGGGTATCGTAAAATAATTTAAATCCAGCCAGGCTGGCGCCAGGCCAGGCGTTTAGTACAAACAGGGTTTCATTTGTGGCTTGAATTGAACCCATGAATCGATGACCTGCATATCTGTTACATGATTGTCTTCTGGACAACTGTCAAGTCAGTAGTCTTTCCCATAATTGTGGTTGCATGTTGTAAACTAGCCCAAGAGGTACCCAGTATTTATATTCAAAATTAATAGAACTAGTCAAGCTCAAAATGGAGTATTATAATTGCTTTAGAAACTGAATTTTTAATTTTCCTAAGCTGTAAGTCACAACCATCAGAAATATTTCAGTTTGTGTGCAATTGTCATGATCCGGTCACTGAACTTTCGTTAATTCAACACTAGAGGTCATCATCCACAACACAGACTCTCACACTACACAGTACACTGTGGACTACATTTCCCATGCTCCATTGCACCAGTCACATTCACCTGATAACAATCACACCATGCACCTGACCAATCACACACAGCACAATCATCAGACACGCTTTATAAGCATTGGACTTCTCCTCACACACTGCCGAGTATTGTTCTGCACATATCCCTTCCCTAGTGATAGTTGCAATACCAAGCCATTCCATGTTTGTTTTCATAGTCTTGTCTTATTTTCTAGTTTCGATAGTCTTGTTTCAGTTTATAGTTTTTAATTAGTTTATAGTTTTCAGAGTTTAGTCTTTTTCTTTGCTTTACCCTGTTACTCATGTTTTGACCCTTTGCTCTGGATTCTGGATTACCCCTCTTGCTTAGCCCTCTGGAAATTGTCCGTTCATCATAGAGCCCAGGGACATTCTTTGTCTTGCTCTATATACACCTGTTTGCCAGCGTTTGACCCATGCCTGTTATGACCACCTCTCTGTGTAATAAAAGCTGTCACATGGTTCCGCACGTCTCACGACTCATCAGCCCCATTACAGAAATGAATCTAGAATATAGGAAAGTTTACTTTTTTAATTAAATGACAAAAAATAAAGTCCTTTTGCATGATATTCAAAATGTATTAAGTGAAAATGGATTGAATGGAAACACATTGCAGCTGGAATGGTACTTATTCTCTTTGAAAATGATGTCACCATACTGACAACTATATAAGAGAAAAGAGAAAGATGCTTCATCTCCTTTTTGACTTGCTGTCATTATCTGGGATATTCCTATAGTGGTTTGTGCTTGTGTTAGACTGTGTTTAAACCCCTTGCATGTTTTGTAATGTTTTATCATTACAAAACATGCATAAATACAGGTGCTGGTCATATAATTACAATTTCATAAAAAAAAATTGATTTAATTAACTAATTCCATTCAAAAAGTGAAACTTGTACATTGTATTAAATCATTACACACACTGATATATTTCTTTTAATTTTGTTGATCAAAATTAAAAGAAATAAACATTTTAAATATATCAGTCTGTGTGTAATGAATTAATATAATATACAAGTTTCACTTTTTGAATGGAATTTGTGAAATAAATCAACTTTTTGATGATATTCTAATTATATGACCAGCACCTGTACATTATTATTTGATGTTTATAAAAAAATACAAAATAAAAAGGGGGCTTCTAACAGAGATGGGACCAAGTCACACATGTGCAAGTCTCAAGTAAGTCTCAAGTCTTAACCTTCAAGTCTCAAGTAAGTCCCAAGTATTTTTTTCTTGGGCAAGTCAAGTCAAGTCAAGTCACAAGCTATGTCAAGTCAAGTCCAAGTCAAGTCACCTTAATATTGTTATTTTACCTGCAGAATCTGATCTTAATAAAGTTAAAAGACAAGATATAAGTAACTGTCAGTAAATTAAAATAATTTGGATTTGCATTGTAAATACTCATGTTCAGTAAAATACATCATGGAATCAAACAAAATTGTAACTTCCTAAAATTATTTATTTTTCACTTCTGCCAACAGTGTTTGAAATGTTTTACATTTTCAACATTGAGTCCATAAAACAAATAACAGCTAAACATCCAACAGACTCCTCTCTGAACACCCCTCTCTCTCTCTCTCTCTCTCTCTCTCTCTCTCAAACACAGTTTACATACAACATTAAACTTTGTTACATTTCTCCTCTCTCTCTCTCTCTCTCACACACACACACACACTCTCTCTCTCTCTCTCTCTCTCTCTCTCTCTCACACACACACACACACACACACACACACACTCTCTCTCTCTCTCTCTCTCTCTCTCTCTCTCAGTATAGAATATAAATATGACATATTTTCAGTTGTTTCATACTTTTTTGTTATGTACAGTACAGACCAAAAGTTTGGACACACCTTCTCATTCAAAGAGTTTTCTTTATTTTCATGACTATGAAATTTGTAGATTCACACTGAAGGCATCAAGGGCTATTTGAGCATATATATATATATATGTAATGTGCACTTCTCATGATTGGGTAATCGCGGCAGCTACATTTGTTTTTCTGATTAATTGTTTTGCTCTATGAGAAAGACTAGGTAACAAAATATTCGGGGCTTATGCCCCCTTAGCCCAGCCCTAGCGCCGCCCCTGGAATGCGTTTTTTTGACGGCCTGCTAGCGGATCATTAGGGGCCGTTCACATCACGTCTTGTGCGGGCGCAAGTTCGTTATTTCCAATGTAGGCGCGCGGTATGCACGCTCATAATGGAAGCAACGCGCTCACGACGCGCACCGCATCGAGTTAAAAACATCTAAACTTTTCAGAATGCCGCAAGCGCACCGCGGGTCATGTGACAATAACTAACCAATCAGCTTCATCCTTTCCCGTATCAACGTTGAAAGCTCAGCTAAGATGAAGGAACAGCTGTTCATAGCTGTATATGGATTGCCATTTTGAAATGAATTTAGTAGCAGAGCTACTGCGAGCGATTTTTAGTGCTGCAAATCCATTTATCCTTTGCTGAAATTTCCGCGTCTCCATTGAAAGAGAGCGTGTCATGGATGCTTAGCAACGACAGACGCCCCAGGAGCACTTCTGCCCGAGCGCTTTGGAAAGAAGGAGAAAGCGGCGCACCCAGCGTTTTCCACGCGTTTTTAGGCGCGAACTATTGAAGACAAAAGCGATGACCGTCGGTAACCCTCAGGCTGACATGTTGATGTGATGTGATATCTGATTTAAGTGGGCGTGGTGTGTGTAAGGTAGAGAGGGCATGACTGATGATAGTGTCCTGATCCAGTCACGACGCTATTCTCAGCCTGCGCTCCAGCTGAGTAATCAACTTTATTTTAAAAAATAATTTATATATTTTATATTCAAACTGAAAACATTATGTGATTAACACTCAAGTCATTCAAGTCATCGTGTCTCAAGTCAAGTCAAGTCCCGAGTCTTTAACTTCCAAGTCCGAGTCAAGTCTCAAGTCCTAAAAATAGCGACTCGAGTCGACTCGAGTCCAAGTCACCAAGTCACAAGTCCCCATGTCTGGCTTCTAATAATTCTTCTGTAACATATCAGTTTGTAATGGATGGAAAAACACATGCAATACCGAGTCGTATTAATCAAGATTTGTTGTATGCCCTGCCTTTGGTTTTAATGGCAAGTAATGCAAAGATAATTCTAAATAAAATAAATGAGAGGGTGGAAAACACTAAAGAAATGATGCATATGCTCTTGCAACAGTTAGAGTTTCTAGCAGAAAATGTATAGCACATAGTAGGATATAGTAGTATATGTACACACACTCAGGTATATAAGGTAAAAATCTTCACTAACTGAATAAAGCCACAACAGCTGGTGAGCCAGTAAAAAATGCTTGTGATGGTTTCCATTGACATCAAACAGATGTTCAACAACAGGCATCTCGGCGGTGGCCATCAACATGTGTCCTCTCAACGCTCTGTTGCCTCTCAGCACTTATGCGCAAAGAAACCTGCTGATAAAGATCAATGCAATGTCACAGCCACTGGATTTTACAAATGCTTTCTGACCTCTGTGGTGGGGTTTGGATATGGATTAATTTATTTATCAGGTTTCTTCATAAATCACCTTTTTTTATTTATTTATTTATTTTATTTTTTATACGATGACAGAAATGAGCTTCAGTACAACAGCACTCTTGCTCATTTGATACTAAATCCAAACCCCCAAAACCCTGCTAGGACACACCAATGCAGTTTAAGTCACTGTTTTCTGGCAAAATATTAACTAAACAATGACAGGGCTGGGATTTATGGCTCAAACTTCTGTTCTGCTTCAACTGTTCTTGTACCACAAAAAAAACAAAAAAAACATTCCTGATACACTTTTATGCCGCACGCATCCCATATGCAGCTGGTCCCTCGGCCTCTGAGACGGAGCCAGAATCACGGCCATCGAGTTGTAACTAACAAATACAAGTGCGTGTTAATTAATTTTATAGCCTTTGTGTATTTGGAATGGTTTGTCAGAATGTTTTTGCATTTTCTCTTTCTCGTTTCTCAAATTTCTCTGTTTTTGTGAACAGAGATGGCCCTTACACAAGCCAGACAAATGCTGCTGGGGGTGAATAGCATGCCAATGCTATTTTGGAAAAGATGTTTTCTTCCCTTATACTTAAGAGCTTAGTACTTTTTCAAAGAATAAAATCTAACTTATATGTTGTCAGTATCAAGTTGTCAATGTCAACATATCAAGAAAAATCACGACAAGGCTGATTGTAACCTGTTTTAGAAGCTAAGCGACTCGACTTGTCAGAGTTATTATGGGTATTTTTTTTTTTTTTTTTTTTTTTTGTGGCTTACTCAGAGGGCCTTAACATACTCTCAATGCTTTTAATTTTTACTTTTAATCAAGTTCCTTTTGCCCCTCTAGTCACATGCATACTTAATCACGGGGCTATGGCATTTTAATGAGGCATTCCGTGGAGATGTGTTAACAAGCAAACTCAATTACCATGAGGTTTCGATGAGAGAGTAGAGCAAACAAATGCAGTGCTGAAATTTCAAATGAAAGATGGAGAAAGAGAGAATGTTAGTAATTTCATATAGTCAAGGTTTGAGGTAAAGGCAAAATAATCACAAAATTAAAAAGTCAAAATCACAGGAGAGCAGTGTTAAATGTGGACAGATGAAACTGTGAACATGTGAAGATACTGTAGTGACACATAACATTATAATTAATCTGCATATTCTTTAGCTGATTACATTTACATTCATTCCAACGAGTCACGATAGTGTTCAGATCTGATCTGATTGCACTTACATACAAGGTTTACTGAAAGTTTTCTGTCATTTTAGTCCATTTCAGATTATTTTAAAATGCTTTCCATCATTTTGACAGATAAATTATATGATTGTGTTTTTTTCCTTTAGAAACATTCCCCTAGAGAAGAATGAAAATATGGATAAGAAGTGCAGATGAAATGAGACTATAAAGTTTTAAAGGCCCCCGGTAAAAGCAAACCAGGAAAGACAAACAAGAGATTTCAAGCATAGTCTAGTGAAATAATTCAAGGGATATTGTTCACTGAAATGGGTCATAAATGGTAAGAAGAGGTGACCATTTGAGCCATGTTCAAAAGAGTTCTAATTAACCACCAACCTTCATATTGTGCATATTTAATCTCTTTTAAACCATGTGTTTATTTGACATCACAGTAAATAACTCACTTAAATAAATAATGTACACGCAACTTTACAAGAAAGTGTGAGTCAGATTGGCTCTCTTTACGTAATATGCATGCATCAATGTTTATAAATGAAACAGTGTTTACATCCCTGTCAGACGAACAATACTCAGCAAAAATTAGGAACAGTTGGCAACAGATGGATCAGCAACACAGAAAGAGGAAAAGAGGGTATATGTTCATCTCCAAGAGAGATGGATCAATAGAGGGCATGGTGGCCATTACCAATGTTGGTCTTGATGACTTGAGGGGTGAAGTGGCCCTTTTGCAGCTGCTCTCAAACAATGAAGCCTGACTGACTGGGCTGCTTTGGCTTTTAGAGGGTCTGTAATGAGCCTCTACAATGAGTACAGGTGGACTGCAGCTCTCTGAGAGCTTTATAATGGCGCAGAAATAGCAGTAAGGCTACATTAAAATAGCTGAATCACCACACGAACTTGGGCCCACGGCATATTGACACAGGCAGCTGCTGAGAGGAGATGGAAGGATGTTGCAGGCCTGAAAGCACTTGAAAATCTGACTCCATTTTGACTGTAATTAAGTGGGATGTAGTCAGAGAATAATAACAGACATAAAAATGTACTGCTAAGTGATGGGTTTGAAACTGTAATGCTGGGTTTCTGGAGTGATTTAAAGATTTCTCAATACAATTGATAAAAGAGAGCAGCTTGCAGATACCAGGCAGTCTTTCGTGACAAAGATAAAAACCTAAACGTGAAAAATAGTAAATCAATAAATTATACTGTAGTTATATTACTTAGTATTTATATGTTTATATTATTATTATTATTATTATTATTATTATTATTATTATTATTACTTACATTTTAAGTATTATTAATTGATTAATTTATGTATGGCACATGACACTTTTTAATGTCACTTGTGAATAAACTAATTGTTAAGTTAAAAATAAATGACAATTTATATGGCATATAGGGTAGGCTACTATAAATAAGTCTATAATGTCCACTATATACAGTATATATACAGTATATATATATATATATATATATATATATATATATATATATATATATATATATATATATATAGTGTATATAGTGGACATTATATACTTATTTCAAACTTGTTCTGGGAGTAGGAAAATGTAAGAATTTGGTTGTCTGGTACTGCACTGCTTTAAACATCCCATTACCTGGACACTACAGCTGATCTCATGTTTCCATAGCACCAACACGATTTTCAGATTGCTGTTTCAGAGCACTTCATTGCCCCAAACCCCCACCCCCCTTCTAATTTTTTTTCTCTCACACATACAGTTACATGGAGTTCGTCTGTATCAAGCATGGATTAACGCATGGATTCATGTGGAGTTCGTTTTTTCTCTCCCTCTCTTTCTCTCTGCTGGTTTGATAATGGTTGTAGTACAGTGTTCTGTCTGCAAGGATTAGTGTACTTAATTGACTCATGATATTTGTTAGCGGTTGAATAATCATGTACCTGTAATTAGAGTCTTAGTTCACTTTATCAGATATGAACCTCTGTGTAAGATTATTTATATTACAATTGCAGCTGTTTGCAGAAATATACAAACAAATGTTCACTAATTTCTTACAAATTTCTGAGCCACACGTTTAGAGTAGCACACTTTGGGCCCTATCTTGCACCCAGCGCAATTGACTTTGTACACCGACGCATGTGTCATTCCTATTTTGCACCCGCGCAAAGCGCACTTTTCCCTCCACAGAAGCACGTCGCTAAACTAGTGAATGAACTTGCGCTCCCTGGGCGGTTCAGCGCAAAAAAGGAGGCGTGTTCCGGCGCAAACAATCCCTGGTGCTATTTTGCTGTTCCATTAAACAATTGCGCCACTGACAAGAAAAAACCTAGTCTAAAGTCAGTGGCGCGTTGCGCGTTGTTCATTATGCTATTTTAAGGGCGCATGCTTGACCATAATGTATAGCGTGCACATCGCGCATACACTTTGCTCATGTAATCTACACAGATGCAACAGTTATTTTTGCAAATCATACATTTTTACACTAAAAAAAATATTAACACATGAGATGACGGAAATCATTGTGGTGTATTTTGGGTGGGTTTCTCCCATCCCCATACAACACAACTTCTCTGTCTTTCACTGCTCTTACAAGAACATCAGTCTCCTCGGCTGTGAACCGCTCCTGGCGTGCGCCTGGTAAATACGCCATAATAATAGCAATCCATAATGGAACTTGCGCACCTGCTTTTAAAGGGAATGTTGGATGACGCTCTGATTGGTTTATTTCACGTTACGCCCAAACCACACCTATGAATAATGAAGCTACTTCAGACCAACACATATTAGATTTGCGCCGGGCGCAAGAGCTAATTATCCCGCCGTGAAAATAGCAACAGCGCCCAGACCCGCCCACAAAGTTACTTGCGCTTCGCGCTTTGACACTTGCATTTCAGATCGTTAAAATAGGGCCCAATAACAGTATTTTTAAACAAATCACTTAAAGCTGCGGTAGATAAATTTTGACGCTCTAGCGGTTAATAAACAGAACTGCTTGTGTCTTGCGGAAGAACATCGTAGCCGGAACTACTTCTCTCTGTTTATGTCTATGAAGAATCACAAAGGTACTGGGTTACTCCGCCGCGGTACCCCCGAAGCAATCTAAAATAGTCTGAATATAAACACTTATTATAGGTGCACCCTAGTGATTCAGGACAAGCTAAAAACACGGTTTGGAAAATGGATTCATGGTGTACTCGCTTATTATATACATTTTTCTACATTTTGAACACAAACAAAGTTACGGACCACAGCTCTGATTGGTTGTTTCTTACCGTGAGCGGTCTGTAACTGCAAATGGCAATAGGACCACTGGGAGGAGCCAGAGGAGCTTGATTTTTTCACAAATTTTCTGTCTAATATTCTACTTTCAGTAGAACAATGACAGGTTTAACAAATATGTAAAAAAAATATATATATATTTTTTTTACAAATTTTACCTACTGCAGCTTTAACTATACATGTTTTCATCTTGAAATTCTGAAATAAATAGGTCATTTTACATTTGTGATTACATAATTTTGTGTTTGTGATTTATGTGAAAATGTCTAGAAGTCTGGTACAGGGTTGGTAAAAGCTTGAAGTGCTTGACGTACTTGAATTTGACTTTTAGAAATGTAAGTCCTGGAAAACCCTAAATAGTGCTTGCAGTATATTATTTGACCTGTTATTGCATGTGCTGTTAGTTTGGTTTTCATTTAGAAACATATAAAGTCTAACGCATTTCATGTTGCACTGTTATCATTTACAGTTAAGTACAGTTAAGTATCATTAAGTTTGGAGCGCATCTCCATCTCAGCAGCTCAGTCCACAAACTGTTCCTCTGCACAGGCTGTGAGTTTGTGATGATTAACATTCATCTATGAAAACAATGCAAAAAAAGATCAGATTACTAAATTGACAAAATAATCAGTAGATTACTTGATTACCAAAACAATAGTTTGTTACAGTGTTAGATTAGTTAAAATATTTCAAAATACAACTGCATTGTTTTCATTTGTGTGATTAAAAGACAGAAATCTTGTCATAAAAAATAAAAATACAAAATTCTATAAAATAGCATTAAAATATTGCCTCATTCTAGTAAACTGAGTATCTGTATATCTCGTGAGCTAAGTATATTGTCACACAACCTAGTATTGAAAAGTGGTGATATAGCTCATCATTTCCCAAATGTATGTAAGAATGTTTCATTCTTCAGGTCAATCATATAACAAATAAATAAATCAGTTTGAATAAGGAAAGTGATAACTTTGCAATAATATTATTTCAAATGTTAAAGTTGTCACAGTCATTGCATGCTTTTATGCTGCACTATATTTGTGCCATTTAGCTTTATACGTTTATTAGAATTTGAAAGATAATAAAATAAATAAATAAATAAATAAATAAATAAATAAATAAATAAATAGTTTGATAAGTAAGATCTCTGATTTTAGTAATTGAAAACCAAAAAAAGTAGTGCCTGAAAAGTCCTTGAAAGTCCTGGAATTTCATTTTGTAGTTTCTGTACGAACCCTATTGATAAAATAATAAGAATATATACCTATATATAGCTAAAACTGCACATAGTTGTACTGTATGTTTCACCATTTGTCTTTCTGCTCCAGTGGTGGTCACTGTAGTTGTCAGATGGGTCTTTGGCGTGTTGTCCAGGTCATACAAGTATACACAATAAGGAATGAAAGTTGAGAAACATGACAAGAATCTATTTATTGGCAGTAATTCACTCTCCAAAAAAGCACAGAAGACCATGCACACATACACACATTGTCAACATCAGAGGCTAACACAACAGATGTGTAAGGCAAGGCACAAGATTAAAAGAGAGCCAATACATCTTGAAAAGATGAGTAAACCACAAACACATAACAGCCTGAGGATAGACGCTGTACAAAGATTCATTCAAGGTCACATTCACACAAACACACTTGTTCACCTCAGGTCATTCAGTGAAGTGTCAGAGGAGTTACATCAGTCAGAAGTAATGACATTTCTCTCTCCCTCATGCACACACATCACAAGCACAAGATTAGTTTGGAGAGACCCCACTGCACCGACCATTTTAGAGGGACACTGCTATTGACGAGGTCACTTCCTTCCTCCTATAGCCTTGAAAGAGAAAAGAAAATGAGAATACAGAAAGAAAATAAGATACCTTTCTCCTGTCTCTAAACCCAGACCAGAGAGCAAATATCATGTCATGATCTTCATAGGTAATAATATAAAAATACAAATTATTACTTCAAATATATACTATGTAAATAATTTTAAAGTGAGACATATAACCTTTATTTTATGGTCAAACCAACAAATTTAGCACTGTAGCTTTCATTAACGGACAGTTTATTTATTTATTGAATAACTTTACAATATTTGATGGCATAAATCTTCCAAATATTAAACTCTAGTTCCTCATCATAAAGAACCAGCTGTTGTTTCTTGACAGTTAATTTGTTTATACATTCATATATTTTAGATTTAATTATTATGTAATAGTTTGAAACAGGCATAACTTGAATTCTCTCTTTAAAGGTGTCATATGATGCAATTTCAAGTTTTACTTTCTCGTTGGAGTGTTACAAGATGTTCTTGAAAAGACAAGATCCCTAAAGTTGCAAAGACTAAAATCTCGAACCCAAAGAGATATTCGGTAGCACTTTATTTTACAGTCCTGTTCCCCATGTACATACTATGTACTTATTATAGTAATTACAATAACTATGTAATAACTAGGTACTAACCCTGAACCTACCCCTAAACCTAACCCTACCCCATGTAGTTACCTTGTATTTCCAGAAATTTCTTTGATAAAT
This sequence comes from Carassius auratus, assembly GCF_003368295.1. Taxonomy (NCBI): domain Eukaryota; kingdom Metazoa; phylum Chordata; class Actinopteri; order Cypriniformes; family Cyprinidae; genus Carassius; species Carassius auratus. The sequence goes on along the minus strand of NC_039276.1, from coordinate 13,015,315 downwards.
ACACTGCAAGTACACTATAAGTGCATGTAAGTACACGTACTGTAAAATAAAGTGCAACCAGATATTCTTTATAAAATGTAAGATTTGTCCATGCCCTCCTAAAACACTTTGTTTAAACGCCTGTCACAGTGTCTGGTCTGTGTTTCCCTTGGTGTCCACTAGTGGTCTCACTTCCCCATAGGCACCCCACTGCAGGCACTACATTTTCCACAATGCCTTGTCCCTTCATCACTGTTAATTGCACTCCTGAATTGCACTCAGCTGTCTCCACTCTCTCCGTTATCACCTGTCCATATATACCAGCCTGTCTCATTCTGTTTTTATGGAGTCCTTGTTTTCCATCACCCGGTTTTCTCGTGTCACCTTGTGTTTTCTTGTTTCTTGTTTTTGGACTGCTTTCCCCGTCATTGACCTCTAGCCTGTTTTGGATTACCCCATTAAACACACTGCATTTGGATCTCTTGTTTCCTGTGATGAATCGTACCAACGCCTCAACATGTCTATGTCACGATGTGGGAAGATTTGCATAACACCATCCAAATATTCACACAAAGAAAGAAGGCATAACTTTGATTCTTGCTGTAGTTTTGTTGCTGCCGGCACCGTGTCATGGAGACACTGTGTTTCGCTGTTTTACTTTGTTTGGCCTTACTAAAGAGGACAAAACTAGAAATTAGAGGTTAAGTTGTATTTGCAACATTGTTACAGTCCAGTTCTGGGGCATAGAGGAGAAACAATAAAGTACTGTATGTGGAAAAACAATGTTTTTTTAACCTTAACATAAACACATTTCATTACACCAAATACACATAATATTCTTTTTAGCAACATCAGAGAACCCCTTTAAAAAAAGTGTTATTTGGGCTTACTGCTGGACAAACTATGAGTACACTTATTATTTTTCAGCTCAGGAAAGTAATTTATAAAAGAAAAAAATAGAATCTATGAAAGCAGCTCCTACTTTGTATTTCAGTGTCATTTTGATTACTTTAGAGAAAAAGAAAAGAAACAGTAATTGCTTTGAGACATGCAAAATTGTGGTTTGTTATTCCAACCCTTAATAACAAAAGGCAACTTTGAACAGTATTTGTTAGACACAAAAGAAAGTTATTTCTGATGCAATTTCTGATAATAAATGTTTGCATTAAATACTAACTTCAGCAATGTTCCAGGGGAGTTGATTGTTCTTCGTTCTTCATGTAGCCAAGTGCACTTTAAGTGTCACACACATGTACATGTTTTTGTGTCTTTACGTGTTTGTTAATTCCCGCTACTTATTTGACAATTTCAGAACATCAATATTTTGTTATATTAGATACAAGATGTCTTGTGTCAAGATCGATGGTCATGCGGTGCTCACTTGTTTGCTATTTTATTGTCTTTAAACATCTAACAAGATATTTAGAAGATGAGAGTGGCATTATGTTCAAGAATTGTTACATGAGGTAAACTAAACAGGTGTCAGCATTTTAAATAAGAGAAAAAATGAGGATGAAACATTGCTACCTGAGTGCTGGAATGCACCTGGAATTTCACTAAATGATTTATGATGAAAAACAAAAATGCTCTATAAACAGTTACATTTATTCATATCAATAATTGAAATGAAAACAACCCCTACACTAATTAATTACATTAGTGTAGGTGCTAATGTTTGTCAAGCTACTAATAGTCTCTACAAGTGTGTTTATCTGCATTTTACAAGATATTTGAATGTGACTTCATGCTTAGTAAAACAGTATTGTTTTTTAAATAGGTTTAAATTATATGAATTATATGTAAGCTTGTTTCCACCACAGGATAAAAAAAAAAAAAAAAAAAAAAAAATGGAATAATAATAAATAAATAGACTACAATATTAGTTTATGCGACTTAAATGGTGAGAACAAAAGTCAGAATGGAAAGTCATAGTTAACTTTATTTTTTACTGTTGCGGATACAAACAAACAAAAAAAGCAAGATGTAACTCAGAGTTTAGAGGGAAAAAAAAGTCTGAATTTTTATATTGCGCAATTACCTCGTTTTGTGGTGGAAACAGGCATCCATAGAGTTCACTGCATAATGTCAGTAAAAAGCTGGTTAGATGAACTTCTTTTGTATTTGTGTAGTGTATGTAAAAAAAGTATCAGAAAAACAAAGTTAAGCAAGTGAGATCCTTTGTTTAATTCTGATCTTGCAGTTCTTAGTGAAGGTATGTAGCACAGATCAAGCATGAGAACATTTGTATTCCAACCCATTCTCACTCCAAAGGCGTCAAAAACCGAAGCATGGTCAAGCGCCCCTAGCGTCACTTTTATGACGCCAAATGTGCCTCTCGGCGTCGAATATCGAAGCACTACGACCTTCATTGCTTTCAATGGGAAACTTTTGGCGTCAGAATTCGACACGAGGACATGAGATGTTTATCGCTATGAAATCACGTTCAAGAAGTCTCATTCAGCACACATCGCGATACTTGCTATCAGTTCCACAGTTTGGGTGAGTAGTCGTATATACGCTCTTTTAATGCCTTTTATAAAATGTATTCTGTCTTATTTATTAATCAGATTAGTGCCATATGTTTAATCGCTGTATTATATCGGTCATCCGCGGCTGTCTTTGAGTTTCATTGCGTTTAAATAAATGAACACAGCTGCTAATTAGTCTGATTAAACTCTATCTGTCACGTGACGTGCCATAGACCTTCGATCCGTTTTATATTATTATTTATTTCAGGATTAATGATGTAAGTTGTATTTGTAGTAAAATCATGGTAATCACGACACTTACAATAGTAATAAATGAAATGTGAAGTTAAAACACAGTAAACTATAACTGTAGTTTTACTATGGTATATTAATAATCAATACAACAATACAATAATCACCAAACCAGCTATGTTTGTATCACTGTAATGTTAGTGCTTTTATGTGCTTTTATATGACAGATATCACAGTAATCATATGTTCTGTACCATGCTTTTAATACCTTTTAATGTAAATCCCCCCCCCCCCCCAAAAAAAAATCAAATTAAAAATAAATAATAAAACATGCATTTTTCCATCTTGCAGTTCTTTCATATCAGTTTATATATATATTATATATATATATTATATCTAAATATTTTGCTCACAGATCATTATTAACATTCTGTATATAATTCAATTTTATTTACTCTCCCCTTTTTATTATTTTTATTTTTTATTTTTAGCTGAAAAGACGTAAAGGCAGTCAGCCCAGTGGTGTTTCTGGAGAGGGATTCCTTCAGAAATGGAGAAGACAGAAAGCTGCGGAGGCAGATATATGCAGCAGTAAGTCTGTGATAGTTTGTCCCTTTTATCAAACATTCCTGCTGTTATAATTTGTACAGCATTTGTTGTTTCTTAAACTGTTGCACTGTCCAAATACCCACACTTGCCATCTTTGCACTTGACCACTTGATTAATTATTTGAAGTCTTTCCTGTATTTGGCCTAGTGTTCGAGTGAGCATGATGACCACAAGTGTGTGTCGAACTTTTCATGACCTGATGACTGTGTTTCCCAATCCTGATCCTGGAGAACCCCAGCACTGCACGGTTTTGGCGTCTCTCTTATCTAACAAACACACTTTTGAGGTCTTGGAGACTTCACTGATGAGCTGATGAGTTGAATCAGGTGTGTTTGATCAGGGAGACATCTCAAATGTGCAGTGTTGGGCTTCTCCAGGACCAGGATTGGGAGCCACTGCCTTATGGGACACTTATGTGTTTACAGAGATTTTTAATAACTAATTATCAATATTTCACATACTGTACATTGGACAGCTTTCCATGACCTCTTGTGAGACCTCGGCAAAAAGTCTGACTATTTATTCCAAAACATGATGCATGATGGGATACACAAGGCTTTGTATAGCGCTCTGGAGCAGTATTGGAGAGGTTTAGTGTGTGTTAAGGACGCTGTGCTATGGCATTATTAAGACCGGGGACAGTCTCGTTCACACACTGTCATGTACACACACTCTCAAGTGGCCAAGACTGCAAGTGTGGGTATCTGGACAGGGTCAAAGTCTTAAAAATGATCCCTAAACACATCACAGTCTTAATAATCCAGTTTAACACTTGTATGATATTGTACAAGCCCCAGGACGATCTCATCTGACACTATCAAAAGAATTCATATGACTATAGCTTGCTATTAATTACTTGCTTTCAATAATGGATGCATTTAACATTTAATTATACAGCATCTTTACAGAGGCTGCTTTTATGGTCTAAACAAAACACAGTGTAATGTATAAGTTGAATGTAATTTAATATTTCCTTCCTTTCTGTCTTACAGGATTGTTTAAGGATAACGCTGTAGCTCCATCATGCACAAGGACTCACCTCGTTAACTCTTTATCCCCCGCACACACAGAAATGGTCCCTGGATCAGTGATTTGACTTTGCAGTGGTTTGATTTTTGCAGAAGATGTAACTTTGTTTTAATTATAAGCTCATAATGAAAACATTACAGAACCAGTGATGAAAACAATAGTTAAAAATAGCGCTCCATATTAAAAATATATTGCACACTTGACATGCATGTCTTCATGGTGTTTTTTTGTGAGTTTGAAACATTTACATTGTGTTGTATAACATTTTGGTCACAACACTTTTTCCAGTGTTCTCTGAAAGACATACTGTATTTACTGTTTTGTTTTTTAATAAAAGCATTTTCATTTGTATACTGAAAATAGTTAATGTTTACAACATAACTGCCTTTTTATTCTTTATGGTGGCAAAAACGAGCTTGGTGACAGAGGACGCAGTGTAGTAATTTGGGCATGTTGTCTTTAAATGAGTTTGACATATAAATAAATAATGGAAGATCCTTACAAACATATGCATGTTTATTATGCTTTATGTATTTATTTGCTCATTCATTCATTCATTTATAATTTCAGTTTTTATTCCTAGAGTTCAAATGGTAGAGAATGGTAAATCACAGAAACACAAATGTGAACAATTTTAACTTTAAAACACAATGTAATATGCAATGTAAATTTTAGAAGCACGTCATTTGATTAGTAAATATATTTGTCTTTGGTCAAAAAAAAAAAATACAAATCTTAAAAATGTGTCTTATATTTATTATAGAGGAATCTGTCTGTTGGATACAACTGCGACTGCTGGGCATGTGCACATCAATATTGCCCAATGTTTGTCAAGCTGAACAACGGAGGAAGGGGAAGACGTTAATAAAACAGAATCTAATAAGTAGCAAGCTTAATCTATTGTTAACCGAATCTATCCCTTCAGCCGAAAAACGAAAGACATCTGTCACACATGGATAAGGAAGTGTGACGCTGCTGCTCAGCTTTGATGTCATTGGCTATGAATTTTCAGGACAGTCTGTGGTTGGACTATCTTTTAACCCATATTAAACAGCGCATCATGTTAAAGAGTATGTTTTGCTGCTATCATCACATTAGTAATATATTAAGTCAACAATGAAGTGTTGCTATCTTGACAAAAATGACATCTTTAGCAAGATCCTAATCCTAACCCTAAGCATAACTTCAATGAACTACAAAAAACAGCCCCCTAGTGTTGCCTTTGCATAGATAGAACGACGGAGGCTTGTGGGTAATGTAGTTTAAAACTTTTTATTAACGAAACGAAATAAATTATTTATTTTAAGGAAAACTGGATATCTAAATATGTTTATTGTGCAAACCTCTATGATATATTTGAGAGGCAGGCTGAAATGTGGTATTTTACAGTGAGCAATATTTAAAATGCCTTTATGTCAGCTTTCCATTTATTTCTGAAAACTGAGCTCAACATTATTTTATCAGCATAGCATAAGTAATAATCCTGCCCATTTTCTCTTTGATATGTTAATTGGACTCTGATTTACAGCCATTTGAAAAGTACAGTTTTGGGCTCTTCCGGGGGGTGCTACTGGGCCCCTGGGGGTAGAAGGGCAGTAAAACCTACATATATGTATTCTCCTCATCATGAACAACAAACTGAGCTGAGTCACATTTATATCTGACAGTTTTCACAGTCCTCTGTTTTCTATTCTATTCATCATGACTATTATACCTTTTGACAGGACATTGTGAGGCCATATGATGAAACATTGAAAAATTAGAAAGAAATGATTTAATAATGAAAATAATAGATTATTTATTTGATTTTTGAAGTAAATGGCAAGAAATATAATGGATGAACCTGCAACAACTTGCCTTTATCTATTCCCCACCTGTAAAGCAGTAATCAAGGACAATGTATACACATTGTGATACTTCACTATTACACAAGGACAAATTCATGCAGTGCTAAGAATATTAATTTATATATATATATATATATATATATATATATATATATATATATATATATATATATATATATATATATATATATATATATATAACTATTTAGCAAAAATCAGTGTAAAAATGTCCTCCTCACCCCCGTATCTTGCTCCTCAGGTGCTGGACATCAGTAATGTGTGTGCTCTTGGTTTTAATGCAGTACAAGATCCCATTGATCATTCCTGCTACATTCTCAGTTATCCCTTAAGTGTTTGTAACAATAAAGCCCATGGCACCATCTTGTAATGCAGAATAATTAATCTCGTAACTCCCCTTATTTCACTAAAAAATGTGCATATTTGTTACTAAAATATAAAAAAAATTACTTTCTGGTGTACTGATGTCCCAGATGTTATTAATCCGATCAAAAATGTTTATGTCTTAAATAAAAAAATAATCCCAATAATTAATATGTTGTTTTTCCAAGTCTAAAATAAACACATATGAGCCTACCTAGTAAAATTATGTATTTACCAAGAATCTTCAGAACACAATATTCACCATTTTCATTTTATTGAAGCATAGACTATAAAGTTGATAAAGTAGCATCAAGACAAATAAGATTCAATGAAAATAATTATCATCAAAAATACATTAACCTCATATATAAATCAGTTCACACAGATGAGTGATGAAATGTCCTTAAAAGTCACACAGTCCCATCCAGTCAACTGTGATACAGATCATGTGATACATATAAGACATGAGATACTGTTCCAGAAAATAATGATTCCCATCATCACATGTAAACTGGTTTCATCTCCCCATCGTGTTCTTCTTCTCTCGTGTCTGGAAACAGTTTGTGGTTGATATCCAGCACTGATGTGGTGTAGCTTCTCTCAGCCAGAGGATCTCTCAGTCCTAAGATCCCAGACCTGGTCAAAATGAAACAAACAATCCAGATGAAGTTGTTTAATGGACAGAGAGCTCAGCTTATGTTCTGTGTGATTTTAGCAGTGTGAGCAACTATGACCCTTGTAGTACTGTACACTTACCATTCTTCAAGCTGTTTTGAGACCTTTTGAGAAGCTTTTTCTCTGAAGAGAATTTAGCACATCTTCTTCTTTCACTCCTTTCAAGAGCATCACTTGGTCAAAACCCCTCATTTGGCTGATGAGATCATCTGTACAAATTAAAATACTGCAATAAAAATTTAAGAATTAAGAAAAAGTTACAGAGGCAAAGGTCTTGCTCATGAGACTGCATTAGCATGTGTAGTTCTCAGAGACTCTAGAATTCATCTATTGTTGCAGTAAATGTGTTTTCTTCCTCTAGAATCTTTCTCCAAAGTTCCTGACTTCTCTCACAAATGTGTTTTAGTCTGTGCAGTGTAATGCCTGGCTTCAAACCAATCCACTATCAATTCACAATTTATAACATAACATTTACAAAACAATGAAATAATGTACATTGGTGTTTATATCAACTAAACCAATTTCATGATACTTGTCTACTCTTAAAACAGGTGGTGTGTTTTCAAAAACATAATATTAAAAATGTCCAGTCACACGTTGCTAACATGCTGTAATTGTAATAGTAAAAAAAGAAATCAAGGCTGACATGACCAGTTCTGTGAGAGATCATCATAAAATGTTGTATAACACAGCATTGCTTCAACACACACATACCAGAGGACTTCTGTTTGTTTGAGCACAAGATGGCCATCTTCATTTCTCATCCTGAGCAAATCATTTCCTTGGTCTTCCTTCTCTTCTGTGAAACAAGATAATCTCTACTTACTCTGTGTGCAATTAATATTGCTCATTAAACATAATTAAGTTAATTTAAAGTAAGATTCAGACCAGAGCATTTGAGGAGTAAATGTTGATTAAAAAACATATTCTAAACAAATGTACCTGGGAAGAGCTGATCATGGCAAGATTCGCTGAGACTCAGTAATAGCTCTTTTAGTTTTTAGGAAGGTTTGTGAGGGTTGGCTCTTGAGTGAGTTGTTGAGCTTGATATTTTAGACCTGAAAAAGAAGAACAGCATTAGGATTATCTGCAAAAAATCCTGTAAGACAGAAAGAAGGAAATATTATTAATTACGTGCAACTTGTACATTACACCTCTGTAAAGATGCTGTATAATTAAATGTTAAATGCATCCATTATTGAAAGCAAGTAATTAATAGCAAGCTATAGTCATATGAATTCTTTTGATAGTGTCAGATGAGACCATCCTGGGGCTTGTACAATATCATACAAGTGTTAAACTGGATTATTAAGACTGTGATGTGTTTAGGGATCATTTTTAAGACTTTGACCCTGTCCAGATACCCACACTTGCAGTCTTGGCCACTTGAGAGTGTGTGTACGTGACAGTGTGTGAACGAGACTGTCTTAATAATGCCAAAGCACAGCGTCCTTAACACACACTAAACCTCTCCAATACTGCTCCAGAGCGCTATACAAAGCCTTGTGTATCCCATCATGCATCATGTTTTGGAATAAATAGTCAGACTTTTTGCCGAGGTCTCACAAGAGGTCATGGAAAGCTGTCCAATGTACAGTATGTGAAATATTGATAATTAGTTATTAAAAATCTCTGTAAACACATAAGTGTCCCATAAGGCAGTGGCTCCCAATCCTGGTCCTGGAGAAGCCCAACACTGCACATTTGAGATGTCTCCCTGATCAAACACACCTGATTCAACTCATCAGCTCATCAGTGAAGTCTCCAAGACCTCAAAAGTGTGTTTGTTAGATAAGAGAGACGCCAAAACCGTGCAGTGCTGGGGTTCTCCAGGATCAGGATTGGGAAACACAGTCATCAGGTCATGAAAAGTTCGACACACACTTGTGGTTATCATGCTCACTCGAACACTAGGCCAAATACAGGAAAGACTTCAAATAAGTAATCAAGTGGTCAAGTGCAAAGATGGCAAGTGTGGGTATTTGGACAGTGCAACAGTTTAAGAAACAACAAATGCTGTACAAATTATAACAGCAGGAATGTTTGATAAAAGGGACAAACTATCACAGACTTACTGCTGCAAATATCTGCCTCCGCAGCTTTCTGTCTTCTCCATTTCTGAAGGAATCCCTCTCCAGAAACACCACTGGGCTGACTGCCTTTACGTCTTTTCAGCTAAAAATAAAAAATAATAATAATAAAAAGGGGAGAGTAAATAAAATTGAATTATATACAGAATGTTAATAATGATCTGTGAGCAAAATATTTAGATATAATATATATATATAATATATATATAAACTGATATGAAAGAACTGCAAGATGGAAAAATGCATGTTTTATTATTTATTTTTAATTGGATTTTTTTTTTTTTTTTTTGGATTTACATTAAAAGGTATTAAAAGCATGGTACAGAACACATGATTACTGTGATATCTGTCATATAAAAGCACATAAAAACACTAACATTACAGTGATACAAACATAGCTGGTTTGGTGATTATTGTATTGTTGTATTGATTATTAATATACCATAGTAAAACTACAGTTACAGTTACTAATGTCCTGTTTACTGTGTTTTAACTTCACATTTCATTTATTACTATTGTAAGTGTCGTGATTACCATGATTTTACTACAAATACAACTTACATCATTGATCCTGAAATTAATAATAATATAAAACGGATCGAAGGTCTATGGCACGTCACGTGACAGATAGAGTTTAATCAGACTAATTAGCAGCTGTGTTCATTTATTTAAACGCAATGAAACTCAAAGACAGCCGCGGATGACCGATATAATACAGCGATTAAACATATGGCACTAATTTGATTAATAAATAAGACAGAATACATTTTATAAAAGGCATTAAAAGAGCGTATATACGACTACTCACCCAAACTGTGGAACTGATAGCAAGTATCGCGATGTGTGCTGAATGAGACTTCTTGAACGTGATTTCATAGCGATAAACATCTCATGTCCTCATGTCGAATTCTGACGCCAAAAGTTTCCCATTGAAAGCAATGAAGGTCGTAGTGCTTCGATATTCGACGCCGAGAGGCACATTTGGCGTCATAAAAGTGACGCTAGGGGCGCTTGACCATGCTTCGGTTTTTGACGCCTTTGGAGTGAGAATGGGTTGTGTATTCATGTGAGTGATGAGAACAAGCAAAAGTTAATGAATTCATACCATTTAGCTAAATATTGATTAGCTCCTCCAGCACAGCAGGTTTAATTTTTGGTAAGATCTTTTGTGTGTTTTACGGGAGCGTGTTTGTGTGCACGTAAGTGAATTCCTGCGTATGGCAATCCACCTTGATGAAATTGCTTAATGATTTTCTTTTATCTTGAGTTTGGACATAAAAGCTGGCATTGGCTCCTTCATTTCTACAGAAAGCAAGCCCATCATTAGAAACTACAATTACATGCAATTACCTTCCCCTTTAGAGGAGAAGAAGGAACAAAGTACTTCATGTTCCTTTCTGTGTGTGTATGTGCATACACTCTCAGCATGGGGGCAATTATTCCAAAACTCTGACGCTCGAATTTCTAAAAGCTCTGAGTATTCTAAGCACTTTCTTTTATAAGGAAAACAAATTCTTAAGGAAACGCAGATTCTGCACACTTTCAAACAGTTAAAATTGAATATTTGCCACCAGTATAACTAATGTGCAAACATAGCTGTACTCTGTTGGCCTTCTTTGTGAAAAGCAATTAACCAAGTGAGGCAAACACTCTGAATCTGCAACACAAACTGAATCAATTCAGTGCACAGTAAATGTAAGATGTGTTTCTGTCAAGAGTTCCAAACTTAAATATAGAGTCTGGTAAGGATCAACAAAAGTTTTAAAGACAGCAAATCAGTCACACAAACCAAGACCTTGTACTTCACATATATTTATATGCATTACAGTAAGTGTGGTACAGTAAGATAAAACTAAATGGAAGAAAAGTTTATTCTTTTTACAATATAAGTTGAAAAATATATTTATTTTGTAAAAAGCTGGGGGCCTTTAGAATCACCACCACCTTATACCCCACTAGCGTCAGCTTTGGTGATATGGCAAATTTCTTTATTGTTTTATTCATTTAGTAACTTTTTAGAGATTTTTATAAGAATGTATATTATTGTTTATAATTTTAGTAACAATACTGGTCAAAAATTGGGAATAATTGGGATAATTTTTTTAAGTCTCTTATATTTATTTGATAAAAAATTGCAAAGAGCAGTGAAATATTATTAAAAGAACTATTATTACAACAACAATTTTTTTTATATATATATAATTTTGTTGTGTCATAAAAAAACTGGAAGTTGAATTTAATATTGGACAGATCATTCCACCACACATCAGACTGACAATCCATAAGCTCATTCCAGTTGCTCTTTTGGTACTTTGAAAAGACTGACATCTAATGCCACTCTGCTGACAGGAACCAAAATGTCTGCCATATCTTGACTGAGGCATTACGCTGAGCTTCATCTCTCAGTTCTATCCAAATGCCAATGATACCTTAACAATCTCTCAATTTCCAGTTGCCTTCCTCCTGCTCAAAACAAAATATGACTTTAAAGGCCAACGTGCTGACAGGCGTCATTGGGAAAAATGATATCTAACCAGGGTGCCTTAGCAACAGAGTGACACTGCAGCTACCTTTGATGTCCCGTCGAGCAGACAAGCAGGCACATACACTGCCAGATCTCATCGAAGGGAAGGGGGAAAAAAATGAGAAAAAGAACAAAACAAGCTGAACTTTTCTGAAATTGCTCCTCTGTGTCTCCCACTTGGTGTCTCTCATCACCCTCTCATCTATCTCTCACCCTTCTGTTTCTCGCACATATCTTGATTGCCTTGTCTTCTTTTTTCACTCTTTCATGTCAGCTTTTCATCTAGCTATTCTTCAAGTAGCTCCAGCTTCTTTGTTTTTGGCTTTCCAAACACACCCCACATTCAGTCTTTGAGAATTAGCATGCTAACTTCGCTAAGGGCTAGATTAACTCACTGACAGTAATGTATGACATGACAAAAAAAGAAAAGACTGACATCTCTTGAATTTATCTGGCATGTAGGGCTGCGAAACAGAACTCTCCAGAGTGAAGACTAGCAGTCATATAGGCTTTTGCACATGGAACTGATTTGTGTTATCTGAATATTTCACATACAGAGGTGTAAATATTCTGCATAAAAATAAGCTTAATTTATTAGTAACTACTTTAAGTATACAATTAATTAAGTATACAACTGATACAACTATACTTTATGTATAGATGAATGGATGTATGGTTCTTCTTTTTTACTTAAAATTGGTGATTATGTGCATAAATACCAGAAAATGAAAGACAGACAGATTGAAATATAGATAGATTTAGATATTTTATAGAAGTGGAGTCATTGAATCATCCATCAAGTGATTCATTGTAAACATTGGGTCATTCATGAGCGAAACAAGTGACCGTCTTTATGAGTCAGTCACTGAACCATTCACTCAAGCCATTCGTTTAATGACGCTGATTTATTCAGGAATGTAACATCACTACAGTGTGTTAATTGACACTTTTCTTTTGATTTCTAATGGAGGAGAAACATAGACAAACATTATTTCTGTGCTGCTTCAGGCATGTAAAGAAAGTGTATTGGAAGGTAGTGTCTGAATATGACACAAGCCTGATTCAGATGTTAATTGTTTCTCATGGGGACTTGAAGTGGAAATGAGCAGTCAGTCAAGTTTTCTTTATTGAGGAAAACAGCTTATATTTTAATAATAATAATAATAATAATAATAATAATAATAATAATAATATATATATATATATATATATATATATATATACACACACACATTTTAAAGAAAAAAAAAAAGTTATAGCTTTTGGAGTAAGGGCACCACCATCTTGCAGTACAACCGCATGTGATGTCACAGGGTTGGTTCGCTCCGATGACCAGTGCTGTAACATAAGCATTTATTTACATTTTGAACAAACGCTCGTTTTGAAAACTATACTCGTTTACGTGAATACTCCTCAAGACTGTCATTCCAATGTGATATTGCATGCATTTGCTGATGAAGGCGTGAAAAGAAAGCTCAATTTGGTCGGCATTACTCACATGTCATCCGAGCCGATATGTGGCTAAGTGTTTGTGCGTGTGCGGTAGCGCGAACAGTTAGTAATTTTTTTGTGTGATATTTTTAGTTTACTCACCAGACTGCCATATATACAGTAGATATAATATATGTTTGTAAAATGACACAGTTTTATTAAAGTATCAGTCTATAATGATATATGATTTTGCATTAGCTCCACCCATTGGAGAAACCGGCAGTTCTTAACCTGAATAATTCCAAAGGAGTATTTTGACAGGAAAATATAAATGAGTATATCGTTTACATGAGACCATTGAAAAAGGAATTATGAAATATATTCATTATTTTTGTTTTCTTCGCTTACAAAAAGGGTTGCTTCATATAACCCAGACTGCATGTCTGATGGCAGATGGAGTTTTCTGATGACAACTTTTTTATAACTTATATAACTTATAAACCTTGAAACTGTTACGGTATTTACTTGACAGTCTATGGGACACTCTCAAGACTCCAGGTTTTCATCCAGAATATCTTAAATTGTGTTCCGCACCAATCATAGTATGACACCAAAGTACCAAGAGAGTGATTTAAATGCATAAGGAGCCATCTAGGTCTCATGAATGTCACACAATGATCGATCTGCAAAGCACAAACAGCCAAAATTGGGATATTTAGGAGTGGTATTCTTTGGAACGGTACTGAATATCAAAAATCTGTTTAGTAATTACTGAGTAATTCCTCAGTTCAAATATCATCTGGTCAGATTTTGGACAAAATCTGAGAGAGGATTAGCGAGTTGCTGTTTTTAATTTACTTCAAAATGGCTGACAAACAAAATGTTGGAAAATGAAAAATTAGATATTGAAAAAGTCAGAATAAGGCTAGGATTGTAATGACACAGACACATTTTTGGTATCTCATGACCCATAAGTGGCACTTTGGTGTGTTACCTCAGACTGTGTTGCTGATGAACTTTCATTAAAGTTGATCAAAGTTTGGCAGAGATACAGCCTCTGAACCAATTCAGGGTTTGCTATAGTATAACTTTTGAAAAACGTAAAAGTGAAATACTGTACTTTTCAAAATGTCCATCACTCATTTGGACAGAGTCTTAATGTAAGGTTTGAATGTGATCATCATGACGTAATCAGGATTAGATTAAGGGTTCAAATGTTATAATTGTTTGAAAAGTTGTTATAATTTTTTTTTTTTTTTTTTTTTTTTTTTTTAACTGTTGGTGGCACCATAGAGTTGGTTCTAGAGACCCCAAATTTTGTAAGATCACTATTCATAACATCACTACAAGTGTGCCAGACTTCATCAATTTCCTATAGGGCTGCCATAGACTCCCATTGGGGAGCAAGAAGAATAATAGGGAAACTATGTAAATATAAAATCTGTAATTTTATTTTTACAGACATCCAAATGAGGCTAATAGGGCTACAGACACATCCACAATTCCTATTAGTCCTAACAATAAAATAAAATTAATTAATGAAGGCTAGTCACTGATGAGTAAAATTCTAAAAATGTTCAGCAATCAGTTTCCAAACATAACCCACTAATCAGCTGTACAGCATAAACACTACATATCTGTTTTCATTACAATTATTCATTTAAAAGGCACCCTTCTCACATTTATCATTGGCAACATGCATAATAGATCGTAAAAATGCCCTTTTTAAACATTTAATTTTTTCAAATTTAGTGGCAAAAGTATTGTGAAAACAGTGGGGTATAATACCAGCATGAAGTGCACTTTTATAGTATAATTTTGACAACAGAAACTAAGACTGTTGTTGTTGGAATCACAATAATCACCAGGTGGAAAACATAATTTGCTGCCAAACAGTTAAATTTCCACAGTCATCCTATTGGCCACATGTTCATCTTGTGAGTCTGGATGATGAAGGCTGGGGTGACGATGATCGGAGGGGAGGCAGATCATCTGTCAGACCATTATTCAATAAAAAGTCAGTTTAATTAATATAGAATGTCTCTTTCTAAATAACAACAGCTTCACAGGGGACAATATCCACATCAGAAAAACTCAATTTTTAATAGTATATCGATCAGAAGTTTTTGGCAGACAGTTAGTTGTTTGATAATAATAACTTTGTCTAAATAGGCAATCTATCGATCCTTTAAACTGATTCCTTGATCTGTCACAATGAAGCCTTTTCATTTAGTGATGGCATCAATAATACAGAAAACTGACTGAATTAATTGCACTGTAGTACATAGCAAACATAGCAAAATATGCATTGTAAAACTGAAGACTGGGGATTTGCCGCATGTTCTTCTGCCCTATTTATATTAAATACAATTTCAAAGTCACATGCTTAAGTTGGTTGATGTGAAGTTGGCATGTTATCATGTAATGGTATATATATATATATATATATATATATATATATATATATATATATATATATGTATATGTATATGTATATGTATATGTATATATATATATATATATATATATATATATATATATATATATATATATATATATATATACATATTCTTTTTGGAATTTCTTTTTTTTTACATTTTGTTATTTTTATCATGTCATTAAGAGTGGAGAAATTGTGGTGTTGTTGAAACGAGGGGTAACAGGGACAAGCAGTGTGTCCCCTGCATCTGACACACACACACACACACACACACACACACACACACGCACACACACACACACACACGCACACACACACACGCACACACACACACTGTGTCAGTTGTGTGTTGTTATTGAGCATAAAAAAGGCATCAAATGCTACTTCTGCCATAATGGTCCAAAGCCTGTGTCCTCCACAGTACTGTGCAAAAAAGGTTATGACTGCAAGCGTAACTAGCATTAAACACTGACCACTGACACCAGCTAAGGCATGTACTGAGTGAGCTGAAGTATCTTCACTTGATGATGTTTCCAGAAGGTTTTGTACTCAGCAGTTCTACTGTTCTGGTTTATATCCCTAACCTCTACATGATTTATTCCACCCACCCCAAGACACAGATAGTCTATAGCACATTGAGTTTACCAAACTCAGCATGTTTATAATGGCCTCATAACCCTGCTATCTCTCTAACAAGCAGTCAGTGACTCTGACCTCCTTAAGTAGGTAGCATTTATTATTATTATTATTATTATTATTATTATTTTTAGTATGTAGGTATATTTTATTTAGCATGGAAAGGAAAAGAAACAGGGCCAATCTATATTAAAGTATGTTAAAGAATGAGGAAGGATTTAAAGGTCCCCTTCTTCGTGATCCCATGTTTTAAACTTTAGTTAGTGTGTAATGTTGTTGTTAGAGCATAAATAATATCTGTAAAATTCTAAAGCTCAAAGTTCAATGCCAAGCAAGATATTTTATTTAACAGAATTCGCCAACAAAAAATGACCCGTTTGGACTACAGCCCTCTAGTTCCTGCAGTAATGACGTCACTAAAACAGTTTTTTAACTAACCTCCGCCCACATGATTTCACAAACAGGAAGCAGGAAGAAGGAAGATCTGCGTTTGTGTTCGACATGTCGTTGAAACGCTGTTATTTTCATCTCGGAGTCCAATCATCTTTGTTTGGGCTACCCAGGGATGCTGTACTTGGAGATTAATGGCTACAATTTATGTTTAACTCGGTTCCCGAAAATTATAATCCACATGTAAAACTATGTTCAGCACATTTTGCTGAGGACAGCTTGCCACTGACAACTTCCTCAAACTCAATCAGTTTAATGCCGGATTCGCAAAACGATTATTATAAATGGAGCAGTTCCCTCTTTGTCTGGAGAAGGCGTTGTTTATGGACCACAACTGGTAAGTTTATTTTATTAAGTTGGTGCGTTTAACAGTTTCTGTAGCTTTGTTAACTAGATGATAGGGCTGAACAAAAAAATGAATGCGATGTTCATGCGCATCTCGTCAGTAAAAACGCTCCTGTGATTATAAGTACATCTCCAGCACGTGTGTTCTAGTCCAATCGCGTTTCCAGGAGGGCCGCGTGCACTCAGCTGCTGTCGAATCACAACACAGGAACCACTGGCACAATCAGAACTCGTTACGTATTTCTGAAGGAGGGACTTTATAGAACAAGGAAGTCATCAGCCCGTTTTTGTGACAGTGAAAACAGCGGTATACAAATAGGTGAATTGTGTGAAAAATATTGTGTTTTTTTACACAAGAAACATGAACATGTTATATTGCACACTGTAAACACAATCAAAGCTTCAAAAAAGCGTGAAAAACGGGACCTTTTGTGACAGTTGTGCTTGTCATAGACACTGCTTCCCAAATTATTTTCTATAGAATTATTTTGGTTGGAAAGATAGTTTTTTTTTTTTTCAGATCTGTGGTGCATTGTGGGTAATGGGCTGTAGTAAGCAGTGTTTGGAATAAGTGTTAGGTAACGACGTTATTTTTTCAGTAATGGGGTAATCGAACTATTTACTTTTTCCGGTCGTTATAACGCCGTTAACATTACTGGACGTTAAATGCGGTGCGTTACTATGCATTGATTTAATAAACTATGTAATACGAATGCACCCCTGACTCACACAGCGAGTAAGGAGGTGGATTAATAATGAGATAAGCGATTATGATTGGCGAAGGCAGAGTCATGCGTTTCATGTTAGCCAATCAGAGCCAGTGTTTTTACACCAGCGGCGTCAAACACACAGTCAAGATTCACAGCAGCAGCAGAGATGGCTTGTCAGGAGCAATCCAAAGAAAAGTTGGCATTTTCAAGGTGGAGCTATAAGCACTAATTCAAATTCATTGTGGTCAAAGGCAAGAACGTGCATGTAATGTGTAGCCAGTGTTGGGAAGTAACTAGTTACATGTAACGGCATATAAATGTAACAGTAATCAGTTACAGTTACTAAGAAGAAATGAGTAATTAAATTACAGTTACTTATGAAAATTGTAATGATTACAAAGAGGATTACATTTGAATATTTACACACATCCACATACAGCTTATTTCTTTCCCAAATTGCACTAAGACATGTGTCCCATAATCCATAGAATTCAGTCATAAAAATGGAATTCAGCCTATAACGCCAACGAAATATGCCACATTTTGGATGAATGAATCAAAAGTAGGTCAGTACACTTGAATAAAAACCCGATATGGACTGGTGTCTGTGAATATTAAGCCGCAAAAAGACTGAATATGAATCCTGCACGTTCTGCGTTTCCGTGGAAATCAGGCGCTGACTGGACTTTGGGAGAACCGGGACTATTCCCGGTGGCCTGGCAGACGATTTGGCCCTCTACTTTGATATTGTTATTGTATAATTGCAGGCCGAATATACTAAAGCGGTTATTTCCGAATCCGCCATTCGATAATTAAATCTCTAATAAATCATGAATCGGTTAGTTGTGACTGGCCATGGTTGGTCTCGCGCGCTCTCTGCGCCTCCGCTGAACGGTTTGGATCAGACTCCGGAGTAATCAATGCGAGAGAGAGAGACCAGAGTGAACTGTGTAGCGCACAGCTGGAGCAGAGAAGCGACACTTCTGTTCAGGGTTTCAGGTGCAGGTCAGTTTCATCTGTAAATATGCTAATTGTATAATTAGTCAAGTAGCATAAGCAGCACATTGCACACACTCACTCAAAATACTGTATAAACGACGTCATTATTATCTATTGTAATGTTACAGTAGTAATATAGCAGACAAATCATCATATTTCCTTAGGAAAATTAATGTAGCCTATATTATGGTACTAACCGTGGTTTAACATGGAATTTGTTGTAAAAATAAATACAAGTGGTAATTAATTTGCCAAAAAACAAAACAAAAATGCACCTACAACATGGTAAAAGTCAAATAAAAATCTTCAGTATTAAAGTCATGAGAGAGATGGATGGATAATGGAAGTAAAGGTGCAGTTCAGGAGAGAACTCTTAATTATGTTGCAAGTCCCCCAACCTAAGGATTCACATTTTTCATGTCAGGTCAATAAAAAAAAAAAAAAAAAATAGGGTTGTCCATGTTTCAGAATGGGTTGTGGGTGTATGAGTGTGAGATTTCCCAGCCTATTTTTTATTTTTATTTTGAGAAACTATCATCATATCATATACAAAGAGACAGCAGTGTTTCAGGAGTTTAGTACACAAAATAGGACACATGCTTATTAGATAACCGTATTTAAGTTGATGTATATGCTTTTATTTTTTTATTAACTATTTTTCCCCAAACCATTGTTAGATGCAGTTAGATGCCTGTAGTTATGCAAAGATTTGGTTTCAAAAACAGTATCTATAAACTATTTCTTTTGATTTTAAATCTGCATCGAACTTCAGATCAATCTCATTAAAGTAAAAGGCAGTACTAAAGTCTGATTGTGTGGTGGATGTGTTCAAATGGGATCATCTTAATTCAAGTGATGAAGGATGGTGAAAGTCTGACAGTGTTGAGCACTACTTTAAGGTTAAACCTGCATGGTGTAAATGGTTGAAGATGATTAACAGTTGCAAATAAACATTCATTAGAAATTTATAAAAGTAATCAAAAAGTACTCAAAAGTAATTAGTTACATTACTTTTTTAAAGTAATTAAAAAAGTTACACTACTATTACATTTTAAACAGGGTAACTTGTAATCTGTAACCTATTACATTTCCAAAGTAACCTTCCCAACACTGTGTGTAGCCTACATTTAATATGTGACAAACACATCTACAAAGCTAGTGGCCAAAAACACTTTTCTTACAAAGATAATACTTGGAAGTGCAGGATAAAACTCTTGCCCTCTGTTGACGTGCAATAAATATTGAAAGTTATGGACGAACACCTGTCTGTTCTACGCATTTTAACTGACTTGTGAAAACTGCTCCAAAAAAAATATATATAAATTTTATTTGACATATAGCAATTATTATTATTTTTTTATTATTATTATTTTTTTTATTTTAACAGTAATGCAAATAGTTACTTTCCCTGGTAACGAGTTACATTTAATATAGAGTAATTCAGTTTCTAACAAGTAGTGAGTAATTTAACTAATTACTTTTTTAAAGTAGCGTTCCCAACAGTGGTAGTAAGACTATATTTCCCCCCCGATTTCTCAGCTTTTTATACTATATTGTATTTTACACTTTATACTGTTCTATATATTTATATATAGATTATATATAGATCTACAAATTAGAGGACCCGAACTGTTATAATATGTTATAAATGTGTAGAAGATTATGTACATAAAGACACAGGACAGAGGCAGATTGCTCACTGCTGATGCTTGTTTATCCTTTGCTGTGGTGAGACACTTTAAAGATTCATGGTCTCTAGCTGCCCGTCTGGAAGGAGGTGAGGTTACAGACAGTTCAGTGGAGCAATGAGAATGAAGGAGATCTCATATGCCATCTATGTTTCTTTCTTTTTTATCCTTATAATTATACATATGGACAGTAATGTACAATATATATATATATATATATATATATATATATATATATATATATATATATATATATATATATATATATATATATCACATGTATGGGTCTTGACCCCTCATTTAGCAGAAAATTGTATCCAAAATGACTGACTTGAAGAGTTGAAGTTTGAAGAGGCCATACAAGTACAAGTGCATAATTTCAGAGAAAAAAAATAAAATAAAGTCTGATTAGTTTTACAACCATAAATAAATGAAATGCTTATGAAAGTTGTATACATCATTCATGAAATGTTTGGTTTAGATTGGTGACAGACTTTCAAAGTTTTCATTTTATGCACTGGAAAAGACACGCTTGACTGAACTCTGAACTCTGGTGCAGCCAGTGAGTTAGCTTCTTCTCGCTCTAATCCTCTTTTTCAGTCTAGCACCCTCTTTTCACCTCTATCCCACTTTTGTCCAGTTGTTGAGAGGACCGGCATACTGCTGAAAGTGATGAAATGATATTTTCAAGCAGATTTGGGGCAATAGAGCACGGGGGGTGGGGGGGGGCGCTGTGTGTTGCAGACATCGACCATAATAGGATATTTTACGATGACAGTCCTTTCACAGCAACAGTTCAACAAGGCCAAGCCAAAGAGGGTAAGTGAAGACATCACTGGCACCTCAATCTCAAACAATACTCTCTGGCCCCGTTTCCTGTTACAATGTGTTCAAATATAAGAATCAAAAACACCAAGGTAAAGCTCTCTGAATCTCAAATCTACAGCAATCATGTCCTGGTTTCTCCCTCCAAACCTCTCTCTACCTTCAACTTTCTTCTGAGTGAACATGGATCAGCTTCTTGACATGATAGAGGCAATTACTTTACCCTGGTGATGGGCAGGAAGAGCAATCCTGACAGGAAATGACAGAAACAGATGAGTGGGCAGAGGCAGATGGCAACCGAATGGGTCAGGTGAAGAAAAAGAGTAGAGATGTAACCTACAAAAATGAGAACTGTAATTGTGAGGCTGTGATCGGGAGGTTCAAGTGGGTTTTAGTGAGGTTAGAAAATGAAGAAGCCAAAAAGGAGGAAGAGGGAAATACTAAATTAATCCAAAGAAAAAAGGAGAAAATGAAATGGAAAGAGCACATAAAAATTAGTCTCTTCACTGTTATCCAGCAGATACCAATCTTCCTAAAATTGAACATTAGGGGGATATGTCATCTCCTTAGATATAATTTACTGCCTCGTCCATTTCTCTCTCTCTCTCTCAAAAAAAAAGGGGTTAGGGACTGAAAAAGAAAGGTTTGAATGAAAAGCTTCTTAGAAAGAGCAGCATGTGCCATTATTATAATAAATAAAGGGATTTAAAAAATGTAAAAATGGCAAAAATTAGAAATTACTTTTGCTTTTACTAAAGCATGGCGCTCCTCAAATTTGCTTGTTGGACGACAAGTGTTGTATAAGATAAAAACAGCTAATTTCAAATGAAAACCTTCTGAACAAGCACAAATATCTACTGTACGATAGACAAATGTAATTGTGTTTAGAAAGGTTCAACATTAACCCTTTTTTAAATAAATAAATAGATAGGACCTTGTTTGACAAGCTGCTGGGGAAAGATAAGGTTTAGAATTGTGGCAGTGTTGACTCAGCAACCTCTTAAAGCAAAGCATCATGATCAATACATCATCAATCAGTGGGTTTAAAGTGTGACATGATGCCGACGAGCATACGAATACAGGGATTACAAAGGCGGCAAGAAACTTGCATGGGTAAGTGAAATTCAAGTGAAGAAAATGCAAAAGCTGTTCAAAATGATAGATTGTGATCTTGTCATGAAACATTGAAATTAACCTTTAATCTGACCAATCTCAGAGTCTTCTCTGAACTCTTCCGTAGTTTTGGAAAACCTAGGCAATTTTGCCATCTCATAATTTATTTCCCTGTAGGTCTTTACACGCTTTAACCCACAGGAAGTCACTTTAATGAATAGCTGCCATAATCACACATGTACACACTAAAAAATGTTGGGTTAAAAATAACCCAACCTGCAACCCAACTATGGGTTGGTATAGCACCTTCCCATCTATGGGTTATTTCAACCCAACCCATTGGGTTAAAATCCTGTTGGGTTAAAAGTTACCCTTCAAGTTAATGAACAGCGCTCTCCTCCACCCTCAATACCCGTGGCTGAAGTGTCCTTGAGCAAGGCACTGAACCCCCAATTGCTCTCCGGACGCTGGATATATAGCTGTCCACTGCTCCGAGTGTGTGTTCACTTCTCACTGCTGTGTGTGTGCACTTGGACGGGTTAAATGCAGAGCACCAATTCAGAGTATGGGTTACCACACTTGGCAAATGTTACGACTTTCAAATAAAATTAACATAACATATAATAATAGAACAAAAAATAATCATTAAATCAATATATTAGCTGCTGGACCTACTGATGATCAATAAAATAAAGTTTTTTACTGATTACTAAACACAAAGTTTTTAAGGAGGAGACAGTGTGCAGAAGAAACTATTAAAGACTGTGTGTTACAAAAACTCTCAAATGGGAGCAGAGGGCTTTAGGTAGTAGATGTCATATAGAAAGAAAAGTTTGAAACACATATCGACTTCTTGTAGTATCGTCTCCTGTTCCATCGCCTCCCTGTTTAAAATAATAACATCTTTGGAGGAGTTTTCCTTGTCACCAAGCACCAGGACATGTTGATTCTGGC
Organism: Carassius auratus; assembly: GCF_003368295.1. Lineage (NCBI taxonomy): Eukaryota > Metazoa > Chordata > Actinopteri > Cypriniformes > Cyprinidae > Carassius > Carassius auratus. The sequence continues at coordinate 12,991,870 of NC_039276.1, read as the reverse complement.
TTGTCTTGTGATTCAAGTGCAGCACTAATTAGTGCCAACCTTAAAAGAATAATAATAATAAAAATAAAAAAACAGTTCAGTTAACATGCATTGTGATGATATTTCATTGATACACTCACTTTACAAATAAGTTAATTTAACTGAGTTAAAAGCAATAGCGAATTTAAATAGGTTAAAGTGATAATTCACCCCAAAATTAAAATTATGTCATCATTTTGTATTGTACAACGTGTGTCTCATACAAAATACATAAAGGTGACTTGACTACACAGGGCACTGTAAAAGTGTTGCTTTTACTTACAGGTTTAATGTCAATGAAGGACCGCTTCATTTCCGTGTATGATGTGTACACCAATTTTCCATTAGTGTGGTATGGTGCAAACAGCAGGAAGAGTTTAAAGACAATTTCTGCACGAAGGCCTTTAAATGAAAAAAGTACAGAGAAAGCACAAGTTGAAATGAAAGGAAGCTTTGTTGGACGGAATGCAACAGTACACTTATTTCACCTCATTTGTCTTTGTTCATAATTTTTTTGAAGTCATAGGTCTAAGTAAAATTGAAAACTTATGTATCATTAATTTAAATAAGTTACTTACCTTGAAATGTTTCAATTAACAGGCAGAAATTCTATTGTTGCAATTTTTCCTTGATGAAAAAGTCCAATGTCTAAAACAGAAGTATTGAGAATGAGGAGATGCATCATGGTAGCTTGCTGTCACGTGACGAATTGAGCTCGCCCACAATTTTGGGAGGATAAGCTATCGGTTGCCAGGGGCAACAGTGTAAGAGCGATACAGAGACGGATACAAATTGTAACGGATATACGGATAGAAAATACGATAAATTATATAAATAAATACATATATATGATAGAGAAATTAAGAAGAAATGGAGAAGAATGCGGCAAAAGAAAAGGGTCCTTACATGGAGAAACTTATTAACAATGCCAAACAGAGGTATTTAGAGAAACTGGCTAATATTAAAAACGGAACAAAGATCTAGACTCTTTACCACCTTGCACTTACATGGAAATAGTTAATTACTTGGTTTTTGGCATCAGTTATTACACTATGCTAGAATTCAAAAGCCTGAAATCCTTGGAAAGTTACAAGACATTCAGCTGCGGCTGGGTGCACGACTTGGTCATCTACAAGCCCCCAAACTGTGAAAACACCATTGTACTGGCAAAGGTAAGTTGCTTCACCTTTTGTCAAGTCAAGTCACTTTTAATTATATAGTGCTTTTTCCAATCCAGATTGTATCAAAGCAGATTAATAATATAATAATAATAACAGTAAAATTACAAAGTTTATTTCTGCTGTTACTTACAGCAGCTCTGGATCAAACAGTGATGGCATTCAGTTCAAATGAAATGCTTTTTCCATGTAGGGAAACGAAAAAACTGTAACAAATGGTTCCTACGGTTTCCACGACAATCGTGTGAGACACTAGAGCAGTTTTTTACACAGCAGTGTTTTCCAGGCATTCTAGAATAGTGCGACAACCTCCTCTACTACCAATGTAAACAATGAACTGTGCTGGCGGGTATCCTCCCAAAATGGCGGAAAGGGGAGGAGACGCGGTCTCTGGGGGCGGGGCGCTGTGTCGTGACGACATCTCCTCCTATACACAACAAAAACATTTAATACCACACATTTAAAAACATGTCAATCAATCTAGCTTCATAATAGAAATTGTTGTAATTATAGAGTATTATAATAGATGCATAACAATATTCAATATGAATAACCATTAAAGCACTTTTACTGTACAATTAATTAGTAGCCTACTGGTGCGCTAAGACGAATATGGCTTCTGTTTTACGCTCCCCTCTTAACGGTTGGTTGTAGGAGTAACGTTAATGTTATATAAATTTGGGACATTGGTATAAATTTTCACTGAAAGAGTGGATTGCCTCACGACTGCGCGCTTTTCTTTCATCTGGGTTTTTAACTTTTATAACAGAAAATTGCAGGTTCATTCAAACGATTCTCGCGGAGTCTGTTGTCTGTCTCATGACTGATGAGCAGCTTCATTCACTGGTCAGATCCCATAAATGGTCCGTGCGGCTTTTCTAGCTTAATTCTAATGATTCAAACTTTCACATTTCACCAGACATTTTTATCAACTTTAAATAATACTTGTATGAAAAGTTTTGCAGCTAACGTTAATCTTTTAATGTATTAAAGCTGGTGAAAAAACATTCATTTACAATCGATCTGATTCTCTGAGCGAAACATACGGACTAAAGGCAATACAAACTTTTTTAACGTATATAAAAAAAAATTATTAATGTATCAGACACATTACTTAATGTTATAACAGTTATATACATCATTCGATTATATTAACAGTTAGACTACTTACCCTTCATAATCAGGCAGGCTGCCACTGATGTCCGTGCTGACTCTCTGACTGGACCGTTATCATTTGAACCGGAGTGAAGCGGGAAACATATTTAACCCAACAGGTGGGTTATAACTAAAGATAACCCAACGCCGAAAAAAAAAATGACCCAACAAATTTTAAGATAACCCAACATATTGACCCAATAGGTGTAACCCAACGGTTGGGTTAAAAAAAACAACCCAACGTTTTTTGCTGTGTACAAGAGAAATGCAAACCACTTTGTTTCATACAGATAAAATGTTCCTTCCTGCATGACCAGATTCAATACAGTGCAGAGGAAGAGACAGTAGTGACAGTGATTCAATTAAATTGAAATGTTCTGTAGGCTCCTGTGTGAATGCACTAGTCAATATGAAGTGGGTATTTACACTGGATCCTTTTTTTTTTTCTTGATAAGATATGATCATTTAAACCACCTCTAATTATACATTTTACTATTACCAAAAGGAATGAATTCAAAGTATAGTATTTTAGGAACAGGAAGCATGATACGTGTGGTTTGAGCAACCACAAAACTCATTAATTTCCATATGGGATAAGACAGCATTTCACTGCCCAACATTAGTATAATCACAGAAGTGTTATGTTTGCATATGGAGTAAATTAAAGACACATTTAAAGGGATAGTTAATGTTGTTTCAAACCTCCATGTCTTTCTTCTGCAAAACACTATGAAAATATAACAAATGTTTTGAAATCTGTTTCATCCATACAGTGAAAATCAACTGGGTCCAGTGATTTTTCAGACCCCACTGACTTTCAATATTTGGATAAAGTTAAGACATACTTCAGAATGTCTTTATTTTGTTCAACAGAAGGACAAAAGTGACATCAGGTTTAAAACAACAGTGTAATGTCAGAATTGTCATTTTTAGGTGAACTATGTCTTTAAGTGTAACCGAATAGCAAGTTGCTGAGTGATTTACCAGCTAAAATGAAGCCCAGAGCTTATGACCAAGAACAAGAGAGAAGGAAAGACCTAATGGGTGGGAAAGTGAAACAGTTTACACTGTCTGCCAGTTTTTCCCCCACAGCAATCTGAGAGCCATTTGTCAAAACTAGAGGAAGAAATTCAACAGCACTCAGCAGCGCTGGTGATCAGAGATGATTTATTGAGTTGGTATCAATGCCCACTCACACCCAAGCATAACTGACACATGGGTAATCTCACGCTTCTGCCTCTACATAGATTTGCCCCCCCCCCCCCCCCCCCCCCCATATTTTATATCTGGTGCTCAAATTATTGCAAAATCTCGATAGATTGATCAAATTTCAGGCTAAATAAATCATATATCCTCATAACATTCACCTCTGAGGAAGCTCATTTGATCAGCAAGGCCAAGTAAAGGTGGAAAAATGCTTCTGATTATCATAAATGACTCAGACAAAAATACTTAACAATTACATTAATAAAGTTTGAATTGTTCATGGGTGAGTGGAACAGAGAAGTCAAGAGAGAGAGCGGCATAATCTATCCGCCCTGCCGCAAATGTAATCAGATGACATGGCAAACAGGGCCAGGTGTAAATTTACGTAGGCATACGGAATGGCAAACGCAACAAGAGATGTTAATTTTACCGCAGAGATAAAGAGATGAAGTTAATTAAAATGCTCCGGCTCTAATCACTGGAGCACAGCCACTTTAAAGAGAAAAATACATGCCTTGTCAAAGTCTGTCAGCGCTGGAGAGAGAGGGAGAGAGCATGCTGTGCTCCTCTCTGGAAACTGGGAATGAATTATCTAATCAAAGATAAATTTGCTTGGTGAGCAATAGCCAATCAGATACTCAGATGGTGTGCTGCAGAGCTAAACGCTGTAGGAGGTGTGATACTTTAATAAGCTCATTTGAGCACATCAGAATCCATCAGAATGACAGCATGCTTTAGATATGAATGCATGAGAGGAGCCATTGAAGTTGGTTACAGGTGTACTGCCTTATTATATTTCTGTGCCAGGATTTCAAGGCACCTACAGTAGCAGGTAATTTCGAAATAGGATTTTGTAGATAGGCATGACTGTAGAAAACTCTACATTTGCTTAAGGTTGGAGACACAAGGAGGTAGCAAATCACAAACTATTACAAATCGTACACACACACACAAACATATACATTCACTGACATTAAAACTCTCAGACAGCAGCAGTATAAAAAATAAATGTTAAAAAATTGTTAAATTGAACATTGAAATGATTGCAATACTTTTTCTAAGGCAGAGAGAGAAATACTTTGTACATTTTTTATGCATGTCATCAATGTGATTTATTATTATTATTATTATTATTATTATTATTATATATTTTTTTATATATATAATTGTCATATGCGTTTAGAACTTTTATGATTATAGATCTATAACTGTAGAATTCAAAGTTTGCATTTTTTTGTGACATAAAATAAATATATAAAGCCATCAGTCCACAGCAAACCTTCTGTAGGTCGACAAGAAAAGGAATCCTAAAGTTGAGTTATGGCTAATGACATATTTGACATCACATATTTTGCTTACAGCTGGATGAAATTTTACACATAGTAAGGTAAGTGATTGTACGCTTATGATTAACCACATACTTCCTGTTGAATAAGACAAAATGTCATTAAATCAGTCTAGGACAGAAAATGGGAGACCTTAAGATTTCTTACAGCCAAAGTTAATACATTTATTTCATAAAGCGCAAAAAAAACCTTGGAGTATTGTTCATGGCCTTGTCACGTATCTCACATAAGGTTAGTGAGGTGGTGACTTTAAGATGAAAGCAACTCAATTCACACATGTATAAAAAAAAATAAAAAAAAAATCTCTCATTTTTTTCTCTCGTCTAAAAAAAAAACTGCTCTCTCATTTATTATTTCTGCAGAAAACCTCTAGGTAGTGCCAGGAATTATTCTATATTATGCTTTTTGTTTGCAGTGGCAAAAAGCCACATGGAAATCTCTCAAGTATGTGAACGTGAGGCTAATGTGTACTTTTTTAGCCAAAGCGCTTGACAGAAAAGCAACCCAAATCAACCTTTTTATCCTCAGTGACTATTGGATGTTACATCATAATCCAACCTAATTCCATCCACCAAACAACTTCACCCCACGATCTGTGCCTGTGAGATTGTCTGGTGACACTCTCAATGAACCCAACAACGTCACAAATCTCACTTAGTGCTTAACCCCATAAAATGCCACACACCAGCTGGTGGGAGCATACATTTAGGATCTGTATGTCTATCAGGAAGATGAGAGGGTGAAATGCTCCAGTCTCTCGGCCTTGCTCAAGATTGCTGATTCCCCCATTCATTTGATCGCAATATCACCTCTCTGAATAGATAATCATCGCTGGACGCTGACGCGAAACTCTCACTGAGCGGAAAGGAGATGAATACACTTTTATACCTGATGTGTCTCATTTCCGTGATTGTGTCAGTCAATGAAACAATCAGCAGCTGCTGCTCTAAGCCGCATTGTTCTATTCAATATGCTCTGTGAGTCATTAACTGTCCACAATCGCCAGTTTTAACAACTGATTAATGTTTTACTTATTCAATGCTGTAATAGAAAAGTGACAGACTATCAGTGAGCTGACCTCTCCATGCATAAATTAAAAACTACTTTTTGATTTAGAATCAGCATTAGTGCTTTTCAGCTGAATACTTTGGATAAGACCAATTCCAATAAAATGTGGGCCTAAACTTATTTTACATGAAGAATATGAAGTGTTTACTTTGAACACAACCCCTTTTAAATTGTCAATTGAGGACTATATGTTACTGCTTTAATGAAATAATAAAAAAAAAATAATAATAAGGTCGGAAAATGCATTATCTTGTTTGAGGTAGGCAACAACAAAATTATTGTCAACCACAACTTTAAAAGATAGATTGAAAAAAAAATGGTTAGAAATAAACAATTTCCAGGCTATGTAAGGCAAATATTTTTTTTTTTTTTTTTTTTGCCATAACAACACAGATTTTTATTTATTTGTGTGGGACATATGTATGATGTCACTGGGATTCAAAACCATCTCATATACATGACATTCAATTTTATTACACAATTCTACATTAGAACTGAAATTTCCGTACAGTACAAAGCTAATTTATGTCCATGTTGAGAATTTTGATAAAACCCTTTACCTTTATAATAATATGATTATAATAATATAAATATTATTATTGTTTTATTATTGCTGTGCTGTTTCTACTGCTAACTTGTATAAGGTGCCTTTTACAGAACTGTCACATAATACAGTCCATGATACAGATTTCTCTCTCCATTAAATGAAAAATCATGTTGTCTCCAAAAAAAAAAAAAAAAAAAATAATAATAAAAAAAAGTTTATGTCATGATTCTGCCTTCATGTCCCGACTTTTCTCTAGTCTTGAGGCAGGATCATGACAGACCCGTGTTTTGTGTACAAGCACATGGCCTTGTCTTTGGGCCATGTGCTTGTGTTGTCTCATTCCCTTGCCCCGCCCCCCTTGTTATCCTAGTCTTGTTGTGATTGCCGTATCTGTGCCACCTGTCGTGTCTTAATTGTTCCCCTATTTAGATCTCCTAGTGTGCGCTGTCTTTCGTCGGTTCATTGTTCCACTCTGTGAATGTTCCACATATGTGTTTCTTCCTGTCAGCCTCCTGAGATATCGTGTCCTTGTAACCCCTCTAAGAAGTCTTTGTACTACCGTGAGTGTTTGTTAGTAGTTAGTGTTCAGAGTCTTTGTTTACCTTGTTTATTGTGTTTTGTAGAGTTATTTAGTGTCTCCCCTAGTCATTGTTTTCCCCCTCGTGGGTTTTGTTTTCCCCTTTTTGTATAATAAATCTTGTGTTCAGTACATCCTGTCTGCATCTGAGTTCGTCCCAAACCCATCCTCATAACCGTTTATTCTGTATCTAATGAAATGAAAGGAAAAATTGTATATACTTTTTTTTTTTTTTTTTTTTTCTCTGATAGCTTGACTCTATATTTTAGGCTTTTTAGGAAAACTCATTAAAATGATTAAATATGGTAATTAGTACTATTTCTGATAAGTTGCTTTTCATGTTTTGGCTGCAAATGTCACATATGTATTTCTGGAATTGCTCACAAGACAGTGTTGCAGTCATATGTACCAATGACGAATGATTTGTGCTGCCCATCAGTCCATTTTCTCGTGCCGCCTCAATTTTATTTCAAAGTCCATGGATGAAATAGCATTTGCAAAACACACACATTTCACATAAAAGCATCTTAAAATTTGTACCTTCCTGCCAAGATTTTTTCCAGATTGTTGGAAAGTAAGAAGGTTTTGACTCAACTTGCTGTTTTACCTGAATTCTTTTCAGCATGAGCATTTTCCCATTATTCAGAGCCTTCAGTACGTTTTGGCAGTGCTAAGCAATACTGTACTAGAATGTCTGTTAAAGACAACTCATTAACACACAATGAATGGGCTTCTTAGGAAGAGAATGGGAGATAACGAATGCATTGCGGACACTGGCATCATGCTAATAATTAACTTTCATGGCTGTGAACACACTCTCTTCTATGAAGCAGTTACGAATGACTTACTGCTGTTTTTCAGTCAAACCTAGAACACAAACCTCTAACAGGGTCCAAAATTATTTTTTTGTCTCACCTACAAATGCTGGGTGAATTGAGAATAGTTTACCTGCCATAAATAATTCATATCCATACAAAACTGTATTTTGCATGGTCTCAGACTGCTCTGTAATCATTAGGCCGAAATTAAAAGCATTTCACCTGGGGTAAGGAGAAAAAGAACTGGACGGTTGCTCTGTGGTCCACAGTCCTCTTTACAGATGAAATAAAATTTAGCATTTTATTTGGAAATCAAGGTCTGGAGTCTGGAGGAAGACTGGAGATGCACAGAATCAAAGCTGCTTGAAGTCCAGTGTGAATTTTCTGAAGTCACAGATTATTTGGTGTGCCGTGGCGTCTGCTGGTTTTGGTCCATTGTGTTTAATCAAGTCCAAAGTCAGTGCAGCCATCTACCAGGAGATTTTGGAGCACGTTATGCTTCCATCTGCTGACAAGCTTTGTGGAGATGCTGATTTAATTTAGCAGCAGGACTTTAGCACCTGCCCACAGTGCCAAAACTACTTCCAAGTGGTTTGCTGACCATGATATTACTTGGCTTGATTGGCCAGCCAACTCACCTGACCTGAAGCAGAACCTGATTTTACCAAGTGAGACATGTTCCTGGGACAACATCGTTGTTGACCCAGGAACAACATTGTGATTAACCAATCAGATTTTTAGAACCAGTTTATAGATTTTGTGAAGTTTACGCTTAAAATCAGTGTTTGGTGCTTGTACATCAGTGTCATTCATCTATCATTTCCTCTGATTTTAGGGATTACTCATGGTTAAGGTTAGGTTTAGGTGTAGGGATATGGTTAAGAATATATTTTTAGAGTAAAATGTTGTTCCAGGGTCAACAAAATATGTTGACCTAGGAACACATCGAACTTGGCAAAATCAGGACGTGCTGACCTGAACCTCACAGAGAATCTATGGGGTAATCTGAAGAGGAAGATAAATAACACTCTGACAAACAATACAGAGGAACTGAATACCGCTATCAAAGCAACCTGGGCTTCAATAATGCATCAGCATTGCCACATGATGATCGCCTCTATGCCATGCCACATTGAAGCAGTAATTCATACAAATGGAGCCCCAACCAAGTATTGAGTGCATCATTAAATCTGCTTTGGAGATCTTAACATTTCTGTTTTTTAAATCTTTATTTATTTATTTTTAATATTTCTTTATTTGTTTTTATATTGATCTTTGAGAAAATAGTTTTTTTTTTTAAATGAGACCATCATAATTAAAACAAAACAAAACAAAACAAAAAACTCCTTGAAATATTTTAGTTTATGTGCAATGAATCTTTTCAATTAAATTACAAAAAAAATAAATACATTTTCCATGATATTACTTGATTATACACTAGTACTCCACATTTCTAGTCATATGAAAACCTTGTTCGTTAAAAACACCATAATGATTATAGAAATGTGTTGCTAAATGTATGTAGCCCATATAGTGGGATGACATACTTTGCTATTACCCCTGTGTTTCTAGCAATAACAATGGAAATGTTACATTGTCAAATTTCTTTACAGAAATTGACTTTCAGACATAAACCTATGCTGAGAAATATTCACTGTGTCAAAAGTGTGACAACTAGCCCTGCCTATAAAATGTCAATTGCCTGTAGTATGATCTACAATATTTAAAATATTAATAGCAGGTCGACCCCTATTGCATGGTTCCAGACTGAGGAACATGTTCCAGCATTCACTCTCTACACTTCAAGCATGATTGTCTTTCCAGTATCTCTTTACTTTTCTGCACTGATTGTCATTGCAGTAGAAAAGCTGTATGCTTCTGAAATACCCTTTTGCTCTTATGTAAGCATATCTCTCTCTCTCAGGTCTCTCCAGGGAAAACACTACAGGATTATTGGTCAGGCCAGGGCATAAGTGCACTTACATTTGTTTTTAGCTTATGTTTATACTTTATATATTATATGCGAATAACAGCATTATAATGATTTCTGAAGGATCATGTGACACTGAAGACTGGAGTAATGGCTGCTGAAAATGTAACTTTGCCATCACAGGGATGAATCACATTTTAAAATATATTAAAATAGAAAACCCTTATTTCACAATATTAATATTTCAGTATATTACAAAATATTTCATTTTTTTTTCCTACAATAAATGCTTCCTTGCTGAGCATCAGAGACTTATTTCGGTTGCACTTTATTTTACAGTACGTGTACTAACATGTAGTTATAGTGTACTTACAGTGTATTTATCTAAGAAAGTTCTGGTAATACAAGGTAACTACATGGGGTAGGGTTAGGTTTAGGGGTAGGTTCAGGGTTAGTACCTAGTTATTACATAGTTATTGTAATTACTATAATAAGTACATAGTATGTACATGAGGAACAGGACTGTAAAATAAAGTGCTACCCTTATTTCAAAAGCATAAAAATAAACAAAAAAATCTAAATCAAAAATAATTTTACATACCAATTTAATACGCATTGTGTATCTGTTTTGTCTTTACTTGTTTTGACTGAATTTCCCCTGAAATACATTTCTAACTCTAGCTTATTATGAGTAAACGGAATGAAAATTTGCTTCTGGCTGGTCTTTAACTGAACTGCTCTCTGACCTTGCATAAAAACACTCTTTATCCCTCACCGTGTGCCATTTCATCACCTATCCATCACTCAAGCCCATGATTATGCTCGTAATTTTGATTTGTCGGTTGCCATGTTACCACATGTCCAAGAGAGCAGGCAATGGACTCCATCTAGAGATGTCTGAGTCATTCCCGCACCCATTATATACACACGCACACATTCTGACTGTTTATGCAGTGAGGCTTAGGCAGATGTCACACAAGAGATTCATTCTTTTTATCTTGCTAGATGGAACTACATTGTCTGTTTTGTCCCCTGGGAGTGATAATGTACTGAAACCTTAACAAATAACTGTGAAGTCGCTCTAAGATATTTAAATCTGTTACTTTTGTATCACTCTTGACCCTAACCATCATGCACAAATATCTTCCCTTTGACAGAGTTTCGATTTATCTCCTTGTGGTTTTTCGAGCAATCTTGGTTGAGTGTTCGTGGAAATGACTGTTGCATTGCTGACAGGGGAAATTAAATGATCGGTTTGCAACATGATCCTTCTCGTCTTTTGGCTGAACAGGGCGATATTTATCATTAGGGGTAATATCAGGACACACAGCACTTAAAGTGAAATTAATTGGAGAGTGTCAAATTCTTGGCAGATGCTCATGCGCAGACATTCGGTTTGGCAGCAATGGAATCTAAATCGCTTATGACAGCTGAAGTGGTGCTGGTGGGTTCAAACCTCAACACCCAGAACATCTGCCTGTTTGCTTGTCTGTCTGAAATGGTGTGTAGTATTGGTGAGCTCTTCAAACATCAACTATAATTAGCCTATTCAATTAAATTCAAGTTTATTTGTATAGTGCTTTTCATGATACAAACAGTTGCAAAACTTTACAGAAAAATTAAGTTTCTACAATACATTTAATAGTAGCTTATTAGTAGGGACTGTCAGTTAATGTACATGTGGCAGAAATGTACAGGAAAATCAAAGACATAATTAAGCAGATGATGAACAAAATTAACAGCAATCATTATATGTTGCAATCAAACTTACAACAAAATGTGGTAGTTCTGTATGTTGTTTCAGGGTTGGCATCATCTGAGTTCCTCTGAGGGGTTGGCATCATCTCTTCTCTGGCTTGCATCTTCCGCTGCAGGTGTGTCCAGGGTCCAAGGTGTACTCAGCGCCTAAGGGAAGGACATCTGGGAATATCACGTACTGGGATCACGTCCTCTGGTTATCAGGATTATTGATGAGATTTTGGGAGGACGATGTTCATATAATCCAGGTATTCACACTGATAATGTAGGCACACAGCAGCTTACATCACTTTTGCAGTGTTTCCATGACTCATCCTCTACTCCCCCTGTTCTCACCAGAGATTTGATCTTCAGTTCCAGTAGGACAAACAACACACTAAATCCACCCAGCTCATTCTACCACCATAATATATTAAATTAACTAATTGAATATAAAACAAGTTCAAAGCTGATATTTGAAGACTATCAAAATTCCATATATGATGGAAGAAAACATAACTCAGAGAGGCCGCATGCTCTTATCTTTCATGGGCTAAGTTGGCAAGACAGATCCACGATCCTGAGGGGTACACGACAGGAAATATACACAGGATAATGTCACGTTGCTGTTTTTTTTTCCTGATTTCAGTCCAGCCACATCTGCCAGGAGAAGGAACCTCAACCCAGTGATTAGGATGATGACAGCACTTGGGTCTGAAGCTGTTTCTCATCTATCTGGTGATAATTAAATTACGGCACAATGGTGAGAAGATGATGTTCAACTCTTCTCAGAAAGAAGGATTTTATCAGATCACTGCCACAGAAGAAGGCATCTTAACTGCCCAGGAGAGGAGAATAACAAGGTGAACATGGACACTTAAGATTCTGCTGTGATTTTGTTTTATCCTGTAAACTTGTCTAGTGACTGGTAAGCTTTGAATCCTTTCTTAGAGCTAATGGAGAGAAGGTTTGATTACTAGTTCTTGACACTGTGAGCTTTTTGGGGACATGTTTTGCATTGGAGTGGATCGGTCATGTCTCCAAACATTTTTCTTTAGACATTAATATCTTTATTTATTTCAACCATCTGTTTCCGTGGTGTGTGGTGGAACTGTTGATCACATTACAATACCTTTTTCTGCCAAATCTGTTTGGAATCTGGAATTATCTGGCTTTAATTTATCTGTCGACTTGGGAAAAAGTGTAGTCTAACCTTAGTCTAACCTCTAAAAACTTGGTTAATCATCTTATATATTTCAAAGTTATTCATAGAGCATGTATATTTCTTCATATGTTTGGGGAGTGTCCTATTCTGTTAATAATCTATGAACATATGTAAACTTTATTTTATAGGAAATATATCACACCCTCAGTAAACTAAATTATTGGAATCATATTAATCTGATACAAAATTATTCCATTAGTAACTTTAAAAGCATAAACAGCATTACAAATCATCAGATGTTAATGGTTACACACATTCTGTTTGATTTACTGCACAATTTTCTGTTTGTTTACGTATATGAATTCCCGTAAAACTGCTTCAGCACTCGGGGTGTGCATTCATCCCTCGACAAGCTTTTGAGAGCTGCTCTTTGGAAGTTTCTCTCTCTTTCTTGCTCACTCTCATCTAGGTCCTCCATTCACGCAGCACTCAAAGAAATATGAATATTTGATGCTGTTACATTTGCAGCAGTGTGAGCAGAGTCTGTGCTTGTTAAATTTCTGCTATGAGAATGTCTCTCTTTGTGGATAAGCCAGAGATGAGTTGAATACTCAGTCAAAGGTCTCTGCGTTTTCTGCTCACTCTTCCTTTCTGCTCTTTGATGGAATCTCCACTTGAGCATAAAGTATTGGACAACGACTGCTGCACACCGCACGGCCAGACACACATTTCACAGTCCTCTGAATACCAGAAGCTGAATGGGCAGAAAAATTAAAAGTCTAAAGGTGGAGGACGTCAGATTTAACTTTTCATGTCTGTTTCAAAAGCGCCACCTCATATGAAATCACATCTATATTGGTTTGAAAGAACTTCTCTTTTTCTCACAATTTACTCAAGTGTTGTCAAGATTTAAATCAAGGCCTTGTGAAGAGCCCATATTAATCTAAAATGAAGAAATGAGCCCTGACAAAGGAAATATGATTACATTCATGCGAGGATGTTTAATTTCGTTAGTCACCAGCTGAATTAAAAATTAAATAATTTATAAAGTATTTTGAAAACTTTTGCACATTGTCATTAGAATAATATACAGCAGTCACAAATATAAAATGCATGGACCCACTTTATATTAAGTGGCCTTAACTACTATGTACTTACATTTTAATTAATAATTTAGTACAATGTACTTATTGTGTACATTGTGTACAATTACATTTATAATTACACTGTTGACCCATACTTTAAACCCTAAACTACCCTTAAACTTACCCATACCTCCAACCCTCTCCCTAACCTTACCCCTATCCCACCTCAATAGCAGCAAAAGTGTTTTACAATACAATATGAACACAATAAGTACATTGAACTTATTTTTTTTTTTTTTATGTAAGTGCATAGTAGTTAAGGCCACCTAATATAAAGTGGGACCAAATGCATTAAAACCTGTTAACCATCACTCACATTTTTGAACATAGACTTGAAAGTGCATAATCCAAACCAAAATTTTTTATAATTCACGACTGAAAACATTTTGGAACATGAATTTGATGTACCATTTTCATGGTAACGCAATGTTTGATTTTAAAATGGGTTCCAAAAGATGAATTTTGAGATTTTAAGTTTTCAAGTGATATATCATTCCTAATGATTTCTAAAGTGTGATGGAGAAAAAAGCAACAAAGAAGACATATATAGTTTGTCATGATTAGATTAGGATTTAATTGTAATATATTGAAGTAAACGTATACGGGACGTGGTGACAGTTAACAGGTTAAAATGTAGGTCTGTAAACAATTAATTTCATTGTTTGCAGATGCATTCATCAAATTAATAAAAGATCACACATATTTATATTTGTTGTGAAAGAAAAATACTGAATAAAAATGATTAAAATATATTATTCCTCAAAGTGTTCAATAAAAGGCAAAAAATAATTTAATTGAAAGTATTAATTAAAGTGAACCTGGGTTATAGTTTTGAGAAGAGTTCTTGAGTACATTAAGTTAGAGATTTCTTAGACTCCTGTAATCAAGTAATAGTTTTCTAACTCTTATTTTTGCTAAGTCGTGACACTCCAGGAGTCCTCATATGCAGGACCAGAACAGAGAACCGCCTGTGTTTGTTTTAATAATTCAGTAATGCAACAATTCAGCCTGAGTGTGTGCTGATATCCCTTATGTTTCAAAAATATCCCTACCTCAGGTTCACAGTACCACAGGATAGACAAATGATCCTAGCCCAGTTGCCACAGGAAACTAACACACACACACATATTGTAAAAAAAAAAAAAAAATATATATATATATATATATATATATATATATATATATATATATATATATATATATATAAAATCCATTAATCCTGCCTTCAGCTCCTGTCTGCCTTAAAATAAAGCAAAATGTACTCTTCAATTTACAGATTTGGGCAGATTTACATAATTTACAAACATTATATAATTTGCTTACAGATGGATTCACTGCAGTGGATGGGTGCTGTCAAAATGAGACTTCAACATCGCAAAAATCCAGTAATTCACATGACTTTGGTAGATCAATTGTCTTGTGAAGCGAAAACCTGCATGTTTGTCAAAAAATAAAAAAATAAAAATAAAAATGCATTTTCTTTTTCACTTTACAATACATTAATTGATGGACTGGAGCCATGAATTATTTGAGGATGGTTGTAATGTTTTTTTTTTTGTTTTAGTTTTTTTTTTATTATGAGATGTTTAAACTTTCATTCTGAAAGCACTCATTCAGTGCAGAGGATCCATTGGTGAGCAACTCATGTAATGCTAAATTTCTCCATATCTGTTCCAATAAAGAAACAAACTCACCTTGGATGGCCTGTTGCTGAGTACATTTTCTGCTAATTGTCATTTTTGGGTGAGCTATATTCCTTTAAACCGACTACCCCAGTGAAATGACATTGAATAACACAATCCAAGCTGATATGTTTCTACAAAATTATAATCTCTCCAAAAGAAGAAATGTCACTCTTGAAATCTCTTTACAGTGTTCTCCACACACATAGATGCATTTCTTGATGCTCAGTGTCCACAAAGGCCTCAGTTCATTAGTCCTCATTTCAAGTGACGAACCCACCCAGCATGCTGCTATCAGAGCCACAGCAGTGCGACTAATAAGATCGTTTGCATATGAGACCGGAGGAGCTTTGGAGAAGAGGGTCACGCTAATGAAGTCCGATCTCATTAAAAGATACCAAGTAAATGTTTGTGTGTGGGTGTTTCTCTGTGCATGCCACAAGAAAAACAAGACACGGGATAGAGGTCAGTAACTTATGTTAACCTGAGAGAAAGAATAGATTAAAGAGCAAAGACACTGGTGGCATCTGAATTCCTAGACCTAGACCTAGACAGATTTCAACATTACACTTCTTGTTGATGAAGCACATTCTGTAGTTATACATATGTGTATAGTATGCTACAAACTACTGTACATCTGTCATTTCTGCATGCTGTATCATGAATACCAAGTATTTAAATTTAATTTAAAACAAATAATTTATATTCAATTTATATATACAGAAATAATGTTCAAGTCAAGTCAAGTCAAATCACCTTTATTTATATAGCGCTTCAAACAAAATGCATTGCGTCAAAGCAACTGAACAGCATTCATTAGGAAAACAGTGTCAATAATGCAAAATGATAGTTAAAGGCAGTTCATCATTGAATTCATCATTAAATAGTGTCTGTGCATTTATTTGCAATCAAGTCAACGATATCACTGTAAATGAAGTGAAAATTGGGATCGTTAAGATTTTTTAAAAATGTTTTAAAGAGAGGTGCTCACTTATGCTCACTAATGCCACATAAATACATGATACATGGTATCTGATCTTTGTATGGTATCCAAAGATCAGAATTTTTGCTTTACATTTATCCCATCCGAGTGCACACACACACACAGTGGGCAGCCATGTTTGCCGTTGCCCCCAGGGAGGTTCTGTGCCTTACTCAAGGGCACCTAAGTCATGGTGTTCAGTGTGGAAGAGAGTACTGTTCATTCACTCCCCCCACCAACAACCCCAATCGCAGTTTTTGGGTTACAAGTCTGACTCTCTAACCATTAAGCCACCATTAGAATTTTCAGCAGTCATTACTCCAGTCTTCAGTGACACGACTCTTCAAAAATCATTGTAATATGCTGACTTGGTGTTCAAGAAACATTTCTTATTGCTATCAGAGTTAAGTGTAATGCAGCTTATATATATATATACCGTCCCAGAGACATCTTTTGTACTTTTATTTCTGAGATTATATTATATTATATTATATTATATTATATTATATTATATTAAACATGGTGTTCAGCAAAATCTCATATATTAGATATTCACTGAACAGAGCAGATAGTCCACTCTATTCAAAAGAAACATATACATTTACCTTAAGTTTGTTTGTTTCTAAAACCACCTCCTGATACAATCTATCACCCCATCGATAACTTTTCATGTGTCCTTGTCTCCTGTAGTGTGGAAACTGATTATCTGCTTAAAAAGATGTTAAAACTCACAGTGTCACTGTGACAAACACACGTCAGTGAACCTAAAGCATTTCTAACAGCTTAGCAATGAGATCTGAGCATGACAGAAGATGACTGCAGATACACACAAACAAACATACAAACACATACACAGTTAAGGTAGAGTAGGTTCGGTTCAAAGGAAAATCTCCCTTATTTCAGTCTGAACCAAACTCTACCACACATACATACATGATATTATTTGAATTGGATATCAGGTGTGTTTTTCCATTGTTCTGACTGAAACCCTCCTCTATAGTTCAGATGCATTCAGCATAACATTTTTCGATTGATAAAATTAACCGCAGTGATGGTCAAATACATTTGATTTTTAAGATTTATTTTATTTCTTCATATTTGTATGGGTCCCCCTGTCTCTCCTTAAAAACGATGAAAAACCCAGTCAAAGGATAAATTTGAGCTTTTCCATTTCAAATTGCCTTTGGATCTATGCTTCTCGTGACCAGAATACCAACAGACACTGGGAGGGAAATGTTGCATCTAGCTTGAGAGGGAAAGGAAAAGAGAGTCTGAGAAAGTGTGCAAGAGAGGAATTATGACATCTTTAGACCCAGTACAAAAAATGCCAAAGGCAAATCTAAAAAAAAGACAAAGAGCTTGTAGATATATTAAGCCATATTAATAATTTATAATAATGATAATAAATCATATAAATCATTTACAATTTTATTTAATTCTGATGGATAGCTGAAGCTTTAAATAATATAGAAAGACCTGTAATTATGTATCCATTGCATCGTATTGTGCATATGTTGTTTGGTAATAGCAAACAGCCTGCATATTTATTTCAAATATTATTAGTAGTAGTATTATGGAAAACATGAATTATTATTATATTAACCTCTATCAACAACAAAATTATATGAATTTCTAATAGCAAAAAACAACTCAAGGTTGTGTGTTTTTGCTAAGTTTTACAATCGCAGTGATTTTACATCAGTTTTTAAATGGGTTTGGCAATCCATTTTGTCTTGCACCAAAGTTCCCAGTGGTAAAATAACTCTATTGCACAGCCTTACTGGCTTATTACTTTAGAAAAGCCATGATTACTTTTTCATTTTCTATCGTTTAATTTAGTTTGCCCAAGCAGAGGCTGGAATGTTCTGAATGATAACTAAATATAACCTCATTTTATTTGTAACAGGCATGTGTAACTGAAATCTACAGAAGGCCACAAATAGAAAATCAAAGCTTTGAGTGTGTAATGTAATATTTGTCAAAGCCACTAAATGCATGAACTTGGACCATGCACAGACATATGTGATATGTATGCTGGCATATAGCCATTGACCTTTGACCTCTGTCTTATGTTCCACCATAAAATCAGGTCACTGTACCAGGTGTCTTGGATCTTTCCATTGTCAGTGACAGCGGCTGTCACCACTTAACAACTTCCTCTTTCTTCTCCCTCTCACACACTCGCACCTTTCTATCCTTCACATGTCAACACCATGACACAGGATCCTAATTGGACGTTCAAGTAGCGCGGCCATTTGTGTTTACAGTGACACCAGATCGCAGAGGCCAAACCGACAGAGGCACTAAAATTATTAGTAAAGTATTTAGGAGACACTTAAGCCACACTTTAAAATGTCATTGACAAACTGTCAAATCAATCGTCATTTATTTCAAGTAGAATATTTTTCAAAGATAGTACTTAGCTGCCGGAGGCTGGTGAAATTGGTAAACAAACTAAAGTTATACCAACAGTTGAAGAATAAATTTCTAATTTGGTTCTAAATTACAAAGTCAAATAAATTCAATAAAGTACAAAAATAAATTAAAGTAAATGAATGAATGAATGAATGAATGAATGAATGAATGAAACGACACTCAAATTCAAATGGCAATTTTGCATTATATTTGCCTCTTCAGATGAATTTTAGAAACTGAATTTAAAAAAGACATTCTCAATTCAGTGGTGTATAACTGAAGTCATCGCAGCAGGCTAGCCCCTGCACAAATAACCTCTCAAATCTCAGTGTCACCCTGAGCGTCCTCATGTCCATATATGTGCCTAAGAGAGGAAACTCCATCACACCCCTTCATAGGAGTAGATGCTCAGATTTTCAGAGGGAAACCTCCATTTTGTTTGCATCAAAAGACACACACACAAACATAGTCTATTTCCCTTTCTGGAAATTCCTCTTATCATTTGCTCAGCCCATCAAAGTGAGTGGACTGCTATGAGTGGACTCCGTGTTGACAGTTCTTTTTAGTTGGGTGGCAAATGCAGGGCTGACAGCTGCTGGAGATGTGAAGATGCTGGAAGAGAGAGCAAGTATGTATGATTGCTCAGTTTTTTGTGTACTTGGCTTTCCAGAGTATTCATATGCCTGCTTAGTCTGACTGACTGTTGGTTTTGCACCGATTACTATTCATTCGTTCTGTTCTCATCTGATTAAACACTTTAGATATTAACAGGCTGACGAGTTTCCTGCTATTGTCTCATATCAAAACTGAATACTTACTGAATAATCTTTCTATTCAGGTTTGTATTCATGGGACTTGTAATACAGCAGACACACTGCATGCTTGAACGCCCAGCTGTTAGAAATTAATCTTTTAAGTGTGAAGTGAAGGTTATTGTGGTCCTTTTCTTCTAATGAGCAGGTGTTTGAGTACAAAACCTGGTTAAAGTAACCTGTAGGGAGGGAACAATGTTCATTAAGGGCTTGAATAATGGTCCTGTCCATATCAGGGAAGTTGTATTCAAGCCAATGGTTATGGTTGATGTTAGGCTTGCAGTGGTTGTCATGCTGGTGATTTGTGAAAGATGCTTTAATCCCTGAAAAACAGATTGGAGAAACATACTACAAAAGAAATCAAAGTAATTACCTGATAGACAGTGCTGCTACATGATGTTTTCAACAAGAAAAAAAAAAAAAAAAAAAAAAAAAAAAAAATGATTTAAACTGTTATTAAAATGTTTTTTGGGGAAAAAAATGTTGAATACATAATGGCTGCTATCAGCTTTGATATCACAAGACTAAAATATATTTTTTAATTTATTAAAATATAAAACAGTTTTTAATAATAGTAATAATATTTCACAATATTACTGTCTTTCCTGCATTTTTGATCGAATAAATGTAACATAAGAGACGTAAAATAAAAAAAAAAATAAAAAAAAAGAAGGGAACTGATATGTAGTGTATAGGAAACATAAGTTACAGCTGCGTTTGATACAGTTGATCATGATGTACTTCTTTGGCATTTAGAGCATTTGATTTGTATCAAGGGTATCGCCTTACAGTGGTTCACTTCATAACTCCGAGACAGGTCCTTTTCTGTATCATTGGGCATATTTTTCTCTTCTTCAGCTCCTATTATTACTGGTGTTCCTCAGGGTTCCATTTTGGGCCCACTTCTTTTTAACTTATACATGCGTCCATTAGGGAATATTATTATCCCAAATTCATCTTGTAGATCCTTAAGGTCTGCTGATAAGTATATTTTATATGTCCCTCGATCATGTTTAAAAACCAAGGGCGACAGAGCTTTTTCAGTTGCTGCCCCTCACTTATGGAATCAGTTGCCACTGGATTTGCGCCTTGCACCTTTTATTATCATTTTTAAAAAGAGGCTGAAAACATATCTTTTCTCCCAGGTGTTTTAATCTAATCTTAGTACTGTGTTTTTTAGTATATTGCCTTCAATGTTGTTTTATTCTTATTTTATTTGTCGTTATTATTATTTATTTTTTTATACTCTGTTCAGCACTTTGGTCAGCTATGCTGTGTTTAAATGTGCTATATAAATAAAATTGACTTACTTACTAAAGTGTATTAACACATTTATAATCCATTATAATTCATTGACACATTTATAATTCAAAAGATCAGTAAAAGTCACTTATAAACCTGATACTTCAATGTTCAGAATATTTTTAGAGCTATTAAAATGGCATTAGGATCATCTCAGAATTTGAGGGTTAAGATATTCAAGATTTACAGGGATATGTGTGTGTGCAAGGGAGAAAGAGAACACTGGCCTTGGGAGCGGCTGGTTATAAATTACAGGTGTCCACTCTTTAATTTAACATTCACAATAAAGCATTGTGCACAGAAAACAAAACAGCAGAGTCAGGTGCATTGAAGAACCATTCAGAGCTCATTTAACCAATGAAAGGTGGATAAAGACAGCATGACATGCAGAAGAGATGAGATAAACAGATAAGGACAAAAACAACATCCCTGTCACTATGTCTGTTTTGCAGGGCATGTGCAGTTATTTCCAGATGGTTATTGAGCTTTTTCTAAAGTGACATATTTCATGGATTCCCCTCCTTGTGTCTTTCTCTCCCTGTCCATTAAGCTGTTAATTACAGTATGTCCCTCTACCTCTCCAAATCCCTGTCCATCACTCATTCAGATTTAAAGTGACACAGGTGGATTAAGGATGTGAGATAATGGAAAGAGTAGAGTGAACATATGCTCTGAAAGAGGAGGAAATTAAAATGAGCCTGAACTGAGATTACACAGCTCCTGAAGGGGCACAATGGCATACCACTGCCATACTTACAGTAGTCAGGGTAGATGTCGTTTTTAATCTTAGACAGTAATTAAAATGAGGCTTAGAGGGAGAAGAACAGTCAACTCAATACTGTGTTAAGGTCTAACGTTCACAAGGGATAGTTCACCCAAAAATGAAAATTTGATGTTTATCTGCTTACCCCCAGGGCATCCAAGATGTAGGTGACTTTGTTTCTTTGGTAGAACCCAAACTGAGATTTTCAGCTAATACGTTGCAGTCTTTTAGTCTTACAATGTAAGTGAATGAAAATCATGACTAAAACGTTCTCAAGCAGGTGAGGAGGCTTCTTCTTCTTGCTTTAGGATGGATCACAGTTCTGTGTCTTTACACATCAATTTATTGTCACGAGCCACAGAGTTTAATTTTTTTATTTATTTATTTTTTTTTCATTGTATGTTTTAGCAGTGATTCCCATCAATTAACATTTTAAGAGTAATAGACTGCACCGGTATCAGTTAAAAATCTTGGTTTGTGTTCTACAGAAGAAACAGTCACCTACATCTTGGATGCCCCGGGGGTAAGCATTTTATTTATTTTTTGTTTTTGTTTTTTGGGTGAACTATCGCTTTAGCTTGATAATTTGTGTCAAATTTGTATTTATTTATTTGTCTTTTAACAGTTAATATACATTAGCTTTTTAAGTTTGGGGTCAGATTTTTTTTTCTGAAAGAAATGAATAGTTTTATTCAGCAGGGACACATTAAATTGATCAAAAGTAACAGTAAATAATTTTACACTGTCTTTTTTTTTCACAAAAAAAAAGAAAAAAAAAGTTATTTCAAAGTGTTGTAATATTTCAGTTAGTTATTCTACCCTGAAGACACCTTCACCATTTCCACTGTTCATTAGAAGCATGAATTTTCAGATGTTTAATTAAAAAAGCTCTCTGAATTAATCTGCAGTGATATTCATTGTACAGGCTTTAGTTCACTTGGAGTAGGGGTGTCAAACTTGAATGTTGGAGGGCCAGAGCCCTGCAGAGTTTAGATTCAACCCTAATTAAACACCTGATCCAACTAATCAAGTCTTTCAGGCTTATTTGAAAACAACATGGTGTGTGTGTTGGTGCAATGTTGGAACAATACTCTGTAGGGCTCCAGCCCTCCAATAATTTATTTTAACACCTCTGACTTAGACCCTAGACTGGCATGCAGTAAATATCATGCAATGTAATTCTATAACAAGTTTACCGATTACTAGTTTTTATTGGAGACCTCGACTACAATGTTACCTCATAGATACATATTTCAGAAGGGTTATGAGTTTTCACTGGAAGGCTTCATATGTGAAACACAATAATTTAATAGAAATTTTTTTTTTTTTTTTTTTTTTTTTTTTTGTAGAGGATAAATTCATCCACATGTAACTGTCTATATACAGTATAGCCCATATATATATATATATATATATATATATATATATATATATATATATATATATATATATATATATATATATAAATTGTATGTATATATAGGGCTGTCAACGTTAATGCAAGTCGTACAGTAAGCACTGTGAGTCTGTTATATTAACGTGTGTATGAGCTCTCTTGATGCATCAGAATCAGAAATAGGAAGGGTAGATTCACCGGAGTCCAGTGTGAATGAAAGTAGTGAGAGATTACTTTTTCTGACAGTCTAGTCTGTGGCATGATCTCCAGATCTCATTGAAACTGTTTTCTTCATAACATACTAAAAATGAGCCAAAAAGAAAAAGAAAAAGAAAGAAAGAATATTCAGTCATCATTTTCTTTAGCTTCATGTCATTCCAAACCTATTTGACCGTCTTTCTTCTGTGAAACACAAAAGGGTATTTTAAAGAACAACTATAATTGTATAGAAAAATAACTAACAAACTAACAAAACAATATTTGTTTGCATTCTACAGAGAGGATTTAAAATGGTTTCAGAATGACATGAGATTGAATAGATAATGACAACATTTTTGTTATTAGGTGAACTACACCTGTTCCCTTTCAGTCGGTCACTCTCGACATCACGTTGGTGATGACAGACGAATTAGTATCCCAATTCGTCCATCGTCTCCATTCCATCCTTCAGGGAATGAGAGTTACATATGTAACTGAGACATTTCTAGTTTCTCATATGTTTCTTCTGATAAAAATACAAACCAAAATCTGTAAAGACAAACTTGTAGTTAGTTTAAAAAAAAGATCCTAGCAGCCACCAGATGTGCTCAGATGTGCCTCAATACCAATATCTGCAACAAAATCTAAATATCAGCGTAAACATTTATCATTCAATTTTATACTGTATTATTATTATTATTATTATTATTATTATTATTATTATTATTATTATTATTATTATTACGGTCATGGCTTAATGGTTAAAAAATGTGACTTGTTACCCAAAGGTTGCGAGTTCAAGTCTCAGGTCTGACAGGAATTGTCGGTGGAGGGAGTGAATAACCAGTGCACTCAATTTGTATGTAATACCACCAACTTCCTGCCAGCTACAGTAAAATGCATTGCTGTTTAATGGCTGTTTTTAATCATATCAGTCTCTATATATATCAAAGGTTAACAACTAAAAGTGTGGCATATCTTTGCTTTTTTGAAGTTATGTAAGTCACTCTAAACTCTATTTCTGCTTACATTTCAAATGAGGGCAAAAGGTGGGAAGTTTGCTTGAGTATTTATGCTTTGGAATTAATTCTCAGATAGTATTTGCAGTGCTTAAAAGATCACAGCAACTTGCCTTATGTTTCAATTCATAGCTACACATCAGGACATTCCTTTGAGCTCGGCGGCCATGTTCTTATGTTCTAAGATCTATATAAATACCTATTTCTGATTTCACTTGCTCATAAATTATGCAGCATAAGGGTAGATAAATTATTGAGTAATGTGTTCTGGTTTGAGGCTTTGAAATTTGGGCTGTTGCCAGGGAAAGGCTAGCAACCTAGAGTGACTTTGTATGTGCTGTATATACAGATTCTACGTATGTGCAGGGTGGCTCAGGGTTGTTACTTTCCAGGCACTGAGCCAGTGACACTCCTTAAAGATGTGTTTAGGTATCTGTGAGTATGTCTGTGTTCAGAGTGGTTTGAATGTCAGAAGGTTGTCCTGAAATCGTGTCTAAGGAGGGTTTCTGCTCAATGACTGGCCACTGAAAGGGGCGCGGTAGACCACCATGGCCGCAACGTAGACCTTCAGGTGGAGTGGGTCAACCCTGCGGAGAGCCTGCAGGAACTCCAGCACTGTAACATCTGGGCAGTTAACTGGGTCGAGTTGGTGGTCTACGCACCAAGAAGTAATAAGCTTCCACTTCAAGGTATAAAGTTTCCTCATTGAGGGAGCTCTGGATTGGAGAACGGTCTTACAACCTCGGTTGAGAGACTGGAAGCTAAGAGTTCCTCAGAGACCACACTACAGCCTCTAAGCTCCATGCGGGGGCGCACCCTCCACCTGCGAGAGGAGATTTCTCCTGACGGGAATCTCCCATGGAGTGCCTTCAAAAAGAGAAATCATGCCCAGGAACTATTCCCGGCCCGGCCAGTACGGGGCTACTAACAGCAGCCGGACTCCGTCCCGGCGCACTCTCTCCAGAACTCCAGAGAGCAGAGCAGTCGGGGGAAAAATGTACAGATGTAGCCTCGGCCACGTCTGTACCATGACGTCCAGCCCCAGTGGAGCTGGATGAGTCAGAGTAAGCCAGAGGGGACAGTGCGATGTCTCTGGAGTCGCAAACAGATCGACCCAAATCTGGCCAACCTCTCCAACTCTGCTTCATCACCTCGGTGTGAAGCCGCCATTCCCGAGACAAGGCTTCCTACACATATCCAAGGCACGTAGGCAGCGCCGCGTGACCTTTAGCATGCAAAGTGGGTTTCCCCTCAGGGAGAACCCCTTGGTCTTGAGCCACCACTGTAGGGGTCTCATGAACAGCAGGCCAATAGTATTCACGTTGGACGCAGCTGCTATCAGACCCAGCAATCTCTGTGACTGCTTGACAGTGAGTGACCGGCACTTCTCTCACTCTCGCAACTGCAGTGAGGGTCGACTCGATCCGAGCAGGTGACATACGTGAATACTCATTTCACCTCATCTCATTTATAGCCCTCACTTTATATTATTTTATTTTTATTTTTATTTATTTTTATTTTTTAACATCACATGATAGTTCTGATCCAGGAGAGAATAATAATTTAATCCGGAAGAGTTAATTGGGTCAAGTTTTTCTCTTTGGCCAAACACAGCTTATTCATAAGAGAAACACTCTAACGTGCTTATAGTCTTGTCAAAATATTCTTTACAAATCTCACTCATTATACTATGCTTAATACAAACAATATAAAATGGAGGACAGACAGACTTTGGAGCTGATAGTAAAGAAAACTCCGGAAGAGAGACAAACGAGAGCAGAGGTTTGTTGTTGTTTTTTTCTTGAAAAAACGCTCACAGTGCACGTAGATTGCCTCCTCAAAGACATCACTTGTGTGCTCTTCACCCAAACAAATTACGCAAAGATTGCATGTGTCATCGGGTGTCGAATAATGCAGACACGGATGCACACATTGTCTAAACGCTTGCTAGTAGTCGCCATGATGTACAGAAAAAGATCGCTCTTACCAGTTCTTTCAGATGCACGCTTCAAACAGAACAGTCAGTGAAGATGAAGAAGTAAATGACGTGTTCTCCCAGTGCCTGTTTATAGTCGCAATGGTAGTGACGTCAGAGGCTGTAGCCGGCCAACAAGTTGGTGTTTTTTTAATGTATGCTTCAGACACGGGTCACGACAAAGTTTTCCCATAGCGCCCCCTAGAGGACGCAGTTCGAAGTTCCCTTGAAAGGGAACCAAAATTTTACCTCAATAATACTAAAATAGCACTATTTCTGCAACAATATTTTCACCAAACATTTGTATTGGTATAAATAGACCTTAATAATTGCAAATGAGCCTTTTATTTGAATGCATTGAATACAATAATAACTTTCAAAAATTAATTTAAAAAGTCAACCAACCTAAAGGTCAGTAAACAATTCACACACTTTCCATTCCTAACCACTGAGTACCTCTAAAAGCAAGTCCTATGTTGATAACCCAACCCCAGCCCTAACCTTGTTCAATTGATCCAGGTGCATGTCCCATGTGACAAATTCATCATAAGCTTAGAAACATTTCCACAGGCAGGTACACTGAAGGGAAACCTCAGCTTTTATTTTGCATTAATCATCTCCACACAACCCTCTTAATGTCATCAAACGACCACAGCATTACACATTAAGCCTCAATCGCACAACGGAAAAATTGCTCTTCAAAGGCTCTATGCACACCACACGTTATAAATGAATCTATTTCTTATTAATGGTGAATGGTGCACTAATGTTGGGAGTGCGTTTGGGTTATTACCCACAATTAGGACATGAAGGCATTTGAGCTTAAATGAGGTAGAAACTATTAAAGCAGAGACAACAGAGTGCTGTAGAACAAGTGAGCATTTACTGCAATCATGATGGTGCAGCCTGTCTGGAACAAAACAGGTTAATGGAACAATTTGTAACCTCTTCATGACACACACACACACACACACACACCTCAAGAGAGGTATAAAAACGATTACTTATTGCCACTCTTCCTGTGACATGTGGTAAATGTCTTTGCTCTGGCACTGCATGGATACCTGCTCAGTTACACTTACAGTTATTGCTGGAGTCATTAGGCCCAGGGGAAAATAAACTGACTTCAAGCAAAACACAGAGATAGGATCGCTCACCGATTGGAGTTAAGCACTTGAAGGACAAACCGCTGTCTGGGGGCAAATATATCGAGCTGCATTTAAAGGTCCAAGCTAGAACATTTGGCAAATGCTTTCTTGACTGCAGTCCACACTTAGTATGGACCTGTATTTGATTTCATTTAGTTTAACATCTATCAGACAGACCCTCAAGAGCACTCCACATCCACATGTAACGTGTTTTTTTTTTTTTTTTTTTTTTTTTTTTTTATGTATACGATAATGATATATGAGCCTCAATGAGATGGCGTACGGGGATACATGAGACTGGAGGCTGGAAAACATTGCCCTGAAACTTTCACCTGACATCTGACATCTACCTGAATGTTCCAGGACAGTCCATGAAATAAGGTTAATGTCTGGGACAGAAAAGGAAGAAGTAAAACACACTGACTGACTCTTATGTGTGCTTTGACATTCTGTAACCAGATCGGCTGTTTGTACAGGACTAATGGCAGCCACGGGAATCAGGGGCCCTGAGATATAATTGAGTGAGAATGTGAGGCATGGTAGAGAAGTGGTAAGAGAGTAAGAAAAAGGGAAAAGAGAACAAAGGTAATAAATTGAGAGGTGAGCCTAAAACAAGATGTAAGCATGAGAAGTTTAGAAGATGTCTATATAGGTGGATAGTTAATGGTATTTCTCAGTGTCTTTTTCTTGAGAAGGATATTATGTTTTATGATTAACTATTATTCCAGCCTTTTCCTGGTATTAATAATGTTTTACAGTGTTCACCAGTTTATTATTTAGACCAGTGATTTTACAGTTGTGCATGTTTTTGATCATAAATATGATGATGTAAAAAAAGATTATAAACCATTTCAATTAGCACTCAGTAATAATTTGATGTTGACTTTTTGTCATATCCGATTTTGCTGTATTAACATCTGTGCAAATTTCTGTTGTTCTTGTAGTCCTGCTGTGTCATACCAGCTCATGATGTGCTTAGCCTCTGTCTTTGAACACTGATGACAGCTGACCGTGTATACACCAGGTTCAATTTAGACTGTCCCATCCACTTGTTCAGGCCAAGAGTCAACCCTCACTTATCTGCGGATGGCGGCAGTCTCTCCTTTACTCCAAACACAATATCGATTCAATCTCAAAGCTCGCAATTAAGGCTCGATTGGCGATATGGGCAAAGTGTCAGCCTCGATGAGGCCCAGTGCATGTCAACATGAGGGCCTTTTCAACTACCCTCTGATGCACCTTTCAAAAGAACTGTGAAATATAAAAGAAGGCATGAGGCAGAAAAGGCAAAGAAAAAGACATAAATGAGCTCCTTGAGTGGAAGAGAGAAGGGGAGGCTAGTAGGGAGGCTGAGAAAAGATGGTGTTGCACATCAATTGAGAGCAAATTGTCCAGAAAGGAGGACAGAAATACATCAATCTATTTTTCTACAGGCCTCCAAAGGAGAGCTTTAGCCGGTTTGGGAAACACTGTCCAAGGTCTTTCTAGACGAGTCCAAGAACTATTATAGAACTGGACTTAAAGAAGGTGCCTATTTCACACTTGATCTGACATTTCTTTCATAGTTTGTATTCAAGTGCAGATTTGTTTGGGGTGAATCTTAATTTGTCTGACTTGCTTAAACTGGTTTTCATTATTTGAGATCATTATTGGTACTCTGGAAGAAATGTAGTCACTTTAGTTGTTATGGCTTTCTTAGGTACAAGTTGGCCCACCACATTTGCAGTTGTTCCATTAAATCATAATTTGTGATTTTCATACTAGTTGTTGCCAAATAGCAGTGCAAGTGAAGTGGGGTAGTTTAGATGCCATTTGGCAGTTGGCTAATACACACTAGTATAATATACAGTGATTTGTCACATACTGTACACTCAATTTTATAATACCAATAGGTGTTCTATGGAGGGAATTCTGAGCTGTATTGTTTACACTAGGAATGAAGATGACTAATACATTAGTTTCTCTAAATGATATTAGTTTCTAATACCAGTAGAGAAAAGGGAGCTTTGAGCTAAGGTGACACCAACAGGCCAATGGTCCGAAGTGGAGTCCAGGGCTCGAAGGATGAAGACAGGATTTAGATTTTTCACCATTCTGGATAATATGAGCTTAACACAGTGTGTGGCACAGCTGACACAGAAGAGCATTTGCTGCCTGCGTTCAGCTCATGTTCACCAAAATTGTGCTAAGGTGATGTGGAGAGACACAGAGGAGAT
This sequence comes from Carassius auratus, assembly GCF_003368295.1. Classification (NCBI taxonomy): domain Eukaryota; kingdom Metazoa; phylum Chordata; class Actinopteri; order Cypriniformes; family Cyprinidae; genus Carassius; species Carassius auratus. Next base: position 12,962,072 of record NC_039276.1, on the reverse strand, counting down.
GATTTTCTGAATAAAGTCGTTGTTTTTGCTTTATTCGTTTAAAAAAAAGTATTCTCGTGGCTTCATAGTGTTACGGTTGAACCACTGATGCCAGATAGACTATTCTGACTATGCTTTTTATACTTTTCTGGACCTCGACGGTGTAATTTATTAGGCAATCTATGGGACAGTCACAAGCCTCCCGGTTTTCATCCAAAATATCTTAAATTGTGTTTCGAAGACAAATGAAGCTATTATGGGTTTGGAACAACATGGACAAAAATTTTAGTTTTGGGTTGGAGTATCCCTTTAATTTACTCCCCTTTTGTATTTAAAACTGAGGAAATATTGGTATTGTGTATTTTGCATTAACATTGTCCATTGTGATACCTGAACTGTTATCATAAGAGTACGTTCTCAAAATAGTCAAATACATTATTGTAGTTACATATAACAGACTGATATGTTTAATTAAAGGGTTCGCCTGAGAATGAAAATTTGTCCATCTTCTACTCACTCTCAAAGCATCCTAGGTGTATGGGACTTTCTTCTTTCAGAATAATCCAAATAAAGTATTAAAAATTGTCCTTGCTCTTCCAAGCCTTTCAGTAAAGGCCCTTTGTAGCGAATCCATGCGTTTTTGTAAGATAAATATCCAGATTTCAAATGTAATAAACACTTTTTTTTCTCAATTCTGCTGACCATTGGGAACTGGAAAACGTGCAGGCGGAAGATGGAAGACTCTGGGAAATGTAGGAGCAAAGAAAAGTTTCCATACTTAAATGGGGGGGTGAAATGCTATTTCATGCATACTGAGTTTTTTACACTGTTAAAGAGTTGGATTCCCATGCTAAACATGGACAAAGTTTCAAAAATTAAGTTGTACGTTTGAAGGTGTATTTTTGTTCCAAAAATACTCCTTCCGGTTTGTCACAAGTTTCGTAAAGTTTTTTTTTTTTTCGAGTATGGGTCTGTGTGACGTCAGATGGAGCGGAATTTCCTTATATGGGTCCTAAGGGCACTTCTCCCGGAAGAGCGCGCGCTCCCGTAGAGCAGAGACATTCACTGATCAGAGCGAGATGTCACTAAAGAACTGTGTTTTTGGTTGCCAGGGCAAGACAACCCTGCACAGATTACCCCCCCCCCCAAAAAAACAGCATTAAGGGACCAGTGGATGGAGTTTATTTTTACAGAGCATCAATGGAGTTGTGCAAGTGTTTTTGTTTGTTCCCTGCATTTCGAAGATGCTTGTTTTACAAACAAGGCCCAGTTTGACGCCGGATTTGCATATCGTTTATTTCTTAAGGATAATGCAGTCCCAACGAAAAGGGTCACGATTGTGTGTTGGAACCGCAGGCGGTGAGTAAAACTGCTTCAAATATCTCTGTGTTGTTAACTTAGCTATCGGCGCGTAAGCACATCAACAAGTAAACAACATGCGATGTTGGCATAAAACTGCACTTTCTGAATGTACACCTTAAAAAAAAAAAAAAAAAAAAAAAGACGACATAAAGTGGAATGTAGTCATTTTCCAAAACCGCTAAGCAAATATATACAGTTTCAATACATACCACATAGAGATGTCCTGGTGTAGTCGTTGCTGATGCTGCTCTTGTTCAATTTCAGCCTCTGGATCTGATTCTGGATCATAAATTCAATTCAATTCAATTCAAGTTTATTTGTATAGCGCTTTTTACAAAATAAATCGTTACAAAGCAACTTTACAGAAAATTATGTTTCTACAATATTTAGTAGTAGCTAGTAGTTTGTGCACATTTGACAGGATTTTAGAAAAAATAATAATAATAATAATACAAGACGTAGTCAGCTAGACGATGAACTATCAATATTATTAAGTTATTATATGATTCAGTCACACATTTAGCAATAATTGTTAGTTCTGTTTGTTGATTCAAGGTAGCATCATCTGGGGTCCTCTGAGGGTCAGCATCATCTCTTCTCAGGTGTTCTGGATCCAGACTGGAGCTTGTTTAAATCCTAGTTACCACGGGATGTAAATCCCGTGGTGAAACATAGAAACAAAATACAGACATCATTAGCATAGCTGCTGATCCAACAAAGTAAAATTAGTTTAACCCAAGCTAATGAATAAAAATGCAACTTTGAACAGATGCAACTACACTCACAATTAAAAAGAAACATTATTCGAATGCTTGGCGAAAGAGATGTGTTTTTAATCTAGATTTAAACAGAGAGAGTGTGTCTGAACCCCGAACATTATCAGGAAGGCTATTCCAGAGTTTGGGAGCCAAATGTGAGAAAGCTCTACCTCCTTTAGTGGACTTTGCTATCCTAGGAACGACCAAAAGTCCAGCGTTTTGTGACCTTAGGGTGCGTGATGGGTTGTAGCGTGGTAGAAGGCTAGTTAGGTACGCTGGAGCTAAACCATTTAGGGCCTTATAGGTAAGTAATGATAATTTGTAACTGATACACGGAACTTAATAGGTAGCCAGTGCAGAGACTGTAAAATTGGGGTAATTTGATCATATTTTCTTGACCTCATAAGGACTCTAGCTGCTGCATTTTGGACGACCTGTAGCTTGTTTATTGAAGAAGCAGGACAACCACCTAGAAGTGCATTACAATAGTCCAGTCTAGAGGTCATGAATGCATGAACTAGCTTTTCTGCATCAGAAACAGATAACATGTTTCGTAGCTTGGCAATGTTTCTAAGATGGAAGAATGCAGTTTTTGTAACATTGGAATATGATTTTCAAAAGACAAATTGCTGTCTAATATAACACCCAGATTTCTGACTGTAGAGGAAGTAACAGTACATCCGTCTAGTTGCAGATTGTAATCTACAAGATTCTGTGTAGTGTTTTTTGGTCCAATAACTAATATCTCTGTCTTATCCGAATTTAATTGGAGAAAATTGTGTGTCATCCAATCTTTTACATTTTTAACACACTCTGTTAGCTTAGATAATTGGGAAGTTTCATCTGGTCTCGTTGAGATATATAGCTGAGTATCATCAGCATAACAGTGGAAGCTAATTCCGTATTTTCTAATAATATTACCAAGGGGCAACATATATATTGAAAATAGAAGGGGACCTAGGACGGATCCTTGTGGCACTCCATATTTTACTGATGATAAATGAGATGACTCCCCATTTAAGTAAACAAAATGGTAGCGATCGGACAGGTAGGATCTAAACCATCTTAGAGCCTGCCCTTGAATACCTGTATAGTTTTGTAATCGATCTATGAGTATGTCATGATCTATGGTGTCGAACGCAGCACTAAGATCAAGTAAGACTAGAAATGAGATGCAGCCTTGGTCTGACGCAAGGAGCAGGTCATTTGTAATTTTAACAAGTGCAGTTTCTGTGCTATGGTGGGGCCTAAAGCCTGACTGAAATTCTTCATACATATCATTTTTATGCAGGAAGGTGCTCAATTGAGCAGACACAACTTTCTCTAAAATTTTAGACATAAATGGAAGATTTGAAATAGGCCTATAATTTGCCAGTACACTAGGATCTAGTTTTGGTTTCTTAATAAGAGGCTTGATAACCGCCAGCTTGAATGGTTTTGGGACGTGTCCTAAAGTTAACGACGAGTTTATGATATTGAGAAGCGTTTCTTCTGCTACAGGTAACAGCTCTTTCAGTAATTTAGTGGGTACAGGATCTAATAAACATGTTGTTGGTTTAGATACAGTGATAAGTTTATTTAGCTCTTCCTGTCCTATGGTTGTAAAGCACTGCAGTTTATCTTTGGGTGCGATGGATGAAACTGAAGTGTTAGACGCTGTAGAATCTACATTCGCTATTGTATTTCTAATGTTATCTATTTTATCAGTGAAGAAATTCATAAAGTCATTACTATTTAACGTTGGTGGAATATTTGAATCAGGGGGCATCTGGTAATTTGTTAACTTAGCCACTGTGCTAAATAAAAACCTAGGATTGTTTTGGTTATTTTCAATGAGTTTGTGTATATGCTCTGCCCTAGCAGTTTTTAGAGCCTGTCTATAGCTGGACATACTGTTTTTCCATGCAATTCTAAAAACTTCTAAGTTAGTTTTTCTCCATTTGCGTTCAAGACTACGAGTTAATTTCTTGAGAGAGTGAGTATTACTGTTATACCATGGTACAGTACGTTTTTCTCTAACTTTTTTCAATTTGATTGGGGCAACAGCTTCTAATGTATTAGAGAAAATAGTGCCCATGTTGTCAGTAATTTCATCTAATTCGTGTGTATTTTTGGGTACAATTAGCAGTTGAGATAGATCATGCAGGTTATTTGCAAATCTTTCTTTGGTGGCTGGAACAATAGTTCTGCCCAGACGGTAACGCTGCGACATATAGTTAATATCAGTTATACGCAGCATGCACGATACAAGGAAATGGTCTGTAATATCATCACTTTGAGGTACAATATCTATAGCAGTAAGATCGATTCCATGCGATATAATTAAATCTAGTGTATGATTAAAACGATGAGTGGGCCCGGTGACATTTTGCTTGACTCCAAAGGAGTTTATTAGGTCAGTAAACGCAAGTCCTAATGTATCATTTGCATTATCAACGTGAATATTAAAATCTCCCATGATTAGCGCCTTATCAACTGTAACTAGAAGGTCTGAGAGGAAATCTGCAAATTCTTTTAGGAATTCTGTATACGGCCCTGGTGGTCTATACACAGTAGCCAGAGCAAGAGATACATTAGATTTCTTTTGCATGTCTGACAGTGTAACATTTAGCAGAAGTATTTCAAAAGAGTTCAACCTGTATACTGTTTTCTGGGTAACATTGAGAATATCACTATATATTGTTGCAACACCCCCGCCACGACCAGTCTGGCGGGGCTCATGCTTATAACAGTAGTTTGGTGGAGTAGACTCATTTAGACCAAAATAATCATTTGGTTTTAGCCAGGTTTCAGTCAAGCAGAGTAAATCAAAACTATTATCTGTGATCATTTCATTTACAATAACTGCTTTTGGTGCGAGTGATCTAATATTTATGAGCCCAAACTTTAAAAATTGTTTTTGTTCATTTACTTTACATTTTTCTGGTTTAATTACGATAAGATTTTTTCTAGATCCTACATTATATTTATATTTTGACCTCACTATTCGGGGAACAGACACAGTCTTAATAGGTTTTACAGCGCAAGTACCTTTAGCATTTAACCCCTTACTAGTAACCCCCCTTTTTTGGCATGGAGACCGAAATTACATACCCAAAATAAAAAGGTTTCTGCTCATGATTCTTTCTGCCTAGATACATAATCAACATTTGTTCACAAAGCTGACACTTTAAAGTTTACTGTTCAGGAATCAGAATCACTCAGACTGTTATGATAATAGAGATATATAAGCTCAAACATAAAAACAAAAATAAAAATATTAAAAACCTATGTTTTAAATGTATTTAAAAAAATGTTGATGTAGGAAATGAGTTTGAAAACACAGTGTAGCTAAGGCCACAAGTCTTCCAAGACTTCATAAAAAATTTCATAATCGAATCTGTAAAACTGTGAATTTTATGAAATATTTTCTAAGGCCATGTCATGTGTGTTTTTAGAGAAGGCTAATCAGATTGATTTATGGCCCTTGTCATCTCTGTAAGATCACACATGTAAACTTTCCTGTGCTCTTTGTGTATTTTTCACTGTTGAAAACTGCCCGAATCATGATTGTATTGTTCTCACCAAACGGTTCTTTCACACCTCCGCCAAGTATGACACATTATCCGCATTATTCTTTTATCATTATTCTTTTGTTTTTATTCCACCTTTATTAGCCTTGATTGTGGTTTTTCAGGCTTTACAAAGCAACAAAGCAGCGATCTTCAGTCTCTCTTTGCATTTAGCCCTTATTTATCAAAAGTCTTACTATAAAAATACAACAAAACATTTTCTTACGACCTTACGTGAATTATTGAGACAAAAATGCATTATGAAGAAGAAAAGCACCTGCTATTAGTAGCATTGGTGCTAACGTTAGCATCAAGCTACATCTGACAATTTATGAAATTATTAGTACACTTTTACTCAAAACTCACTTTAAACCCCGATCGAGTGTTTATAATAACTTCCTTTAGCGATCAGGGGTGGAATTTGGTCGTTTACTGTTGTAAAAATATGTTATTTGTAGCCTTTTTCATCGCTGCACAAGTCAGCATTTCCGATGTACATTTTCGATTTTTTTTATAAAAACGCCCCAGATCTCAAGAAATTCTCATACCAAGCTTTACTATCGTAATCGCGGGTTTATTATTCGGATATTTTGTGTGTACAGAGGTGTTTCAGTGTTGTTTTGGCCAGATAACTACCAGGAAGTGTGCAAGAAGCATGTGACACGATGGGGCGGTGTCCAGATATTACACTCTCAGATTGACGTTTGAAAGACCCAATCAGAGTCTGAGTCACACACCGCACGAGCTGTGACTACTGCACGCACACACAGATCGCTGGGATAGGCTGTTTATCATCTGATCGCGTAAATCCGTGGAAAATGAATAGAAATGACGATTCTGTCTGAAGAAATATGAAGTAAACATCAGTAAATATATCCATATATCTCCGCAGATATGCATCTTTGGTCTGTAAATCCTTATTGACGCTGTTCAGTGAGTCTATGTGAACACAAATAAACCGCTCTTGACGTGACTGAATACGAGTGAGTTGTGAATTTCTATTCAAAATGTGGCATAATACGGATTTATTATTTTGCACTCCTGACATAAATCACTAAATATCTGTCACTGCAACAATGTTTTATCAAAATATTGGTCAAATATCGAAGCTTGAGTCTTTAAACTTTCCATTGATGCACAGTTTGTCCAGATGAAGTAAGACAGTGATGTTTAATGTGCTGTGAAAGTGAAACAATAATAAACTGGGGCCGTCAGCGATGTTTGCACGCAAAGGGGTTAAGCGGTTGGAACAAAACTCATCATAATGGTTATTTGAGAATTGTCTTACTAGTCACATGGAGCGAAGTGTCCTGGAGATGTTGTCAGAGAGAAGCTCCGCTCCAATTCTGCTGGGGTGTAATCCATCAGCGCGAAACAGTCTAGGACGCTCCCAGAAAAGATTCCAGTTAAATATACGGCTGAATCTGACTGTTAGCCATGGTTTGTTTTGGATGATGTTTTTTTCCTCATGGTAATGTCACAGTTTCCAAATGCTTTCAACGCAAAAGCCTACTCGCACTCGTGATTCTTTAGCTCCGCCCACACGTCACGTCTCCAGTCGCTTGGGTTTTTTTCCGGGAAAAAACGGTACAGACTATTTTTATCTTATAAATATAATAAAACTAAAGACTTTATGGAGTTATTAAGGATGCAGTACTACTCTATAGGTACTCAAGATTAACAGTCAAGAGTCTCCTCTTGACTTATTTCAAAATCCTCTGAAGTTTTGTTTTACAAATCCTTGTTTTTTGCTTCTAATTCGTGACCAGCGTTAGTTTTTTTCTCTCTCCATCCTCATCAATAACCACGCAGAGCTGACATACTACTACATCCGCCTGCACGTCTTCTGGTTCCCAACAGTCAGAAGTGAGAAAAAGTGTTTATTACATTTGAAATCTAAATATTATTTTACAGAAACACAAGGATTTGCTACAGGAGCCATGTGAGGTGTTTCATTATAGATGCGCATACTTTATTTCACGTCTTCTGAACTGTTGACAACAAACACCCGCTTACACCCTTTGAAAGGCTTGGAAGAGCAAGGACAGTTGTTATTACAACTTCAACTGGATTATTCTGAAAGACGAAAGTCACGTACACCTAGAATGTTTCAAGGGTGAACTCTCGGGTGAACTAACCCTTTAAGATACACTAAAAGTTATGCCACCTATTCAGTTGGAAATTGCTAATATTTCCGTCTTTTCCACACGCAAAGATATTGTATGGCTTCTTAAGGCTTGAACAGCATGAACATTTTGCAGCATGAACATTATGCTAAACTCATTTTGTGTTCCACTGGGGGTTTTTGGAGTTAAAATGTGCCTGGATAAAGAGAGCCTGCTTTACAAGTGAACAAAGGATTAAAAAATTAACAACACTGTTCATCCTTACTGATTCATTCTCTTGTAGAATAGAAGCCACAGAGATAAGCGTTTGGACAGAAGAAAATACATTTGAATGAATAGCTGTAGTCAAAATATGTTTGCTATTGGCCATAAGAAATTCTTTCACTTTCTACTTATCCCTCTCTCTCATGCTCTCACCCTCTCTCTCTTTTGGCAGCAGCGCTGGCAGGAGTTATTACTGTGAGAAATGATGGGGTGGGTGCTGCCAGACCCTCTTGTTCACTCAGAAGTCTCCTACAATTGCACACGAACACAGTTTTGTGCCTGAGCACTCTCAAACCCACACACATTCATGTTCACCATCACACACACATACCTGCTTAACCAAAACCTGCCTGGACACCACATGGTCTCTCGACCTCTCATGGTCTCACTCTATTTTTTTCTTTCTCTCTCTGGGCTAGGGTCTGTTCACCTGCAGGTGTCAGTGTGATTGCCTGCAGAGGGGAGGAAAAGCTTGACCTTTCCTCTCTCATTCTTTCTGTGCCCCTCCTTGTACAGCTTCTCTCCATCTCTCATGCAGCAGAGCACCGTAGAGGGAAACGACCAGACAAAGGCAGAAAGCATTCAGCTCATGCCACTAAATTATGATAAATTAGCCCTCTCTGGAGAGAACACTGGACAAAAGATAAAAAAGTAAAAAGCAGCGACTAAAATCGACTTTGACAACTTCTGTCTTTACAAGTGAATGAAAAATAGTGTTTTTACAGAGGTGTGCGCAGCCTTTTGTCATATGGCAAGGCTTTCTTTCCTCTTTCCTTGCTTCTTTCCATAAAAGGTGAAAAAAATTTGTAGCTTTTATACAAAACAATAGTTGGCCATTACACTGAAATAAAAGGCTTGGCCTTGTCTAAGACAGGTAAAGCACTTTTCTTTTCTCCAGTACTTAACCTGAATTACACGCTTTTTTAAAGCGTTCACTCTGAATAAGCAGAGATGGACAAGTCACAGTGAAATACTGTATATCAGTTCAAATAGTCCTTCTTTAAGTACGTCCTGTTGTTTTGTCCTGGGAGGACTCTTGGTACTTGATGAAAATTATTCAGCCACATTTGGAGATCATTTTGGCCTAATACAGCCAGAGTCATTTTACTTGTATTTTTTATATGCTGCTAGTAAGCCAGTTCTAGGTTTGATGTCCTAAAATAACACAGTGACTGTGTGATCCATTCAGAATATTGCTGTGTGTAACAGTAGTCTAATGTGTTAAATTCTGCCAATTATTTGAGTTTGGTTTGAGAATTTGATTATGTCTGATTGTCATTAAGTGGCTTAGTTTGGTGGCATTAAAGGCTGCACATTGAGTAGCAGCTTCCATGTGTATTGTGGCATATAAAAGCACATGTGGTTAATATAAGAAGAGGGTAGTATACAGTACTATCTGCATACTCGGTGTTGAGGCTTTTAATTCATCCCAGTGACTTGAGTCTGTAGAATCTGGACTAAAATGTTTAATTCACTGATTTGTTCAGTTGTTGGAGACATCTAGGGCCGTAATCACAATAGAAATTGAGGGAGTAATCAGTATTTCATCCACAACCATTATATATATATATATATATATATATATATATATATATATATATATATATATATATATATATATATATATATATATATATTTCTCAAATATTACAGTATATTATTTACTACACATTGATTTATGCTTAAACCTGTTACTTGCCATTTCTCTATTATCATTTCTTTATTATTGTTATTTAGGTACATTTTGAAAAGAACTGAAAATAGCCTATGCCAATTACACAATACATATACTTTATTCACAATTGATTATGAAAAGACAAAATAATAATAATAATAATAATAATAATGGGCCCCTTTTCCATGTGCTGAATGAGATTTATGTAGTTTGCGAAGACATGTTCAGTACCGTAAGTCCAACCAAATGTGTTCAGTCCCCACGCGTGTGTGATACAGTCAGTCTTTAGATGCAGTTGTTCACTCAAAATATTTGTTCAAAATGCAATGTATTTTTTTATTTTTTATTTATTTATTTATTTATTTTTAATGTAAAGAGAGCATCATGTCATATTTACAGCACATGAGTATGTGGAGGAGTGGGTTCTGTGTCCAGCTCCACATCGGGGGCTTTCCAGGTTCATCCAGATGGTGCTTCTCTCTGGGCTGCATTTGCTCTGGGGGCCCAGACAGAGTACAGAAGCAAAGGGTCGACATCAAACTTGCTGTATCCTCCTCTGTTCTCTCCACCTCAGACTGATCCAGCTGTGATTAACGGGCAAAGCACTGTCCCTCATCCATCTTGTTCTTGCTTCCCTTCCTTCTATTTTTTGCCGTGTCTTACCCTTTCTTTTCCCTGTCACAGGACACTTACTTCTTTCACTCACAAAATGTGTGAGAGAGAGAGATTTGCTCCATTTCAGTTTCACTTACATTTAATTTTAAGCAATATCGAACAAGCAAGAGTGCTGTTGTTAAATATAGCAGCTCAGATTTAACCACAGACTACAGCAGGATTAAAAGATTGATTTAGTTTTTAAGTAAACAAGACGTTCACATTGGGTACTTACACAAGGGGTGGATCTGCTTTGGTTGCGTAGCTGCCAGTGGCAAAGAAAATATTGTGCAGGTAGAGGGAAAAATTATTTATGTGTTATAACACAGCTTGTGACTATCCCATACACTGTCAAGTAAATTTCCAGAAAAGTATGAAAAGCATCATCAAAATAGTCCATCTGCCATCAGTGGTTCAACCGTAACGTTATGAGGCGACAGGAATACTTTTTGTATGAGAAGAAAATAAAAATAACGACTTTATTCAACAATTTGTCTTCTCTGTCTCTCCCCACATCAACGTAGCGCCATTTTGGAGAATATGAGCTGACGCAGCCTCCTATGCTATTCTGTGTCAGCTGCGCCACAAGGATGTGCTGTTTTCTTTTAAATCAATGGATAAAAAAAACATAGAAACACATAGAAAACATATCCTTGTGGCGCAGCTGACACAGAAGAGAGTATGCTGCCTGTGTTCAGCTCATATTATCATATACCATGTACAAAAAGAAAAGAAAGCTTGTATATGTCATGATTCTGCCCTCGTGTCCTTGATTTTTCCTAGTCTTGAGGCAGGATCATGACAGACCCATGTTTTGTGTACAAGCGCATGGCCTTGTCTTTGGGCCATGTGCTTGTGTTGTCTCGTTCCCTTGCCCCGCCCCCCTTGTTAACCTAGTCGTGTCTTGATTGTCCTATCTGTAACACCTGTCGTGTCTTGATTAGTACCCCTATTTAGATCTCCTAGTGTGCTCTGTCTTGCGTCGGTTCATTGTCATTGTGATTGTACCTGTGATTGTTCCACTCAGTGATTGTTCCTTAAGAAGTGTTTGTATTACCGTGAGTGTTTGTTTATAGTTAGTATTTCGAGTCCTTGTTTATCTTGTCAGTCCAGTCCTGTTTTAGTTATTTAGTCCTTACCTTGCTCCGTGTTTTCCCCCTCGTGGGTTTTGTTTTTCCCCTTTTTGTATTTAATAAACCCTTTGTGTTGAGAATCCCTGTCTGCACCTGAGTTCCTCCTTGCCAAGATCCTGACCGAATGAACCGACCACCAAGGAACTCAGCAGACAGGAGGCAATACTGGATGGCATCAGCCAGCCAGCGAGATTGTTTTGAGGGCTCTCGCCTTGTGGTGTTCCGGGGGACCAGGGGAGGTCGTTCCGGAGTGAGCGGGCGAGAGGAGGAGCCCCAGAGGTCCCCACCTACCCAGCTGCCGGCGATCCCGGAGGGTCGTGTCCTGGCCGTGGCAACCCTGGGGGGTCAGGCAAGCCCCTCCCAGAGTCCTGAGGTGCCCTCCTCAGCCAGCAGTCTCCCCATGAAACGAGGGAGACGGTTTTCATGGGAGTCGGCTTCAGAGTCTTCGGCGTCCGAGTCTGCCCTGTCCGAGACCAAACTCCCCCAACCCGCCTCTGACCCAGCTGTAGCCTCTGCACCGCGCCCGAGGAGGAAGAGGAAGAAGAAGGGGCCTGCCGGTCCTGTGACCCTGTCTCCTCCCGAGTCAGCAGCGGTGGGCGTGCCCGTGCCAGCAGCGGTGAGCGCTGGCGTGCCCGAGCCAGCAGCAGTGAGCGTGCCCGACCCAGCAGCGGTGAGCGTGCCCGAGCCAGCAGTGGAGAGAGCTGGCGTGCCCGTGCCAGCAGCGGTGAGCGCTGGCGTGCCCGAGCCAGCAGCAGTGAGCGTGTCCGAGCCAGCAGCGGAGAGCGCTGGCGTGCCCGAGCCGGCAAAGAAGAGGGCAGTATGCAAGTCGGCAGTCGTGAGAGCGCAGGAGAGTGCCGCGGCCGACTCTGCAGCAAGGACTTTAGTACAGTGTGTCTCATCTCGTAAGGAGATGCCAATTGTCTTAGCGGCTAAAGCCTTTTCTGATTATTTGTCTAGTCTTGTCCGTATCCTAGAAGTCCCCGTCAGTCCTGTCTTGTCCCCAGACCCTGTCCCTAGAAGTCCCGAGTGTCCAGCCGTTGTCTCCCCGTGTGATGTTGTCTCCCCGTGCCCAGCTGATGTTGTCATGAGTCCCGTTGATGTAGCCCCGTGTCCCGTGAGTGTTGCCCCGTGTCCCGTGAGTGTTGCCCCGTGTCCAGCTGATATTGTCCCGTGTCCAGTAGATGTTGTCCACCCGTGTCCAGCTGTCGTCTCCCCGCGTCCCGTAAGTCTTGCCCCGTGTCCCTTGTCCGCTCCTATCATGTCCCCTGCCAGTTGTCCCGAGACCCCTCCCCGCCCCTCACCACCCAGACCTGCCCGTACCCCCCGTCGTCAGCCTTCGTCCTGTCCTCCTAAAACTCCTGCCCCACCCACTCACCCTGGTCTGCCCCCCATGAACTTTGTGGTCCCGCCCCCTCCCCTTCCCTGTTTGTTTTTTTTGTTATGTCACCCTAACCCTGCCATTGTGTTTTCATGTTTGCCTTTGTTATTATTAGTCATGTCTTGTTGGTTTGTGTCGGTGTCCCAGTCCGTCATGTCAGTCATATCTCGTGTTTGATGTTCCCTTGAGGAGCGTCTGGAAGCCGCTCCTTAAGGGAGGGGTTCTGTCATGATTCTGCCCTCGTGTCCTTGATTTTTCCTAGTCTTGAGGCAGGATCATGACAGACCCATGTTTTGTGTACAAGCGCATGGCCTTGTCTTTGGGCCATGTGCTTGTGTTGTCTCGTTCCCTTGCCCCGCCCCCCTTGTTAACCTAGTCGTGTCTTGATTGTCCTATCTGTAACACCTGTCGTGTCTTGATTAGTACCCCTATTTAGATCTCCTAGTGTGCTCTGTCTTGCGTCGGTTCATTGTCATTGTGATTGTACCTGTGATTGTGATTGTTCCACTCAGTGATTGTTCCTTAAGAAGTGTTTGTATTACCGTGAGTGTTTGTTTATAGTTAGTATTTCGAGTCCTTGTTTATCTTGTCAGTCCAGTCCTGTTTTAGTTATTTAGTCCTTACCTTGCTCCGTGTTTTCCCCCTCGTGGGTTTTGTTTTTCCCCTTTTTGTATTTAATAAACCCTTTGTGTTGAGAATCCCTGTCTGCACCTGAGTTCCTCCTTGCCAAGATCCTGACAGTATATGTTTTTATTATTATTATTTCATTTTATTTATTTTTTTTTACTCTGTGAAATATTTATTTGATCAGTTATATAGTAACTATGATATATCACTATATAATATGATCTAATACTGTATAAATGATAATAAATTACTATATATATATATATATATATTTTTTTTTTTTTATTTTTTTTTTTTTTTGGAATTTGTTTTAAGTTCTTATAATATAGGCAGAAATAATCAGGATGCACTATATATAAATGGTGAGCAGAAGTCTCGAAACATTGCAACCACCTATAATATTTAATTACTGTAGAATCAAGAGTTTCTAGGGTGAATTTAAAATTTGTAATCAAAGCACTTAGGAATAACTATGGTAAGAATGAAAATAAATATGCCAGTAAATGTTCATTAAAACTGCAATATTTCGCATTTAAATTGCCTGTCATAAAAACTAGACAAAAACAGACAGAGAAAAAAGACAGAGAATGCAGATTGAATTGAGGCTCAAGTGAAGGATAATAAAGTTTGTCTTCTTACTCAATTTAGCCATATTTTTCATTGCAATTAAATTAAATGAATGTTTTATTCTTACTGCTTAAGAGATTAATATATATATTAGACATATGCGGACATATATCACATTGCTTTTGTCAGCCATATTATCTTCATAATATTTTTAGTTTGTGTTCACTTTTGTTATTGTCTTCGAAACATTTCCTTAAGCCATTGACGTGTGCCGATTGAATTTCCACCGTGTTGTTGCCAATCTTTTTTTTTTTTTGTCTGTCATAGTTCTGTTTTTTGCTCACAGAACTCTCGTATACAGGACATGCTCAGCTCTGTCATTCTGTCAATAACCAATCCAACCAGGAGAGTTTCTATGGTAACTGTAGCATGGCATGCACAGGGCGATACAGCCGAGCCACTGGATTCTATAAAGTGTGGTAAAACCTGCCCACCATCAAAAGAGTGTTCACTCGATTTCTCTCTCTCAGAGCTTTGAGGCCAGTTGTTATTGACCCAAGACACACACACACACACACACACACACACACACACGCACGCACGCACACAAACACACACACAAACACACACACTTAAAACAACTCTGAAAGAGAAAATACAGAAGAATAGACAGAATTTAACAGAGAGACTTCAGGAGAGGAAAATTAAAGTTTTCATTAAGAAGGCATCCTTTAATGTCCCTGTGCTTTCTTTTATAATCCACGTCTTTCATCTGTTGAATGCATTTAAAGAGGGTTTATCTGCTCTTTGCATTTAGCAATTAATTAGTAGAGAGGAACATCATAAGACACGGAGCGAGAGAGCAAAAACAGGAAAAAATGCTTTGCCGTCCTTTGTTTGCAGCTCAGCTGGGGTAATTCAGAAAGCTCTACAGAAGCTTTCAAATTTCCCTTCTAGTCTCCCATGTAGAGAGAATGACATTACCCATCATTCTTAGTCTTCCAACCAGTCTCTTTCCAAAGCAACATAAATAAAAGTCACTCCATTGTTAAAGGAATAGTTCCCCTAAATATGAACATTCTGTATACTTGTTCACCCTCATGTCCTTCTAGATGCCTTTTTTTTTTTTTTTTTTTTTTTCATTTGAGTGTGGACAGGGCCTGTTATTTGTGAATAAACTAAATGTTTATCTTATTCATGAATTAAATAAACAAATTAACTATCTTGGTTTTGAATAAGGGTCTTCTGACCTAATGGAAAGGGGATGTATTGCATACAAAATTTTAGGGTCAATAAGATTCACATTCAATTGATCAAAAGTAATTTGAATTATTAAATTAGAATGATTTGATGCTGATAATTTAGCTTTTCTATAAAAAGAATAAATTGCATTTTAAAATATATTAAAATAGAAAGCAGTTATTTTAAATTGCAAAAACATTTCACAATATTGATGTTGTATTTTATTTCTGATCAAATAAATGCAGCCTTGATCACCATGAGACACTTTTTTTCAAAAACATTTAAAAGATATTATAGACTTTTGAATGGTATTGTATGTTAATCAATTCAATAATTCTTGTTCAAAACAATCACAGAATGAGTAAATTTTAAATGCGTAAATGTGACTCAATACAATGCAATGACACAAGGATATTATTGAAACTGAAGCTTAAACGCTTCACTGAAGTCTCTTAGTATATTGAAGATACAGAAATTTTATGGTGCCCGTAAAAGAACATGATAGTGGAAAAAAATACAGGGTGGGAGGAAAAAATATAATTTTTGCGTTCTCCCAAGTTTGCTTGTAAAAATGTTGCATTCTCTCACAAAGATAATTGAGTATGCTCACAAAACTTTTGCATCTCCTCACAAAATCAGTTAAGTTCGGTCAAACACTTCCTGTTTAGAGATTGCAGAGGTTAATTCAGCTCTGTAGGTTCATTAAGGAGTGGTTATGTAGTTTTATTTTGAACTTGGAATCAAGTATAAAGAAATTAAGTCTGTGCTTAGTTCAAGACACCATTTTGGGACATTCTAAAATGCTTAACCTTTTCGCACGTAAGTTCTAAAATAGTCAGACCTGCAGTCTGGCGTGAGTTTTTTTCTGCGACCGTTATTTTGCAATCAGTCACGTTCTAATTTCCATGGATACGCATGAACCTTGTCATGTGACATTTCAGTCAAAATGGCACGCACACGATGGATAACCGTCTGCAGGTGAGTAGCTTGAATATTTCGCTTTATTTAATTTTTTTATTCAAAACCTCTCAAATAATTTGTTAGTGTGTACCAACTATGGTTGAAATGGTTCTTGTTTGTTTTCACGTGACGGGCTATGGGCGCCGCCATTATTTGTTTAAAACACTGATGGAGAGTTGGACTTAGAGCCTGCTGGATTTACAACATGCAAGATCATCCATGTTTCCCGAAATATATGACTGTAACCGCCGCTTCACTGCATCTCACGCGACGCTCCTGCTTGACGCTCATACGCTGATCCTGGAGTGAATGCACTCATTGATTAACATGCACGCACGTCTGAAAAAATACCCGCTGTTCACGTGTCGCTGACACTTGCGTTGTGAAACAGCTGTTATCTACAAGGTATGTGTTTGACTTGAATAAATATTATTACATGTTTAAAATGTTCTTTTACTGTTATAAATATGAGTGTGCAATAACAACCTATATTTCTGTTATTGTGTAGTGTAATTTAAAGTGAATGAAACATAAAATAAACATTGAAATACACTGAACAGTTGTGATAATAATTGTAGCTGAGTGCGTCTGTCTCTGGCTCAGTGCCAGTCAAAACGGGAAAGCAGTGAAAGCTAAAGTTTGAAATTTTGAATTTAGCAGTTGATCACGTGATTTACTGAACGTTCTAATCACACCGGTGTGATCGTACGCTCCAGGGACCAGCCAAGACTGATCACACAGGTGTGATCGTACGTGTCAAAGGGTTAATGTGGCTTAATGTACTAGAACAGTGACACTGAAGGATCAAATTCAGTAGATACCTTATTAATAAAGCATACTATTTACAGACAAGATAAATAGCCCAAAATATGAACATAACACACTAAATTGCAAGTAAAGTGTTTGCCCCCATGTCACTTTAGGGGCTCTGTAATAGTTCTAATAAAGCAAGGCTTGTTTCATCATAAACATCTCAGTGCTTTTTAACAAATCTTTGATTCGATAAATCACTCCTCAATATCCTCTGCTCAAAATCATCAATAACGAGAGCAACCACTGAGAGGAAGATTTGAATGACTTAAATTTCTGTTTTCATTTTTGGGTGAAGTAATTCTTTAACCTCCTTTGAATGCACCGATTGCAGTTGAAAATGTCAACCAAATGTCAAATATCTTTTATGTTGCTCATTGAAAAACAGTTGAGATTTGAACAACTTTGACCTTTATCATGAAAAAGCACTGTGGCATGTTAGCATAAAATAATCTTTATTATATCTTCTTCTGCAAAATTGCTAGTTTGGATACAGTAATCTTGTTTGTCTTTCTGTTTTTTTTTTGCTGCAGTTTATCCTCCTGAAGACATAACAGTCATCTTGTACTAATGTACTTGCATTAACAGCATGTGATCTGCAGGACAGAAATATTGCCCTGAAAATCTTTGACAGCACCATTCATTAGCATGTCTGTCCATAAAATGTCCTAGTGCTCATAAACGAGTTATCCAACTTATGTGGGAGGATACTTTTAAAAAGGGGGACTTATATATACAGAAGATTATTTTTGTAATAAGTGCACACTGAATGTACTGTTTATAGACACTCAATTGCCTAATTACAATTATATATATATATATATATATATTGAATGTTATTTATACTGAACTTTGTATGCATTGTACAGAAATATTTTTAATTACAGATTTGCAAGGATGAAGCTGCAATTTTATCATTTAAAATATATTAACTTTAATATCACGTAACACACTATAGTTAAGTATCAAGTGCACAACGTGCTTAAATATGTTAGTCAGCACAAAAATAAGTATTCTTATTCTTATATATATATATATATATATATATATATATATATATATATATATATATATATATATATATATATTTACTTAAATTTGTTAAGAAACAGGCAAGATATGTAATCTTTTTAAGTACACTTAAGTGGCCTTTTTATTTAAATAATATTATATAATCTGTGAGTACAGTTTCAGTTTTGAATACACATTCAATACAAGTAAGCAAACTTTTTCACAAGGGCAGTCACACAATTCTCAGTTCTTACAGGCTGCATTCCAATTTGGATATCATCCATCATATTTCGCATGCAAGATTAGGACAGACCATCCCAAATCAGTAGTATGCTCTTGATTCTTGTGTATTGAATGTTAAATTGAATTCTTGTAGTGATTACATCAGCCTGACTGATAAAGTCAGTTTTGTTTTATGCCAGTGCTATCAGAGGGAGCCGTACCGCTGTCTTAGTCCATCACAGCGGAGAAATTAGAGCCCTGAATCGGCCTATTTGCATGCATGCAAAATAACAACCACACAACAGGAGACCTGTAGGAAAACTCTGACCTAGGTTAAAATATATAAACCTGGGAATTGTTTACTAGGGGAAAACCAACAGATAAACAAGACAGCTAGAGACTCAAGCTGTGGAAAAAAACAATGAAGATAAATGTATGGTTGCTACCTCGGGTGATTTGGGTTTCAGACTAACAAATATGCACCAGACATCATGGGTAAATTGTGTTTCTTACCATTTTTAATTACTCTGTGTTTTTCCCTGATGTCTTGGTCTCACTTCCTGATCTGGGAACCGATTTACTTTTGTGTCACATTCTACTGAGGACAACTCATAACTTTCATGTACTGAATTCTGGGATGGGAGCCTATCCAGGGAAATAAAAAGTCATTTAATATCAAAAAACCTGTGGCTTACCTCCTGCTGCTGTTTCATTAACTTCAAGGCTAAACTCTAAAAACAATGAACACTGTGTGTCTGCTAGAGACGCAGAGAGAAAAGAAGTAAAACAGGGAAGCTCAACTGCATCTCTGATAAAGTAAATAGCCAAGGGTGTCCCTAGGTAGAGGTTAAAACATCAAAAGTATAAACACTCTCCCTATCTCTTTTCAATATATTTCTGCTTCAAAACGTGAAATGTTACATATTTTCATCAAGCACACAGATGTAACTGATATGCCAACCTTTATCCTGTCAATTTCATTATTTTGTAGTGGAATGACGAAGGCCAACGGTGACTTGGGGAAGTTCTTAGAAGGGTTGTATACAGTATTGGAAACTATAATTTTAGATTGGAGTCCAGTTATATAAATGTGTTTCAGACCTTTAGAGGTGGTTAATTTGGTTCAAACACCTCATTATTTTGTGAATTATGTGCTTCAAACTTAAACTCCGTTATCATATTTTTTTCTTAGCTTTTGAGTAGGTTCCATTTCTGTTACATTTTGATTGTACTGAAATTGCCATTAAATGGCATTCATATGTTATGGATGCTTTTTTATAACTTTAGATTAGTATTTAGAGTTTATTTATTCACAAATCTGTGTCAATAACTAGAGGTTTGCATTGTGACAACATTATCGACAGCATTATGGGGCAGCTGTGGCCTCATGGTTAAACAGTTGGACTTGTAATCCAAAGGTCACAGGTTTAAGTCTCAAGGCTGGCAGGGTTTTTTAGGTGAGGGGAGTTAATGAACAGTGCTCTCTTCCACCCTCAATACCCATGGCTGAAGTGCCCTTGAGAAAGGCGCTGAACCCCCAAATTGCTCCCTGGGCACTGGAAAAAATAGCTTCCCACTGCTCAGGGTGTGTGTTCCCTACTCATTGCTGTGTGTGAGCACTTGGATGGGTTAAATGCAGAGCACCAATTCTGAGTATGGGTCACCATACTTGGCAAATATCAAGACTTTAACTGTATTGTGGGGCCACAATAAGGTCATATCTGTTAAAAGGTCAATAATGTGGAAATTATGAAGAACTATAATAATCTTTAGTATTATAATAATATTTCTCATTACACTGTGAATATTTCTCGGTTTTTCTAATCAGAAACAGTGGATTTTTGGCTCTTGGATTTAAAAAAGAGTAGGCAGGGTTCCCTGCTGATTATTATTATAACTATTATTATTATTTGCTTAACCACTTTAAAATGGCTTTTTGGTTGCTTTTAGTCAAAAAACGTAAAAAAAAAAAAAACAGACACACATTCAGCAAGATAATATAACTTCACTAACCGGGTCTGTCACTTGAAGCAAACATCCATCCCTTCTTAAAAGTCTGTGTTAAAAGAGTGATGCCAAATGTT
This sequence comes from Carassius auratus, assembly GCF_003368295.1. Lineage (NCBI taxonomy): Eukaryota > Metazoa > Chordata > Actinopteri > Cypriniformes > Cyprinidae > Carassius > Carassius auratus. The sequence goes on along the minus strand of NC_039276.1, from coordinate 12,941,669 downwards.
GTTGCCTACATCCATCTAAGGCGTGTTCTCCCTTTATTTTTTAATTTACCGTTTAATCTGACTCATCATAAGTACTGGTACATTATCAGTGCAGCATGAGACGTTCAAACTAATAGCATGTCTCTAAGATTCTTTTCTCAACACTCATCAGTGCTGAAAGTGAACACTGTGCTGTCAGGCAATCTTTCTATTATTATTATTATTTTTTTTTTTATCAACAGAGGCACGAGAGCTCAACTCTCCCCCGGCCTGCCCTCACCTTCTCTATAACCTGGCGGTTGTAATTACATCAGCAGATTCGCCACATCCATGATAGAAAAGGAGCGCTTTCCAACGTCAGTAATGTGGTATTAAAGCTGTGAATTTACAAACAAAAACAATACACATTCTGAGACATGAACTGAAATGAATTGTGAATTTTATTAAAACAGTAAATCGTCCTCCTCCCATTTTCACCTCAAATTTTTGGGGAAGCTGTGCCTCCCCTGCGTCCCCCAATGTGCCACCACTGATCAGAAATAAAAACTGGAAGGGTGTGTGTGTACTGGTTTAACGTATTTATCGATTAAAAATGTTGGTGTAGGTCTGTAGTACTCGAGTCCGGACTCGAGACATTTTTCTGTCTCGGACTTGTCTCGGACTCGTTGCATTTGCACTCGGACTTGTCTCGGACTTGGCCATCGGACTCGCCAAGTCTTCTAGTTGTCTTGACCGAGTCCAGCAAAAAAATTAAATAATTTCTCCTTCAAAACAAAACCACATTTGCATGATGTCGCGACTGAAAACGTGTGGAAAACGCTCTAGTTATTTCCAAAGGACTCTGAAGCCTGCGCTTGCGCTCCAGTGGCGTCTGCTGTTGCTGAGCAACCATGACCCGCTCTCCATGAAGACGCATACGTTTCAGCAAAGACTAAATGGATTTCCAGCACTAAACATCCCTTGTAGTAGCTCTGCTAATAGATTCATTTACAAAATGGCTATCCTTGTATAGCTATGATCATCTGTTTTCTCCATCTTAGCTTTCAGTATTGTTCCGGGAAAGGATGTGCATGATCAGCGGTGCACTTACTGCGACCTCAAAAGCTAAGATGTTTCTAATTTAATTTTCTACCTATTAGATTGTGTTTTATTTACGTCTAACGTACACCTAGATAGCCGCAAACGTCCCCTATACAATAATGAAATACTAATTATTGTTGTACAGTATAGGGGTTGCAAGACTACTGATTTCTACTAGTCGATTTTTTTTTTATAAAAAATGCTTGAGTTACTCGACTACTCGTGGTTCATGCTATTGTAAATGAAAACACTAAATCATTTTTTTTTTATCAGTAAATGTTTATTAATGTATAGCCTTATGCAACAATTACATATGTAAATTTTAAAAAACTTTATAATTATGACATAACATATTTACATTTTCATGTAAATTTTTATTTGTATCTGTAGCAATCACAAAACTATTCCTGTCTGCATTCGGATACAACATTATACAGTTACTTGATAAGACCGTTATGACTTTTTACATATTTTTTTTCGTAATTATCACTGAACAAGTATGTCGTGTTAAACTAAAATAATTATTAATTTCTAAAATAATATTTATCATGCAAGCAGAGAGATGTCATGACAAACGTTTAGTGATCATTTGAACACGACTGAATCCATTCATTGCGCACATTTTCATTACGCAGAACACTTTAAGTGAGTCTAATGTTAATGAACTTCACTAAACAGATGTGTGTGTGCCGCGCAAACCAGTAAAAGGTAAAGATGCAAACATGTAGGACAAGTAGACAATGTATCCGTATCTAAGCTGATTAGCCTACTCTTGAGAGAGAACTGATTTGGTTTTCGAGAGACTGAGACGCGCAATGCAGCTGTTTGGTGAGCGCGCTGTGTTTATTCCATTCATTCGTATCATACCGTGGCCTAAGCTTTAAATATTTGCCTTTTAAATATATACAAATACTATAACGTGTTTGATGTATCATTATAGGTTAAATTACTCTTGCAACTCTCTGATTTCTGAGAGATGCACAGAGAGGCGACAACAATGCGGTGTTTGATTTGCGCTCTTTTCACTCATAAAGTTTACATTCATTCACTTCTGCCGCTGATCCCCTGGCTCATCTGTTATCTAGCAAACACCAGACTGTGTCAGCTTCAACCGAGTATTCAGGCAGAATTATTCCTTGTCCGTTATTCGTTTTTTTAAGCCATTATCCTTGCTATTCCGAATAAGCTTGGTATTCGGCTTCAGGCACAACCCTAATTATTACATTACATATTTTATTTTTTACATGCAACATAGATAAGATCATATAGTAACAGCTCCACACAATATTGTAATTCTAAAATTCACGTCTTACTTGCAAACACTTTTTATGCATTATGGTTAATGCATGCTGGGGTAGTTGATTGTTTCCAACAGCGCCGAGTAGTCTATGCAAGCACTAGTACAGTATGACAAAAATGTCGCCGTATTTATGTGCGCATGCCCAGTAGAGCCAAACGTATCCCTTCTAGCCTTGCTGTGCGCATTTGTCATATCCCGAGCTTTGCATGTGTGTGTGCACTGTGCCAAGGCATCAGTCATTTAAATTTTTGACCACAGACATAATGTGAGCAAAAGCAGCATTATTAAGTAAATAACATGAAAATAAAGTACATAAAAATTCTGTTCTAGAGGGCCGGTGTCCTTTATAGTTTAGCTCCCAGGGTCAGACTGGGGGTAAAAACCAGTACTCATTACCAGGGCCCCAAAGGAAGAGAGGGACCTTTAAAAGTATGAATCTGAAATATATTTTATTTTACCTGGATATTTTCATGGTTGGGGGGCATGGGGGCCCATCAAGATTGCCTATGCATAGGGCCCAGGATCTTGTGTAACGTCCCTGTTAGCTTTAACCCTAATTATACACACTTGAACCAGCTAATCAAGCTCTTACTAGACACAATAATTTTCCAGGTGTGTTAAGGCCAGTTGGAGCTAAACTTTTCAGGAAATTGGCCATCCAGGATGTAGTTCCCCTATTCTACAGAATTGTTACTTTGCACATGCTTTTTGATCATTACAAATAATAATGTAAATTTATTTTCTTAGAATAGGAGATATGCTGTCTCTCGCATCACAAACATTATCAATAGTTAAGTATGTGGTCTTGAAGAGGACAATTTTTTCTCTCATTTGGACTCGAAACTTTTGGACTTGGACTTGACTTGGACTCTAACCTCTTTGGACTCGGTCTTGACTCGGTCTCGACTAGTCCTGGACTTGGACTTGACTTGGACTCGACCAAGCTGGACTTGACTACAGCTATATGTAGGTGTATTCAGGTTTCAGGTCTAATGCTTCATTCCATTTGGAAAACCAAGATGGGTTCCTCCACGTTAGAAATACCATTTGATAAAAACACATAAAATATGTGTTATTTTGCATAGATTTAATGCTAAAGTGTCATGTCCACAAAAAAATGACCAGTATTGTTATTTAATATATATATATATATATATATATATATATATATATATATATATATATATATATATATATATATATATATATATTACTTCAGTTTCACTTGCTGTTGATGCACTGAATAGCCATTTTGGATTCTGAAGTCAGGCTAGTTGTGGTTCCTCCAAGTTTCAGTATTGGAACTCTGACTTGAGGCGTTCCAATTAAAATTTCCTACTGTGAATTCGGAATGTCAGACTTCCAAACACAAATGGCATGCAGCATATAACTCTGCATTATGATAACATTCCAACTGTTCCAGTAATTCAAGTGGCTGAATAAACATACTAAACAATGTTTAATTAATGATCACAGTACTATGGAATTTACTCATTGTGATAGGAGTACCAATGTGTGTGAGGGTGTGGGGGGAGGTGTGGGGGGCTGTATTTAAGAAAGGGAAAAAGTGTAAGGGCTGAATATTTGTGAGTGACAAATATTCAAATGTGAGTGATTAGAAAACAAGCATTTCATCAATGGACACACAGGTGTGCATCCACTCCTACCCTTGCCTGCTAACACATCAGACGGCCATGCTTTGGTGGGCCCTTAAGGCGGTCCCACACTCTAAAAACGGCTGGGTTGAAAACAACCCAATTTGGGTTATTTTGACAACCCAGCGCTGGGTCAAAAAGGGACGAACCCAGCGCTGGGTTGTTTTAACCCAACCAGTTGGGTTATCATATTTAACCCGGCCTGCTGGGTTGCCTTTTTTATGGTTTAAAATGACTATATTGCAGGGTTTAAAAAAACAGAGCGGGTGTTTTTTTATCACTGTATTTCAGAAGGAAAACTACTGTATTTAGAAAATGTTCGATATCATTTCGCATGTGCTTGATAAGGCAGCGTTTGTGAGCTCAGCACCGCTCTGCAGCCGTTACCGGAGAAACCTACCTCTCCCGCTCTTAGCGCCTCCTGCTGGCAGAAAATAAACTCGCAGAGTGCAGCCATGTGGGGAAACAATGCATTTCTACGTTAAAATGAACCCAAATTGAGCTAGGCATTAAACCTACAAATGTTGTTCATTTTAAATATCACTTTTACACACAAATAATAATTACCAAAAGGAAAATATTTATTAAAAACAAGAGAAGAGTCAAAAAGTAACATGTTAGAAGAAATGCAGAAAAGGATGGCATTAACAGCTACAGAGTTCATAAACAAAGCATTGAACATTTGATGAATATAACTTAAGATCAAACTGGACTTTGTTCAATTGTATATATTGTATAAAAATATACGAAAACACATACAATAAATTTACAATTAGTTAGGTTTTTTTCCAACTATTCTGGCATGACAGTACACAAATAAATCACAACATTAACTTTGATATTATAAAATTTAACAGACGCGTGTGTGTGTGTGTGTGTGAGAAAGAATGTGAGCAGGTGTATGAATGACAGAGTGTAAACTCTTCTACTAAACAACACAGAAAAAGCATTTAACTTTTTTTTTTTTAACAAATTATACACTTACAGTTTGTTTCATAGTCCATGAATACAGATCATGCATCACGGTCAATTTTCATGATCTCTTTAGCATAACTGATGTAATCATGAAGAAACCCCATCAGCACAGCATGTGACATCTTCTACATCATCCAGGGCAGCATCCTCCTTTAAAACCACTGCTGTTTAGGGGAAAGAAGATTCTCCTCTCTGACCAGCATTCATCCCAGTCACCGCCTGCTCTTCATCAGTGGCCTGAGAGAAACACATATGAAAAAATTAAACATTTAAACATTTTAAAGTTTCAACACTTTGTGCGGTTGTTTAATGTCTCAGTCCACCACAGCGCTCCAGAAGTCTATAATGGCAGCACTAGTGTGAGGGCAGGTGATATTGTTTGAATAAATATTGCTTTCAGAAAGCTTCTTTACTGAAACATTAAAACAGACATGACATTCACATACCTCACAAATGTTCATGTACATGGAGGGCTGCTCTTCAAACCGTTAGTTCAACAAATAATTAAAATGTTCATAATTTACTCTCCCCATGTTTTTCCAGACTCATACAAACGCTGTTCATTTTTTGGAAAACATATGAATATATTTAATATTCTCTGTTTGTGTCCTCCATTGCTGGTCTGGGAGACCAGTATTTTATTTTGAACATACATGTTTGCTATTATATAATTTAAGATGTATTCATATATAAATATCAGAATTTACTTTTACAATAACTCTATATTTATGAAGCTTGAAAATACTGATTATCTAAACTATAAATGGATTAACAAATATTATGAGAAAACTAAAAATATATTAATTTATGTTGTAAAGACAGACAAAAGTCTTATAGGTTTGGAATGACTTGAGGGCAAGTAAATGATTTTTTGTGTGAACTTTACCTCTAAGAGCGAAGACCAAGAATAATGACTCTCCAAATCAGACAACTCCAAAGTTGGTTTGATTTCTGCAATGAAAAACACAGACATCAATGGTCTTAATGAAATGAGCACGTAATCACACTGTTGTTGCATCAAAATGTGAAGTAAACTGGCAGGAGACAACAGAAAAATTTATTTTCTAAAAATAACTTACATAAAATCTCAAAGGAATGATGCTCTCCCATGTCTCTTGCTTTTAACATCTACAAAAACAAAAAACAAACATTATTTTACTCTTAGTAAAAAACAACAACAACTGATAACATGAAATTATGAAGTTTACTTGCCTTAAACGATCTTTCCCTCCCTTCAGAAGAAGCTGAGAAAACCACCTCCTCACACAAGCATACTTGTGTGTCCTTAACTCCAGTTAGTTTGAGTTCTGCAAAGAGGGGCATCAATGGTTTCAATAAAATATTAACATATACATACATACATATATATATATAAAATCACACTGTTTTTGCATCAAAATGTGAAGTTAACAGGCAGGACACAACAGAAACATTAATTTTCTAAAAAAAAAAAGTAATAATAATTTAACTTACATCAGTCTCAAAAGAATGAAGTTATCTTGTCTCTGGATTTCAACATCTAAAAAAAAAAAACACACACATTATTTTAGTCTTAGTAAAAATAAAGATAACTTGATGTTATTCTGAAGTTTACTCTCCTTAACCCGTCTGTCCCTCTCTTCAGAAGAACACCTCCTCCTCATCCTCACACAGGTCTGTGACTCCTCACACAAACAGCTTCTGTGTCTTTAATTCTCAGCGCGAGGACAATGAAGACAGGAGCTGGACAAGTCTGAAATATTACATGTAAAACATACTTTTAACAGTTACCACTTCAACAGCCTCAAAATAATTATGCTAGTCTTTACTACACAATGCCGTTTCCTTTAGGAGACAAACATACATTCAGTTTAACCGCGAAAAAAAAAGACAAATTCACATGAGCGTAACCGTGACCATAACCGTCTGTTAACGCCTCAAAGAGAACAGATAGTGTAAAATCTTATGTAAATATGACAAAATACAATCACAGACGTTATATTAAAAGTACATCCTCCGTTCAGTAACGTTACATGAGGCAGTTAAGACCTCCGTGTCCGAGGCGAAAACCGCGTCCGTTTTTTATATAACGTTAGATATAACGTTAAGCTCCTTTGTTTCCGCCTTTCATAAAACCTTCCGCCTTTCATACAACCGGGTAAACAATAAAAGATAACTTTACATTTTGAATATTTAACGTTACTTACCATAGTCTTTCACTCGCTTCTCGCTTCTATCACGCTGAGAAAATGGCGGCTGCTCGCACTGGAGACGTACGATTTTGACGTGACGTGCGTGCTCTCCTTCACGTCCGCGCCCTCAACCCACCCCCGCTGGGTTAAAATAGATAGTTATTTTCAACCCAAACTTGGGTTAAAACATCCCAAAGTCCTATCCAACGGCCTCAACCCAGCAGTTGGGTTGAAAAAACAACCCAGCGTTTTTTAGAGTGCATATATTAGAGAAAACGCAACACAACTCTGAAAGAGTGGAACATTCTAGAAACCTCCAGAGTCAATTAGAGCAGAACTATGCTGAGATCAAAACATCTTATTATTGAATAGATATTTGATTTGATTTGAATGCTACTTATTAATTATTAGTTTATGTACCGTTTTTTGCGTTTGTCACGCAGATGGAGCACGGAGACTGAAGTGTTAACAGTGCATTGCAAATTGTTGACGAAAAGCGTGCAACACACCAAATTGCATTTGCAAAACAGGATCTACCGCAGACAGGACTGTATGCGTTTAACCTCTCTAAGCCAGCTCTCCTAAAAGCCAGCATAGTTCACACCTGCTTCTATTCATATACACACTATTCACTATTCTATTCACACGGGGCGTAGATTACGCGGGGGACGTGTCCCCCCCACTTTTAATATCATGGAAATTCCTCCCCCGCACCTTTTCTGTCAAGTTTTTCTCATAGAGGTTTTCAAGAGCTGGTGTGAATAAATATAGATTTAAACTCAAAAAGATGGGATAGTCTGCATATGATTTGATATTTAATTCGGGCCCAGAATACAGTGTGCGTTTCATTCATACTTAAAGCCGGAGGGCGCTCTCGCGCAGAAAGTCATTTCAGGAAGATCCTAATATGGGCAAAAGCGTCCAGCTATCGCTGTATGAAAACAGTTTTTACACAGAAAAAAAAACCCAGAAACTTTTGCAAACACGAAGACATTAAACATACGATTGCAACAATATATGGTTTTTCAAGTAATCTCCAGCAGGTGTTAAATAAAGGATGAACAATGCAGTACCAATTGACATAGCATTTAATTAAAGAATAGAAACTATTCTGCCTTATTATGTGATAAAAGATACTAACCTATTTAAATTAACTGTTTTCTATTTGGATATATTTCAAAATGTAATTTATTGAGAATTTCAAAGCTGAATTTTTAGTGTCATTACTCCAGTCATACGATCCTTCAGAAATAATTCTGATATTCTGATTTGCTTCTCAAAAAAAAAAAAAAAAAAAAAAAAAAAACATAATGATAATGTTGAAACCAGCAGAGTAGATTTTTCAGGTTTCTTTGATCAATAGAAAGTTCAGAAGAACGGCATTTAATTTGAAATTGAAATCTTTTGAAAAATTATTACTTTATCATCACTTTTGATCAATTCAGAGTGAAGTGAAGTGACATACAGCCAAGTATGGTGACCCATACTAAGAATTCGTGCTCAGCATTTAACCCATCAAAAGTGCACACACAGTGAACACACACCCGGAGCAGTGGTCATCATTTAAAAAAAAAATGGTTTTAAATATTGATAATATATATATATATATATATATATATATATATATATATATATATATATTGATTATATATATATAAAATTTCTGTCCCCCTCACTTCTGAAAAGATGGCTACACCCCTGCAATCACATATGCATACAGTCCTACAGTTCAGCACCTGCTGTGTATCCGTAGGGTTCTCTGGGACAAAGTAAGACACAGAGAGCTTACATTAACATAAATAAATATAATGAAAGTACTTTACATTAATTTAAAAATTATGCCTGTGCTTCATTAGCCATTAGAGCCATAGTTGTTTAAACTCAGAATTCTGTAAATAAGTTAAAGGCTTGTTCTTGAGGATGAGGATGTCAAATCTGCTCCACAGGTATTTAGAAAACAGAAGAAAATAAAAAAAGAGTCTGTACAACATGCAAAGTATTTTTTTATATATTTTTATTTATTTATATATGTATTTATTTTTGCAAATTAGAATTTTAATAAGCCATTTAACAGTTATTGGATATAATAAAGTACAATAATTGTCAGCTTATCTGTATCTGCATGAATTTTAATATAGTGCACCCTATTAAAATAAACTGAATTTGGTTCTGCGGTTAAATGCACTATTTAAAATGCATACAGTAATCGCAAGCACTGGGGTTATTATTAATGCTATTTGAAAGTTCAGGATCAGATAACACTCTTCCAGGAGTAGGACATTATAATCTGTCAAATAAATGTGTTCTTTATTTCCTTTTACGGTAAGTTTGACAGAACTTATCAAAACATTTCCACAATTAGCCCCTATTCTTTTCTCAACAATATAATGGAACAATGATACAAATCCATTCTATGCCTGTTTATTCTTTTCTCTCTCTCTCTCTCTCTCTTTCACTCCTTCTTTACCTCTGATTGTTTTGGTTTTCTAGGTTGTCAGACTATTATTAATTATTGTTAATTATAAACTGTACCATGTTAAATGAATGATCGTCCAGACTCTGTCCAAATCCAAACCAACCCTCCAGCCCTCAAGACTAAGGTTCCCTGATACTCTTTTGACTAATCATTTCTGTTATGGCAGGATGATTTATTTAATTTCCTATGGCAGAGTGACAAAATAAAAATAAAAAATGAATAAACACATAGAGGTAGGAGACGCCTAGCACATCACAGAGTGGTGGCAAGAAGGTACTGTAGAACTCCCTAGCAGCTTTGCATTTGCATTATCGGCGGCTTTCAATGTCCTGAATAACCCAGGGCGAAAGCTGAAAGGTTTTCTTTCTTTCACAAGGAAAAAAATAAGGTTAAAAAGGAGGGGGTGGTAGGGTGAAACAATTAGTTCAACACACAAAATAAGAGTGCATTTCATTTAGCTGTTAATTACTCTAATGGAGTCCTTTTGTTGGCTGCCTTGATGGCAGCATATAGGGAAGAGAACGAATAGAAGAGAAGCAGAAGCTTCCATTGTGTTCCTTGAGCTACAGGTTTAGAGAAGCAGGTCTGGTAATTAGTTTAGCCCTTTCCGCTTCACCTCGCACCAGGAGAGGGTCTTTAGTCGAGGAAAAAGCACTGCCTTCACTTAGTTCTCTGCTGATGGGAGGAGGCTGCATTAAGTGCATGGTGATAAAGGGCAGGGTAAATGCTTTGGAATCAGTTCCAATCCTTTTGAGATGGGTTAAAAGGTAAGAACTTACCATCACCCCTCATGACTGAGAACATGAAGGGGTTCATCAAAGAACTGTTTCAATTAAATGCTGCAGGATGGTGGGGAGCACAACTGTATTGCAACAGAAGAGAGGAAAACCTTCCAGAAGCATTGAATGCTGTTTAAGTGGTGTGCTGAGGGAAATGAATCTGCCTTACATGAGTGGCATCTTACTGCAGAGACTATACTTGTTGTAGATCTGGTCACAGAGAAAATCAAAACCGAGAACAGAGAGATAAAGGAATTCCTTTACAGCATAAAGAGAACAGGTGCATGGGGACGTTTCTGATATGTACAGTATCTGATCACTGTGGGCAGTATGTGCTGCTTCAGGGAGAATCTCTGGGAGGTCAGGGAGGAGAATGTGCAAATCATATGGCTTACATTTATATTTTTATAAAAGTTTGCAATACCATAATTCTTGTTTTTCACAATGAAAACATCATACTTTTTTAAATGAGGGTGTAAATGACATAATTTTTGGTGGCCAATATTCATATCGCTCCTGCAATTTGTATGGCTTTTATTTTATTTAGTTTGAGACATTATTCGTAATCTATTTATTATTTATATATTATTATTATTTTTATTTTATTTTTTGCAACTCAAAATTATACACACACACACCAAAAAAAACGTAACCTTATTTACAAAATTTTTATTTTATATTGTACAATTTTTTATTCATTAGTGAAAAAAAAATCTTAAGCTTAAAGAGAATCCAGATAATTATTAGTATTATTATTACACACCTGATTCCCAAAAAGTTGGGACACTGTACAAATTGTGAATAAAAACAGAATGCAATGATGTGGAAGTTTAACATTTCAATATTTCATACAGAATACAACATAGATGACATATCAAATGTTTAACCTGAGAAAATTTTTAATTTTAAGGAAAAAATAAGTTGATTTTAAATTTCATGGCATCAACACATCTCAAAAAAAGTTGGGACAAGGCCATATTTACCACTGTGTGGCATCCACTCTTCTTTTATAACAGTCTGCAAACGTCTGGGGACTGAGGAGACAAGTTGCTCAAGTTTAGGAACAGGAATGTTGTCCCATTCTTGTCTAATACAGGCTTCTAGTTGCTCAACTTTCTTAGGTCTTCTTTGTCACATCTTCCTCTTTATTATGCGCCAACTGTTTATTTTTTCTATGGGTGAAAGATCTTAACTGCAGGCTGGCCATTTCAGTACCCGGATCCTTCTTCTATGTAGATATGATGTTGAAATTGATGCAGTACGTGGTATGGCATTGTCATGTTGGAAAATGCAAGGTCTTCCCTGAAAGAGATGCCGTCTGGATGGGAGCATATGTTGTTCTAGAGCTTGGATATACCTTTCAGCATTGATGGTGCCTTTCCAGATGTGTAAGCTGCCCATGCCACATGCACTCATGCAACCCCATACCATCAGAGATGCAGGCTTCTGAACTGAGCGCTGATAACAACTTGGGTTTCCTTGTCCTCTTTAGTCCGGATGACATGGCGTCCCAGTTTTCCAAAAATAACTTCAAATTTTGATTCGTCTGACCACAGAACAGTTTTCTACTTTGCCACAGTCCATTTTAAATTATTCCTGAGCCCATGTTGTGATTTCCATTACAGTAGCATTCCTGTATTTGATGCAGTACCATATAAGATCCTGAAGATCACGATTATCCAGTATGGTTTTCCGGCCTTGACCCTTACGCACAGAGATTGTTCCAGATTCTCTGAATCTTTGGATGATATTATGCACTGTAGATGATGATAACTTCAAACTCTTTGAAATTTTTCTCTGAGAACCTCTTTTCTGATATTGTTCCACTACTTATCGCTGCAGCATTGGGGAATTGGTGATCCTCTGCCCATCTTGACTTCTGAGAGACACTGCCACTCTGAGAGGCTCTTTTTCTACCCAATCATGTTGCCAATTTACCTAATAAGTTGAAAATTGGTCCTCCAGCTGTTCCTTATATGTACATTTAACTTTTCCAGCCTCTTATTGCTACTTGGCCAAACTTTTTTGGAATGTGTAGCTCTCATGAAATCCAAAATGAGCCAATATTTGGCATGATATTTCAAAATGTCTCACGTTCAAAATTTGATATGTTATCTATAGTCTATTGTGAACAAAATATAAGTTTATGAGATTTGTAAATTGTTCCTTTCCTTTTTTACTCACAATTTGTACAGTGTCCAAACATTTTTGGAATCGGCTTTGTATTATTATTATTATTTTATTTTTTTCAGTAGGGACTTACCTGCTAATGTTGTAGGCTTATTTAAAACAATATACAGTAGTGCTCATACTAGAACATCTGCTGCTACAGTAGTACCCACTTTGATGACTCAGAAGTCAATGAGCTGTCCCTTAAAATAGGTTTGTCATGAGTTCACATCCCACTAGGTAAACATTCTCAGGCACTCATTTTATTCGATGTAATCCTCCTCTGTGTCTCCTCTGAAAAGAACATCTATCCACACTGAGTGGCACTAACCACCATCTTTTTTTTTTTCTTGTCATTTAATCCATGTCAAAGTTCCTCTCAAGTTTTCTTCTCAATCACCGCTTGTTCTTTATTGTGGTTCTTGAGAGGTGGTCGTTTACACCTCGCTGAACAAGCTCAATGTCTTTCGCCCCCATGGTTGCCTTTTTGTTTGACCCATAGACCTGTGTGAATAAACTCCCTTCTCCTCTTGTCCTGTGAAAGAGAGCTTTAAACCTCTGTCGTCTAATCACGGCACTGCAGTGCAGATGGATGAAACCGGGGCTGTCCCCGTTTTGTGTTTTTTTTTTTTTTTTTTTTTTTTTTTGTGCCCTTGACCATCTTGATATGACTGGCATTTTCTGGCACCGTTTAAAACACAGAGGATTTTTAATTTGCTCTCTATTGACTCTAACTTAATTGGGTTTGTTGGCGGCATCCAAGATTCACTCCTAAGTTCAGAGATGTTAAACCCATATTGTATTCTCAGACATGCACAAAAGTACGTCACCACCCCAACTGGGTAAAGCCTAAAAAGCCTCCTGGGAGAAATGCTAATGGAAAGGAATGAGGAGGAATAGTGATAAAAGAGATGGTGAAAGGGGCAAATTGAAGAGATTTGGGTCTTTGTGGAATTTAAAGCAATTAACTGACTTACATAGACATTGATTTTATGTGTCTTGTTTGTGTGTGTGTGTCTTTTGCCCCTTTTTTCACATACGAGTTAGGGACTTTTGAGTAGGGCTGCACAATTATGTGAAAAATAGCCTAAATTATTTAGTGATTATTATTTTTGACTAATCAAATTTACACTTATTAATTGTCATACTCTATTCAGAGGTTATACACATTCTGGAAAAGAAGTGTGTTCCTTAATGTCTTTATTGCTGTTTCATACAATAAATCATATTATCAAGACAGTGTTTGCAGTTTATCTAAGTTTCTAATATTCATAAGTCTCTTATGCTCACCAAGGATGCATATTAATCTGTATACTACCCGTAGTGACTGCAGTAGCTTCTTGGAAGCATCTGTTTCTCATATACACACAGCCACATATAGTCCAGGGACTTCAGCTACCCAGTGCTAAATAATTCGACAAATCCGGCCAATGCAGGCAGTATATTAGGAATCTGATTAAACGGTTCTATTCACATCAGTGCCGCTGTCTCAGCTACATGTTCTTTCATGCTGTGGTGCGTCTGCCTGGATAACACTATTGGTTTCACGTCAGCACAAGGGTAGGAGGAGAACAGTGGATTAGCTCACAAACCAAGACTTTTCTATTACTGTCCTTTTTCCCCCCAATCCGTTACTCTCACCTTCCCATTTCATACACCTTCTTCTCTCTACAATATGTCACACCTATTTTTCCGCTTGCTGGATTCCTCTTTCTTTCTCTTTCTCTCAAGTTCCCTGTTTCTTTCTCTCTCTAGCCCAGCAATTATGCTCTAAACTCAGGTCACCCAGGTGGTCAGGATGAAATTGATTTGCTATTATGTGAGTTCAGGTACCTCAGGCAGCCCTGCAGCATGGCTGTGGTGCTTGAAAACTGTTGGCGTATATGTGCCCAGGGGCATTTCTTCAGAGTAGGCATGCACCTCCTTAAAGCTGGATGAGAAAATGATGAACTATACAACAAATTAAAAAAAACATTTAATGAAATATGAGATTAAGTAGTCTTTACTGTGCTTATTTTTGTAAAAGAGATGCTGCCTCCCCTGCTGAACAGTGTTTATCTCCTTTAAGCTCATGTTGACATTCTTTAAAATGTGGTTAATATATGATATTATCTCATAATGCTTCAAAAGTTATATTTTGTTGCTTCTTGAGGCACTTTCAATTGAGAAATGTCAACTGAGGGCCTGAAAATGTATTGAAACAGATTTCAAAGCACAAGTGTTTAAAAACAAACTACGAATATGCAAATTTGTAGAAATTGTGATGTCGTGCATGGGTATTACATTTTCAGTCTAAAGACATACATATGTACACAGATTATGTGATGCAAGACAATTTTTGGAAGAAATTCTGACAATAAAGTGAAATTTAATTGAATTAAAAATCTGAACAGATCTAAAATCAGAAGAGATTTTTAAAACACTGGGCATCATACACTTACACAACACACAGAGTGTGCCCTGTTGGTAGGAGACGAGTGTCAAATGAAAATAATGCGTGTTCTAAAAACTGGATTAAAATATCAAACATGTTTGATATCCTCTGACTGATTCATAGGCTTAAGATGAAAAATCTTTCTGTGACATGCAATTTTTTATTAAATCTGTCAACTCAAATCTGTAGATTGGCTCTGACTTTCGGCAACAGGCATCATCTTATCCAAACTGTAAATCGGGGCAAAAATTGTGTAATATAGTCTCTTTCTCTGCTTTTCTCTATATAGTGTTATAAATATCTTTATTCCTTTTCAGGAACTCGCGCTGCGTCGAGCGCTTTGGGGAACGTCCCTGACAGTCTGTGCATGGCTTGCCTGGGATCGAAGCATGCTGAGTCGGCTCTCGAGGGGGCCGACTGTCCGCATTGTGAGCGATTGCCAATGCGGACGCTTCGATCCCGGAGGGCTCTCTTCTCTTTCTCTTCTGCACTCGTGGGGTTTGCAGGTGGATCTGTCAGAGGGAATGGAGACGGGCCAGTCCTTATCTCCTTCCTCATCTGCCAGATTCTGCGCCCAAACCCTGGGTTCGGAGGCACGCTCGTCGGTTTCTTCCCCCCAGGGTGAGGAATCAACTCTCTTCCTCCGAGGAGGTTGATGTGGAGACGGTTGCTGGGGATTCGCCACCCCTGTCCCCCCAGTATGAGGAGCTTCTGGAGGTGGTTACATGGGCAGTAAATAAATGAAAAATTGAATGGCCTGCCGAAAAACATTCTGAGCCGCAGAAAAGCAAGCTAGATGAACGCTTTCTGCGGCCGAGGCAACCACCTCCACGTCGAAGCCTACCGTATTTTCCCGATCTCCACGATGAGTTATCGAGATCGTGGAACCACCCATATTTGACCCGCCTCTTTGGCCCTGATTCACTATACTATGGCAACGTGATGGGGCTGGGAGAGCTGGGTTATAGAGCGATGCCACGGGTCGAACAGACGCTCGCGGGCTATCTGTCGCCCGGCTCGGCATTGTCTCTAAAGGCTCCGATATTGCCCACTAAGCCTCTTCGAGTTACATCATCGGTTGTGGGCAAAGCTTATGTGGCAGCAGGTCAGGCTGGGGCTTGCCTTCATTCTATGGCAGTCCTACAAGCTTATCAAGCTGACCTGCTGGGAGAAATTGATGAGGGAGAGGGGATCAAGTCTGAAGATTTAGAAGAACTTAGAAAGACCGCTGATCTCACCCTCCGCGCCACTAAAGAGACCGCTCACGCAATTGGGCGGTCTATGGCAGCCTTAGTGGCCACGGAGAGGCATTTGTGGCTGACCCTGTCAGAGATAAAAAAAAGAGACAGGGTCTGCCTCCTGGATGCCCCGCTTCAAGCCTCGGGCCTGTTTGGTGACACAGTCAACACTGTCGTCGACAGGTTCCAGGAGGCACGCAAACCGGCGGCGGCGTTCCAGAATTTCCTCCCTCGTCGCTCCCGTGGTGCATCTGGGCTGGAGATGACCACGCCACATACCGGCTCCTCATACCGGGAAGCGCAGAGACAGAGTGTCGCCGCTCGTGCTCCCCCACGATGGGACCGAGGGCCTCAGCGACGCTCTGAGTCGGGGACTTCCAAAGCTAAAAAGCCCGATTTAAGAACAGTTATCGAGGCCCGGAAGTCCTCGACGAAAAGATCCTGACTCCAGGGTCCAGAGGGTAGCCCCTACTGGGGTACAGCGTGGTCCACCTCATTATACGGTGCCTGCCTCACCTCAGTGCCCTCAGGAGGTCGGTCTGCCAACCCTGACAGAGTTTCAGGGCGCAGCAGCCTCCAGCGAGCGCTGCTCCCAGTTATTTCCGCCCACAAGCGTAGCGGAGCTGGGATGCTCGCCGCCCCTTCAGGGGCCTCTTACACCAGAGGTCAGTCTCGAGAGACTGATTCCCTTAGTTGATTATTTAGCTGCGTGGAAACTACTGCCAAATGTATCTCATTGTGTCTTGCGTACAATAGAAAAAGGCTACTGCATTCAGTTCGGTCATCCACCACCGAAGCTCAACGGGGTTACACCGACAGTAGTCGGCCCCCGGCAGACTCTGGTTATGGAACAAGAAGTGAATACCCTATTAAGGAAGGAGGCCATCTAGACAGGGAATCCGGGTTTTACAGCCGGTATTTCATAGTTCCAAAGAAGGATGGGGGGTTGCGTCCGATCTTAGACTTACGTCACCTGAACCGCTCAGTTATGCCACTGAAGTTCAAAATGCTCACTGTCAAGCAGGTTGTAGCTCAAATCAGATCCGAGGACTGGTTTGTCTCAATAGATCTCAAAGATGCATACTTCCACATATCCATCCTTCAACAACACAGGAAGTTTCTGAGGTTCGCTTTCGGGGGCAAAGCTTATCAATATCGAGTACTTCCCTTTGGCCTCGCACTCTCACCCCGCACGTTCACGAAATGTGTAGATGCGACTCTGGTATCCCTCCGTATGCAGGCGCATCTGTCTCCTGCTCGGATCGAGTCGATCCACACATCAGTCGAGAGATTCAAAGAAGGCCAGTCAGTCACTGTCAAACAATTCCAGAGATTGTTAGGGCTGATGGCAGCTGCGTCCAACGTGATACCTTTTGGCCTGCTGCACATGAGACCCCTACAGTGGTGGCTCAAGTCCAAAGGTTTTTCCCAGAGGGGAAATCCACTTCGTGTTATCAAGGTCACGCGGCAATGCCTTTGTGCCTTAGACATGTGGAAGAAACCTTGGTTCTTGAATCAGGGCTCCTTGTCGCCATGTAACGCTAGCGACAGACGCGTCCCTCACCGGTTGGGGTGCGGTCATGAGTGACCACCCTGCCCGCGGTCTGTGGAGTGGTCGCCATCTGACATGGCACATCAATTGCCTAGAGATGCTAGCAGTCTATCGAGCATTGACATATTTCCTCCCAGACCTGAGAGGTCACCATGTGTTGGTGCGCACCGACAACACATCAGTGGTTTCTCAACTGAGGGTGTTGAGACCCTCCTCCAATCCAGAGCTCCCTCTACGAGGAAACTGTACGCCCTGAAGTGGAAACTCTTCACTTCATGGTGCAGAGACCACCACCTTGACCCTGTTAACTGCCCAGCTGGTACAGTTCTGGATTTTTTACATGCTAGGCTCTCTGCGGGGTTAACACACTCCACCTTAAAGGCCTACGTGACGGCCATAGCTGCTTACCATGTCCCTTTCAATGATCAGTCAGTGGGTAGACACCCCCTAGTTACACGTTTCCTCCACGGTGCGCTGAGGCTGAGACCTCCAGTACGATCCCGTGTTCCCCCTAAGGATTTGGTTGTGGTTTTAGAGGCTCTTTGTAAAGCTCCATTCGAGCCAATACGAGAAATCTCAGATAGACATCTGACACTTAAAACTGCCCTGTTACTGGCAATCACCTCACTAAAGAGAGTTGGAGATCTTCAGGCCCTTTCGGTGGCCCCTACTTATCTAGACTTTGCCCCTGGTATAGCCAAAGCATTCTTATACCCTTGAGCGGGTTATGTTCAGAAGGTTCCCTCTGTTACACCACAACCTGTCGTACTGCAGGCCTTTTGTCCTCCTCCCTTTCAGGAGCCAGACCAGGAAAAGCTAAATTGTATCCAGAGAGCTGCCCTGTGGAGAAAATCCGACCAATTGCTTGTTTGCCACGGTCCTACTGAAAAGGGTTCTCCTGCCACCAAGCAGACCCTAAGTCGTTGGATAGTCGAGGCTATCAACGTCTCCTATGAGTCCTCTGGTCTTCCCCCTCCTTTGAGGGCCAAGGCTCACTCTACTCTACATCTGCAACGCTGCGGGGTGGTCCACGCCCTCTACATTTGTCAGATTCTACAATCTTGATATACGAGCCACTTCGGGCTCTTCTGTTCTCTCACCTTAGCTGTGCTCTTCGGATACACACTAGGCAGGGATTTGGAAGTCTGGCAGCGTGGGCACATCGTTCCCCAAAGCGCTCGACGTAGCTCGAGTTCCTGAAAAGGAATGCCTCCAGGTTACATATGTAACCCTAGTTCCTTGAAGGAACGAGACGCTGCGTCGCAGAGCCATACTCCCGGCACCCCTGCCGGCGCTTGCTTCCCTACTCGAAGCTTACATACTTACATACGTAACCTTGAGGCGATTTCTACATTTCTGTCATTAATGATAATAATAATAAGAATAAAAAGAACAATAATAAAAACTTTTAAAGGGACAATAAGGAACTTTTTAGGTATTTTATTATCTAAAATCAATATTTTTATTCATAAATATGCCCTCAATGGTGTACAAATACCTATGCCAATGTTTAAACTAATCCTCGTGAATTAAGAATTTATTATCTTTATATACATGGGACGGGTACGTCGACGGAGGCTTCCATGTAGTTCCGCCATCTTGCAAAACTATAATAGCAGAGAGGGACAAAAAGTACTAAGTCAACGCGTTTTCGGTCAGAGCCAGAAACGCAGGTGCAGAGCAGTGAGAGGCGCTTGAAAAGTCTGGATTGCATTCTTATTATGGACCATACATATGCCGCGCCACAGGAGAAGAAAACATTGTCGCCAAAACAGTCAAAAATAGAACGTAAAAGGAAATGTGACCGTAGATTACAGAAAACAAGAGTTAATGTCGGGGAAGCTTTTTCTAGGTGGAAAGAGCTAATGCTGGATAAAGATTTCAAAAGAGACGCTGAAGTGGCCTGTTTTCTTCTCGAAAGGTAAGTCAGTGTTTGATGATGATATCTAACAATGCACATAATTCAGAAAATATAACGAATAAAGAAGACATAACTACTAATTACAATATTTCATGTTTTCCACAGTCAGTAATTCATACTGTAACATTCGTTTGTTAGTTGTCATGTTGCAGTTTGTTTGAAATAACACACCTGTTCACCTGAAGGAAAACTCGACGAAGTGCTATTGGAAGACATCCTTTCAAAGCTTTTTGGTACATATCGCCTACCGTAGATGCAACGCGCATTTGAAAAAGCGAGGCGCTGGAGAGCAAAATTAGTTTGAATGCAAAATACAACTTCACCACTAGATGGGAGTAATTCCTACTTACAGTCCCTTTAATGAAATCAAATTAAATTGCCAGTGGTGAATGAAACCTGTTTGTAGCAAACTTCAAATTTACCTCTCTCGCAAATTATTTTATTATACCAGACATCTTGAGGAAGGGGAAGGGTTTCTGGTTTGATGCTAGCATTTTGCTAAGCTTATTACGTAATAGGTCTACTTAGTTTGAGCCAAATATTGTGCCTGAAAAATCTATCATGGAGCTGAATCTGTTTCATTTTGTTCAGGATTAAATAAATATTGTAAAAAAAAATTACATTTCACATTTTAATTGATAACTATGTTGTATACAAATACATATATGATTGTATGTCTATCCCTACCATCTTGAGGTTTGTGTCAGGAGCTCACTCTGATAATATACAGTAGGAATTGTTTCTTATCAGTTTGTCTTTTGGGCACTTTTTTGCACTTTATTGATTGGAATACATTCTTAATTGGTCAACAGTAAACAGGAAGACAGTACCAGAGTTTACAGGTCTTGTAGCTTGCAGTAGTGGCAACTCAGGCATCTCAGAATTAATGCAGGACTGATTACAGAAATGTAAAAGGAATCATTTGCACTGTAAATAGAAAGGCTGAGGCACTGACCTTTTGATCTATTTTGCTCTCTCTCTTTCTCTCTCTATTTCTCTCTTTTCCAGCTACTTTTAAACAAACATGTACACATGTATAACATAAAAACATAACCCTGTGTGTTAATGTGCTTGTATAATCTTTCCACCCAAAAAATTAGCAGGCTCTTTTGTTTCTTTGTCCAGATGGAGAAAGTTGACTGAATACCCTCCAGCCCAGTCAGAGAATAATCATGCTGTAGCACTTTAGGGCAATGCAGGTCAAAGGTCAAACTAATTGATATGACCTTCACCAGAAACTTATACAGCCAAAGGCTTCTGCCCACTCAGTCTAATAAGAATCCTGTAATCTTTATCATTATCTGAATATTCAGTGTTTAACAATACAAATACATAATGTAACAGACTGTAAAGAAACTTTAGTTTTCTGGGTAGCCAATGAGTTTTTTAAACATATACACACACCTGGTTTCCCTCATTGTACACTGTAAAAAATGTACTGTAAAATTTACAGGATTTTACTGGCAAAAAAGTTGCCAATAAAATCCTGTAAAAATGATGTTAATTGCTGTAAAATGGATTACAGGACATTACTTTCAAAGCAAATAACAGTTAATTGCTGTATGTGAAATACAGTAGTGTGTAGTATTTTTACAGTAACATTCCATTTTACAAGTAGTTTATTTTACAGCAATATTTTGTAAATTCACTAAAGTACAGTATTTACCTGGCAAAAAAAGTTGCCAATAAAGTCCTGTAAATATATTTTACAGCATTTTTTTGTAATTTCGTTAAATTACAGTATTTAACTGGCAACAAAAGTTGCCAATAAAATCATGTAAATACCCCTAAATACAATATGATGTTGTAATAATTTTACAATGAAACTGCTTTAAAGAATAATTTTAACAGTAAACTATAAAATACTGATATAAATGCATTACCATGAGCTCTATCTTAATACATGTACAAATGAATGAAAACCAAGTCACTGATGATGCAAATAAGTATTTATTAAAACTGGCAGAAAGACATTGCAAGGCTTTTACTGGTAAAATAAAATTTTCAGTCTTTCAACAGTTAAATCTTATCATAAAAAAAGCATAGCATCACAAATAACTGTTTAAAAAAAGCCATATTCAGAGTAGAACATTAACTTTCTATAAAAATGAAGGTCAATCAACAGAATTTGTAGAATTTTTAAAAAAAATGTTAACATTTAAAAAAAAATATGTTTTAAAGAAAAGGATTCAAATAAAATGCTGGAATCAACATTAAATCACAAATTCTGTTATTTGAGCTTATGTTCTATTAAATTAAGAATATTCCTGCAAAAGACAATTTAATAAATACATACTGAAAGTCCATCAAC
Source organism: Carassius auratus (assembly GCF_003368295.1). Taxonomy (NCBI): domain Eukaryota; kingdom Metazoa; phylum Chordata; class Actinopteri; order Cypriniformes; family Cyprinidae; genus Carassius; species Carassius auratus. The sequence continues at coordinate 12,919,629 of NC_039276.1, read as the reverse complement.
TTTCTGAGATGAGCACACACATGAGGGTTGTCCCTCTTCTGAGACTTTTCCACTTGTTTTGCCTCCATGTGTCCGTCTTGTATCCAGTGAGTGTTGTGATTCCAAGAAAACATCTGCACATAAAAACAAGCAGAAGCATCAGGATAAAGTTATGTATCAAATTAAACTAGCTCAATAAAATAAATGTCAAAATGCCACTTATACAATACAATCAGCATTTACCAGTACTTAAAAGGTTACTCCACCCCAAAATGAATATCTTGCCATTAATCACTTACCTCCATGTCGTTCCAAACCCGTAAAACCTTTGTTCGTCTTCGGAACACAATTTAAGATATTCTGAATGCAACCGGGAAGATTGTGACTGTCCCATAGACTCTCCAGTAAATACCACTGTCAAGGCCCAGAAAAGTATGAAGGACATCATCAGAACAGTCCATCAGTGGTTCAACAGTAACATTATGAAGCGACGACAATACTTTTTGTATGCAAAGAAAACTAAAATAAGGATTTATTCAACAATTACTCTCTGTGACAGTGTAGTGCCATTTTTGGAGAGGATCTGTTGGACACACACTACATACACCGTTCTGTGTCAGCTGGGTCACATGGACACGCTTTCTATGTTTATTTACGCTTTGATTTGAACAAAAACAGCGTATCCGTGTGGTGCGGCTGACATTATAAAAAATAACGACTTTGTTGAATAAAGTTATTCTTTTTGTTTTCTTTGCATAAAAAAAAAATATTCTTGTAGCTTCGTAAAATTACAGTTGAACCACTGATGGCAGATGGACTATTCTGACAATCCTTTTCATACTTCAGGCTTCTCATCTGAAATATCTAAAATTGTGTTCCGAAGATGAACATAGCTTTTACGGGTTTGGAACGACATTAACAGTTAACAGTGATGAATGACTACATTTCATTTTGAATAAGTAACCTTTTTCGCGAATGAAATTACTTAAAACTTGTTACCTTTGAAAAAATTAATGTGTGCAAAAGATGCCTGCTCCCGGGATGCACAATGTTGAGGTATGAATTCACAACCATCTGACCCTCAAATAGGCAAAAGCCACTGGGTGGACCTGAAATGAATAAATATAAGCAATAATGTAACCTACAATGTAGTATTTCAATATAAAATGTAATCTAAATTACAAGTTTATCAAATTATTTAAATAATTAATATATTACCTAATAAAATCAGCTTCAGAGTCTTGAAGCATCGAACATTTCTCCTCATCAGCTGCTATTCTTTGCACCTACAAGACATAAAGAAAATAATCTTGTGATTTCTTTAAAGCATTATGTACTGCAAATGAGACCAAAATTAACACCCAAAAAGGCATATATTTTAGAATAAACAAACTATTATAAATTATATAATTTATAATTATAAATTGTAATATTACATTGTAGAACTGTACCACCAATCAAATTAAATAATTAACAGTGCAAAATTATATGAAATTTGAAAATACAATTAATAAATGTTGGAAAAATGCAATTATACTTATTAAACCTGAAACTAATCCGCCATTAGGTGGCAGTAAATAACTTAATGAGGGAATCAACTGAGTAATTCATTGAACCGATCCGTTCAAAAAGATGAATCATTTAGCTCAAGTTTGGAGAGTTTTGATTTGAGAATGAGCAAAATAGTTTTGCTTTGGTCTTTGTTTGGAACTATATATTGGTTGGTTAAATACAACAACAGTTAATATTGTGTCTAAAAAAGTAAGTAACTTGTTAACTAATTGTTTATTGAACTATGTATTTGCAATCGTTATACTCAGCAAAACAGCTCACTTGTGATGCTTCTTATATCATATGTTATAAATAAACTCAACAGTTGGACATTTACCTCATGTATTTTCCGTGAGTTTATGTGTGCGGTTAAGCTTGTTTTGATGTTGAATGAAACGTTAATATAATCAGAATCAGTCTCGCGTTTCGATGCTTCCTCAGTCTTTTTTTCTTTTCTTTTTAATCAGGCTAACTTGTCCAGTCGGGCATATAAAGATGTCTTTCACTTATTATAGTAAGGCGTCAAGTCAAAATGGGATAGTTGAACACATATAAACAAATTAAATTTCAAATGTTGCTGTTCGTCAGTTATTTAGATAGATATTAACATTAGTTACTATGACAATCGTTTGCATTAAGTAAACACTACTTTTAAATGCTCTCAATAAGAACATTTTACTTCCAAAAATCGAACATTTGGCGTTACTATGCTATGATAGCAATTGCCAGTTTACTGCACAGAAGTTACCAAGGCCACTAAATGTCAGGATAGGAGGCTATTGTGACATGAAATTGCTTATAGATTAACTTAAATAAATATAAAAGGTTATATTTCTTAGGTATAATTAAGTGAACTTACCAGGAATTATGAAATCTTCAATCGTTCTCGGGCTGCTCCAGTCGGCTGGGTTTCTGAATTTGAATGATCCGCGCAATACCATAATGCCACACTACAGTAAGTTAGTGTAGGAAACACATCCTTCTTGTGAATGAATTACAGTTGACGTGGAAATATACTGTTAACAACTGTAAAACCTTATTTGACCCATAATGCATTGCGAATTACAGCTGCATCTTGTAAAATGTTAATACAGTAAAATTCTGTAAAATTTTGCTGTAGAAACTACAGCAATTTTTTACAGTGTACCTGTCAGCCTCTTTAAGCCCAGCCTCGGGTCTTAGGTAGTGATTTCAGGAACTCATTAACACTCTGGTGTGTTTGTGAACAAGAGTCTCTTTCCAATGTGAAATGTTGCTAGAGGCAAATAAAACAAGGTGAGATACTACTAGGGTAATCCTAGGCTATAAGCAAGACTTAAAAAATTATACCACGCAGAAGCGCTTACTGATGCAGGCCATTTACTGTATGTAGAATTGGATAATATATTTTCAGACAGAAAATAAAGCAGCAGTGTCAAGTGATTTAAAACAAGTTGAATACATACATAAATAAATAAATGTATTATTATTTATTAAGCATTCAAATCTTTTTAATGTTTTGTTAGATTTGTGCTCAAAACAAGCAGAACACATCTGCAGAGAATGAACAAGAAGAGTGTCCTAGATAAAGTAAATAATAATACGATACCACAAACGTTTCCAAGGATCGCGTTGGCATCCATTGATCTGACGGACTGAGAGGTAATTTGAGAAAAATAACCTGCACAAATTTTCCTCACCATAATGCTCTTTTTTTCCCTGTCTGTCTGTGTATTTATATACATTTATACATAGTTTCCTTCTCTCGCAGTGAGGCTGTCATTAAACCTGATAGCGGACAGTGGCAGGGTCAGCTCCAATCGCCCTTGTTTCCTCCACACGGGGTGCCAAGATGTATTGGTACAAGATACCACCTAGAATACAAGCCTGGCTTTTCAGAGGGCACAGATCAATACATTCACAGTCTGACTGATGAGGAAAGAAGTGAAAGGAAGGCAGAGATGGATCGGTAAACTGGTTTTGTTCTGTATCCGTTTCATTTCACTTGAGATGAGGTGCCAATTTTTCATCGCTCCATTATATTTCATCGATTTCCTAATGGGTATGTCTCATGATTTTCCCCCTACAGTCCCCAGTGAGATCCAATGTAACGTGGCATAGGAAGTCGACACAGCTCAGTTGAGACCACTAATGGGGTTGGTTTGAGTCAAACCACGTTTGGCCATCAAAAAAACCTCCACAGATCTCAGAGCGGTTTTGCTTGGCCATTTTGAGTTTGGTGTTGGACACTGCAGAATTTACTTGAGTGACCACTTTTTCCAAGAACTCTAGAAGGCTAAAAATTGCAGAAGCACTTCTGATCATATTTTGGGGTGGCAATTTCATTCTGCAGTGACTTTCCTTTATTTCAGAGTTATTGCTCTTCAATCTAATGAACATACTGCATTTTGATTGTTTCTGATGATGCGTTAAATGTCACTCGATGTTTCCTTTGGGATCCGTGTAAAAAATGATTAAACACAAATACATGGGCATATTTTGGGATGTTGTGAGCCATCGAGGTGTCTCGTGCTCACTGAGCCAGTTTTGAAGGACTTGGCTGGATTTCTCCTGGCGCTGTTTTCTGCAGCGCTGTCCTTATTCTCCTTCACACAGTCAGAGTATCTAATGAGAGCCAGGACTTGGCCTCAGTCTTGTTTTTAAAGCACAAATATAACCTTATTAGTATTTTGAGGTATGCTGCCATTGTTTCTCTCTTGAAATGTCTAGACTGTAAGAGCGTGTAATTGTCTCTCTCTCCGTACCCTGTCTTTTCCTGTCACACGCCAACACTCTCGATATTAATCAGGGGGTATGTTTATGTAGAGTGATCTTGCGCTTCGTTTTGACTAATGAGTCACAGATGTGAGCCCATTCGGTGAAGTTGGGTGACATTTGCAATAACAGCATGACCCACTGAAATACATCATCCCATGAGGAGGGGGAAACACTTCGGAATCATTTGGCTCTGTGCTTTTGAAATGGTGGGGGTTAAAGCTGGGGTTAAAACACTAATGAAATAAGGAGATGAATGACATAAAGCCTTAAAGTTCTAGTTAACGTTCTCTTCTCCTTTATTTTGTCTCTCAAACAGAGACATCATCCACATACAGAAATTCTGCCATGATTTACACACTATCATGCCATTCCTAACTTATGTCATTTATTTTCTGTCTTTTGTGGAATGCAATATAAGCTATTCTGAAGAGCATTTCAACTGTATCTGACCATAAAAGAAAGTCAACGTGGTCCAAAACAATTTTCATTTTTTAGAACATCTACTTATGTGTTTTGCACAAGAAATAAAGTCATACAGATTTGAAAAACATGAGAATGAGTAAATGATGACACAATTTTTGTTTGACATGCTAGGGAATTGATAGGACAGTGCTTGAGGTAAATAGCCTCAGGAATAGATGGATGTACGAGACTGTATTTCTCCAGCCAAAGAGATGAAAAAGGACACAAGGGAAAGGGAAATTAGCACTAACCTCCATCAGATGTCACCTCTGACAAGCTGATTTAAATGAAGTCAGTACCAGAAAGAACCTCTCTCCTCTCACCGGTGTTCTTTCTGTTTTGTATGGCCTTAAAGACAGCTGGCCAGGCACTGTCTTGCTTCACGAGCGCTGTGGAGATAACTACCTGATGTGTGACGTGGAGAAGTCCACTACTAACCGTGCAAGTCAACCTATGCCTTGGCTGGTTACCAACCATCCACCGGCTGCTCGCTGGCCAAAACGGATGGTTTGAGTTCTAGCCAAGCACTCAAGCTGTGAACATGTCCTGCAGCCTCCTGCGTTCAGACAATATTACATTTGTTACATAGCTTTTTTTCCACTCCCCCACCATCTGTTTTCCTAATGGAGCTGTCCAGGGCTTGTCATTCACTCATGACTGAGCTTCCTCCAGAGCAAACTACTCACAACTCTAGCCTGGGGGGGGGGGTGTATTTGGGTAAACTTTTAAATAACTATTTTCCCCCAACCTCAATTCTGAATGGTGCATTAACTGATTTTCACATATGGCTTTCAATACTGATAGTATATTTTGTCATAAAAGTTAACAGAGACAGATCTGGAGGGAATGTGGGAAATCATTTATAGACGGATAAATGTGTAACTCTCAGAAGATGTCATGAATAATATTAACAATGGAGGGAGTGATGACACGCTCCGCCTTCATTATCATCACAATGACAAGGGGTGGATCTAACTCTCCCAGTTCTACTGATGATGTCACAGACATCAGTCAAATGAAAGAATGGAATGGTAATGCAGTTCTTGAACCCTGGCCAAAGTTATACTCCAGTATGAATATTCTGAATTAGTATTCAATGTAGATGGTCTCAAACACAATTTCTGGAATATTTTTGATTGCTCTGAACCAACTCTTCTGCCATGAATCAGAAATCGCTTTATTGTCAAGTATGCTTGTGAATACAAGGAATTTGTTTTAGTGACATAAGCTTGCAGTACACAGAAACAACACCAACACACAGACTACTCTGTAGTCTTCTCGTGTCAGACAATTATTGAAGTGCACAGGACAGACTCAATTACGGCTGCGTAGAACTGTTTCAGCAGCTCTTGTGGCAGATTAAATGTACTCAGCTGGTGAAGGAAATACAACCTTTGTTGGGCTTTTTAACAGTGGAGTCAATGTAATTGTCCTACTTCAGGTCCTGAGAGATGGTAATAATATTTGATAATACCTAGAATATCAAAATCAACTGCGGGCGGCAGATGCTTTTCCTATTTGGCGCCTAAACTCTTACATTGATCGGGAGGCAGACTCACTCTTGCAGTTTAAATCTAGATTAAAGACCCATCTCTTTAACCTGGCTTACACATAACATACTAATATGCTTTGAATTTCCAAATTCGTTAAAGGATTTTTAGACTGCATTAATTAGGTAAACCGGAACCGGGAACTCTTCCCATAACACCCTATGTACTTGCTACATCATTAGAAGAATGGCATCTACGCTAATAATTGTCTGTCTGTCTCTTATTCCGAGGTCACCGTAGCCACCAGATCCAGTCTGTATCCACATCAGAAGGTCACTGAAGTCACCCGGATCAAGTACGTTGTGGCCCGGGAGAAGGATGGACACGCTGCTGAAGATCCCTCTTCGCTGTGGTGAATCCGCAGTGCCATCGAGCTGGCGAGGAGTGTGCCACCATGAATGCTTAAGACGGTGGGCTGGAGCGAGTTGCCGGGGACGGGCGAGCTCGCTGCCGGCCGCCCACGATATGGAGGCGACTGCCGTCTGTGAGGGACCGGAGGAGTCAGCGCCGTTCGCCAGGCGGGGCCGAGAGGTGTGGGAACGAGGAGTGAGGCCAGGTGTAGTGATTGGAGATGAGCTACACCTGCGCCCCACCGCCGGTATCGAGTCCCACGTAGGAGATGGAAGGATATAAAACTGGAGCGACTATAGTGAAGGACGAGAGAGGACCAGGCCTGGGCCATATTTTATGTTTTGCTTTTAATTTATGCGCACCAGTCGTCCGTGAGTAAGTTAGATGCTGTTAGTATTTCGCTAGAAGTTTGTTTTATATGTTTGTGTATTTGTTTTCGGGAAGTTATAACATAGCAATGTATTGAAGGCTGTTCGATAAACGTGCTAATGTTAGCGATGGCTAACCGTAGCTGCATTTGATAATTAGCTAGCTATAACTTAACGTTACCCATTTTATTATATCATAACTAACCTGCTCTGTCTAGTATGTTGGTCTCCGTGTCCTCTTTGCTTCGTGGTTTTTCTGTGCGTGAAAAAATTGATGTGTGGCGTGAAAGCGTGTGAAAAGGGTCAATTGCGTGTGTCTCACGCTGAATGCTTGAGAGTTGGCACATTATTTCCCAAGCAGAATAAAGGACAGGTTGATTATTGCTGTTTAGCGTTTGTATTAATCTATGATGTGTCCCTGTTTGCGTACAGGGACATAAAAAATTAATTAAAAGTGATACGTGGACCAAGGTGCCTGAGATTTTAAGAAAAGGATCATCATATTTCGTCCACAACAATATTTAATGAGGTTAACTTATAACTCCTTGTGGTTATAGTCTGCACAAGATCAACAAGCTTGTTTGCTTTGCTGCCGCTTTAAATACAAAATAAGCATTCGATCTACGTTACAGCGTCTGAGCGCTCACGAATCATTCTGCAGCGTCGTGAGCAGAGTGGCAAGAGCGATTTTTGACGCTCTAGACGCCGGCGGTGTGAACGCACAGTGGAGCATAGAGACTATGCCGTTTCTCGTTTGTTACTCTTGAGTAGACCAATTCACTTTATTGAGCGATTTAATTTATTCCATCTGTTATGGAATGTGGAGTATGACTTGATTTTTTTTGCCAAACATTACAGATGGCACCTTTAAGGTAAATTCTAAAGGAACAGTAGACTCAAGAGCAATGGCAATAACAAAATTAAAAATACACCTAGAGAAAATGGCTAGCCCTACTTAGATCCATATGTCAGTGAAGTATGTGGTGATATAAAACCAGTGGTTATTACTGCTGCTTTTAGATTACCTTATAACTATAGGTTATAATGGGCCCAAAACCAGATTAAGTCAATAATGCAGTTAAAAAGTCCAACCGATCAAAAACCTTTTCACCATCAAGGGATATAGCAGTGAACTAAACACCCTTTGTGTGATTGCACCATGTACCCTTCTCAAATCCTACTTAATCCATATGATTAATGCTTGAAAGAACTTTGCCTAAACGTTTTTATGATTCATTACCATTTTTATAAAGTGCCTTAATTTATTAAGCACATTTTTTAAGTGCCCCCCTTCCTTTAGATAGTCCATGACATGTTAATAAGGTTATTTGGCCTCTATGAGTGCTGTGTTGGGATATATAGTGTGACGTCTAGTGTGTTTTAGAGCACGTTGTGGTCAGCATTCAGGTCCACTGAATGGTCAGCATTCAGGTCAACACATTAATTGATTAACCCCGACAATTATCTTGTCACACACAAACACAATTTTATTATAATGAAAGTCTGTTGCTCACTGGTTCTGAATACACATACAGACAAACCATGGGTCACAGGAGGAGTGGGATATTGATCAGTACTGGCTTGGGATGGGTGTCATCACACTTCTCAACTTAAGAGAGCATGTTGTGTTGGCCTAAGACTGCAGCAGTGTCCATGTGTGAGCCCACCCAATAAAATTATTTAGGTTAAGCCTCAACATTCAAAAACCACTGTTCACTCTTATTTTTAACAGAAAAGAATGCAACAAGTTTGTAATCATGGCTTCCTAAGTTGGAAACAAGAAGTTTCCGATAGCACATTAAAGACAGAGAAGCGCTCAAGCTCAGCACAGAGGAGTGCATCGTTTTGTTAACTTTGTGGTTTATTATTTTTTGAGTCGTTTGGGACACGGTGACATATGGCCCTCTAAAAATATATTGCTTTACAGATCTATCACTTTTGCTGCTCAGAAATGTTCACGCAATCATGCTGCACGTATCAGAGAAGAGGTTAATGCTCTGCTCACATTACATGTGCATCACGCCCAAGCCCAACTGAACCGCACCCTGCCCTACCTCTTCCAATTGAGCCAGGGATAGCTAAACGAACAAATGGAGCGATCACACTAGACAAACGTACTCGGTCATGGTTAAGATTAACTAGTGTGAGTACACCTTGATTATTCTCCTGCATCTTGACACATAGACTCTGAGCATAACTTGTTTTTCAATAAAAAAAAAAAACTATAAAATATTTTCTATAAAAACGTTAATGCTTTTGCAGTGACAAATAGCTTTGGTTTCGTATTTAATTTGATTAAATTAATGTTATAAGTTGAGAATTACAATAAATATTTTAACTGCTACTACATTAAAGGAATACTGCTGTAAAAAAAGCATCTTATTTTTTTAAAGTATTAGAAAACCAAATGTTATTGCACTTTTGTTCATATAGCAGTACTTTTTAAATGAAAAAACGTGCCCAATACACTACTTTTGAATGCATTACTGAATTGTGTGCATAACAATTTGATTAATCGTGATTAATCGAAGACAAACATGAGATTAATCATGATTAAAAATGTTAATAGTTGCCCAGTGCTAATATAAAGTAATCTATATATATAAGATTCCGAGTATGCGTAACCATACTTGGCCACACGTCTTGTCAGCTTGGATTTGTTTTTCTTTTGTTCTTTTTTTTTTCACTCTATAGATAACCATGTATAGCAAATTTGGAAATTGTCTTCTCTGGATTCACATATAATTGTAATGTCATCATAAAGTGTCTGCACAGTTACCCAAATTGATAAACTGATCTGATTAGGGGTTCTTGTCACGCTGTCAGTCTCTGTTTTCCTGGGTGTTCCCTAGTGAGCTCACTTCTCCTTAGGCACTTCACCATAGGCACTTTAATTCTTCTAGTCTGGTTCTGTCTTCACAGTAATTGCACTCCAATTAGAATCGCACAGGTGCTGACAATCCTCTGTCATTAGTCTCCCTATGTATAGCTGTCTTTCTCTGTCATCTGTATGGAGTCCTTACCCTATGTGTGAGTTGTGCTCGTCTCCTGAGTTTTCCCTTTACCTTCTTGTTCCTCCGAGTTTCCTATCCGTTTCATCCGGTTCCCTCTTTTGTTTGGTTTGTCTCTCATGACTGTTTATTTCAGTTCCCGAGGCGGTGCCCGATGCTGTTCCCGAGGTGGTGCCCGATGCTGTTCCCGAGGCCGAGGCGGTGCCCGAGGTCATTCCCGGGGAGGCGCTCGATGCTGTTCGAGAGGCCGAGGCGGCGCCCGATGCAGTTCCGGAGGCGGCGCCCGATGCAGTTCCGGAGGCGGCGCCCGATGCAGTTCCCGAGGCCGAGCCCGATGCAGTTCCCGAGGCGGAGCCTTTGCAGTTCCCGAGGCGGAGCCCGATGCAGTTCCCGAGGCGGAGCCCGATGCAGTTCCCGAGGCCGAGGCGGAGCCCGATGCAGTTCCCGAGGCCGAGGCGGTGCCCGATGCGGTGCCCGATGCAGTTCCTGAGGCGGTGCCCGATGCAGTTCCCGAGGCGGTGCCCGAGGTCATTCCCGAGGAGGCGCTCGATGCTGTTCGAGAGGCCGAGGCGGCGCCCGATGCAGTTCCCGAGGCGGCGCCCGCTGTTGTTCCAGAGGCCGAGGCGGCACCCGCTGTTGTTCCAGAGGCCGAGGCGGTGCCCGCTGTTTTTCCGGAGGCCGAGGCGGTGAATGAGGCCGTTGAGTTGAGTTGAGTTCCCGGTTGATCCTCCGGAGTCGAGTCAGGTGTTCGTGGACCCTCCAGAGTCAGGGCTAGTCACAGATGGCCTTCCAGAGTCAGGGCTAGTCACAGATGGCCTTCCAGAGTCAGGGCTAGTCACTATTGACCTTTCAGAGTCGAGTCAGGTTCCCATGAACTCTCCAGAGACCAGGCTAGTCACCGGTGATCTTCGAGGACTGAGTCAAGTCACCGGTGATCTTCGTCCTCCCATGGGGTCGGCCACAAGAATGTGGTGGTCTTCCGCTCCGCCCTGGGGGACTCTGGCCTTGACTGCGAGGACGTGGTGGTCTTCCGCTCCGCCCTGGGGGACTCTGGCCTTGACTGCGAGGACGTGGTGGTCTTCCGCTCCGCCCTGGGGGGGCTTCTGCCTTGACCACATGGGTGTGATGGCCCTCTGTTCCGCCCGGGTGGGCATCACCTAATGTCCTCAACTACCCATGTTTTTGTTTGCATTTGTTTGTCTATTTTCCTCCTTTGGACCTGGCCCTCCGTCCCTCCCCTTTTTCCCTCCGCCGGTCCACCACCCTCCTGGACTCCTTGTTTTGTGTTACACTTTCCTGTCTCTGCCCTTCCATCCCATCTGGTTGTTCCGTCTCTGTTTTTTCCATTTTACCTGGTTGTCCTGTCTTTGTCTCTCCATTCCACCTGGTTGTTTGTCTCTGTCCATTCTATCTGGTTCTCCTGTCCCTGTTTTCTGACCCTCCGTCCCTCCCCCTAGTCCGCCGCCGCTTCACCTCCCTCCTAACTCTTTTTCTGTTGGGTTTTCCGGGGTTTCAGGTGGAGCATCTGGGAGCTGCTCCGTAGGGGAGGGGGTAATGTCACGCTGTCAGTCTCTGTTTTCCTGGGTGTTCCCTAGTGAGCTCACTTCTCCTTAGGCACTTCACCATAGGCACTTTAATTCTTCTAGTCTGGTTCTGTCTTCACAGTAATTGCACTCCAATTAGAATCGCACAGGTGCTGACAATCCTCTGTCATTAGTCTCCCTATGTATAGCTGTCTTTCTCTGTCATCTGTATGGAGTCCTTACCCTATGTGTGAGTTGTGCTCGTCTCCCGAGTTTTCCCTTTACCTTCTTGTTCCTCCGAGTTTCCTATCCGTTTCATCCGGTTCCCTCTTTTGTTTGGTTTGTCTCTCATGACTGTTTATTTTGTATTTTTACCCTTCTGTAAATAAAACCCATACTTGCAATTGGATCCTACCCTCTCCTTGTGTTTTCCCAAACCCAACCGTCACACTACACAGAGCCATTGTTAATAGAGAAGATGCGCAAATCCACTTCATTTTCAGCGTTTATTGGCGCATCTTCTCAGTTAACAACGGCTCTGTGTAGTAACAGCTGCTCTATGTGAAATCACGCACCTGATGGAATTAACCGCTGATTAGAGAACCGGCTTTACTGACGAGATGCGCATTAACGATCGGCCGATCGTGATCGGAGCACCCCTAGATCTGATTATGGAAATGTGTTATTTGAGGATCCTTCTGTGAAAAAGTGAGAAACAGAGCTGGAGGCTTAAAATTCAAGGAGGAGAATACGCTGGTAATGAACTTATGTAGACGACACATGATGTGTTATTTCATCATTTTAAGTTCTAATGAGTAATGATTTTAAAAACAGCACCAAGCAGTATTCCTTAGTGTTACTTCCAGATAATCATTTCAGATTGTGGGTCTCGTGTGGCCACAAACCCACCACTTAATTTTTCCGCTTATAAATGTTACTCTCTGAAGAGAACAAGTCTGTCATGTCATTGTCTTGGCTAGGGCTATTTGACCAAAAAAAAAAAAAAAAAAAACTACAAATTGAGTTGGCTGTGTTTTCAAGGGGTTCTTTCCCTCTTGAAAGCATAGGAGCCTTGAAGAGGGTTTAGCTCTTTCCACTGGCTTGAATTCTGAAAGCCTGCTTGAGAAACCCCAGGACTTTGCCAGCCATGTGAGTCAACTCGCCGCTAAAGCTGCCAGGGAACCTAGCACCCTCGCTTCCAAGTCCTAAAAGCATGGGTCCAAAATCCAAAAGTAATACTGAAGAGTGTTTATCCTGGGCCATGGTTCAAAGACCACAGCAGCCACACTCGGGGAAACCTGCATTGACGTTTTTGGCAGTCATATTGCAATATTGCCTTAGTTAATGTTGGATTTTATGACTAGGGATTTTGGTTAGGATGGAGGACAGACTCAATTTTATGATTTAGCATTCAAAAATTACAATTTAGCATTTAAAAGCTAGTTTAACAACTTACCCGAGTTGTTGGTTTAGAACTTCCTGCTTCAATCCCACACGCAGAACCCTGCATCTTCTCTTCCTGTAATTCCCAGCAGTCACTTCAATCAAAGAACTCCACAAAAGTGTTACTAATTCATTAAACATATTATGTAAAAATACATTAATTTGGCGTTTTTTTTCTCAGGATACTGCTTCAAAGTGTAGTATACAGTCACGTTTTGGACACATTTACTGCATGTACACATTTACACCACACACACACGCACACACACACACACACACACACACACACACACACACACACACATATATATATATATATATATATATATATTAGGACTGTCACGATATTAGATTTTTCATATCACACTTATTGTGGCCATAAGAATTCACAATGTCGATATATCGTGATATCTATAGAAACCTTGGGGTGGGGAAGATATCAGTCAAATTATTTTTTACTTTGTTTATTGAGTTTTTCTTTTTCACCCAACGAGCATAATATTGATACTGATAAACACAGGGCACAAGACTCTGGCTTTCTCCATCTTCTTTGAAGCTCTTATGAAATAAAAAGAGAGAAAATACTGTCAAGTTTAACAGTGATGAATAAATATTAATGGTAACGCTTTACAATAAGACGCCATTTGTTAACATGAATGTATTAACGAACATGAATGAACAATGAACAATACATTTATTACACAATTTATTAATCTTTATTAATGTTAATAAAAATCGAGTTATTCAATGTTCATGTTCATAGTACATTAATGTTTACAAACACAACTTGTGATTTTAACAATGCATTAGTAAATGCTGAAATTAAAATGAACTAAGATTAATAAATACTGTTCATTATTATTTGTTATTTATATATGTTAACTATTGTAATTAACTAGTGTTAACTAATGAACCTTTATTGAAGAATGACCACAGATGAGGCATTAAGTGCATGGCTCAGTTTTTCAAGATCCGTTTTAATCATGTAACTGTTCATAGATTTGAACAAAGAAAGAAATGAAGTTTTACTACGCACAGGCCGTATTGATTGCAAATACAAAAATAAGACAAGTAAAGAAAACGCGGTACTTATTAAAATAATCACCCTTTACTTAAGTATATGAACACAGAAAACTGCTGTTAATAGTTTATATAATATTTCCCAGTCTATGACTAGTTAAATAATAACAACTTACTCTGATGAACACATCTCTCCTCAGAGTAGCAGTGAGTGCTCCGTCTTCTTCTTGTGTGACATGTGTCAGAGTTAAGGCACAATACTGCCACCTGGGTACTCAACCAGGTACTGTTACCAAGTATTTACATGTGGTGTCATCATAAGAGAACTGTTAATTTTAAATATTGCGGTTATCACTAATACCTGTATATCCTAATACACTAAATTAACACAATATCGATAATTGTTTATTTCAATATCACAGTTATCGTCAATTAATTTGCGTATCAAAGTATATCGCGACAGCCCTAATATATATATACACACACACACTCACCTAAAGGATTATTAGGAACACCATACTAATACTTTGTTTGACCACCTTTCGCCTTAATTCTACGTGGCATTGATTCAAAAAGGTACTGAAAGCATTCTTTAGAATTGATGGCCCATATTGATCGGATAGCATCTTGCAGTTGATAGAGATTTGTGGAATGCACATCCAGGGCATGAAGCTCCCATTCCACCACATCCCAAATATGCTCTGGTGACTGGGGTCATTTTAGTACAGTGAACTCATTGTCATGTTCAAGAAACCAATTTGAAATAATTCAAGCTTTGTGACATAGTGCATTATCCTGCTGGAAGTAGCAATCAGAGGATGGGTACATGGTGGTCATAAGGGATGGACATGGTTGGAAACAATGCTCAGGCAGCCGTGGCATTTAAACAATGCCCAACTGGCACTAAGGAGCCTAAAGTGTGCCAAGGAAAAATCCCCCACACCATTACACCACCACAAGCAGGCTGTACAGTGGTAACAAGGCATGATGGATCCATGTTCTCATTCTGTTTATGCCAAATTCTGACTCTGAATGTCTCAAAAGAAATGGAGACTCATCAGACCAGGCAACATTTTTCCAGTGTTCAACTGTCCAATTTTGTGGAGATGAGTGGTACCCAGTGGGGTCATCTGCTGTTGTAGCCCATCCGCCTCAAGCTTGTGCATGTTGTGGCTTCACAAATGCTTTGCTGCATACCTCGGTTGTAACCAGTGGTTATTTCATTCAAAGCTGCTCTCCTCTTACCTCTAGCATGAACAATGCATTTCCGCACCATTCTTTGTAAACCCTTGAAAATGGTTGTTGAGTGAAAATCCCAGTAATTGAGCAGATTGTGAAATATTGTGAAATAAATACTCAGACCGGCCCGTCTGGCACCAACAACCATGCCACCCTCAAAATTGCTTAAATCGCCTTTCTTTCCCATTCTGACATTCAGTTTAGAGTTCAAGAGATTGTCTTGACCAGGACCACACCCCTAAATGCATTGAAGCAACTGCCATGTGATTGGATGATTAGATAATTGCATTAATGAGAAATTGAACAGGTGTTCCTAATAATCCTTTAGGTGAGTATATATATATATATATATATATATATATATATATATATATATATATATATATATATATATATATATATATATACAAAAACCTAGAAACACAAGATAATGTGCTTGTTAATGTTTAATGTTTACTAATAAACTTATTAAACATTACCTAACGACTGACAGATCACTATTTCATGTAAATTAAAATGCATACAATCATGCATTTCTTGAAATTATTTTAACAGATATTATGCAATATAACATAACATAAATGCAACATATTCTATTTGACTACATAAACTAATTCCAAGCATTTTAGTTCAAGCTTAAATTTAAAAGGCATTTTAGATCATGACTCATGTATAGACTAAAACGTTTGACTACTAAGTAGACTGACATCTCATTAGCTCTCATTAGCTAAACTGTGATAAATTCTAGATTGTGTGCTGTGTGTGATTGTGTGTGCGTGTGTGCGTGTGTGTGTGCTGGATTGTGCTCAGTAAGATATTGTATGTTCACATCGGCTGGGTCTCCCTCACGCCAGACTGATTCGAATTCCGAGCAAAGTACCAACTATTCTGTCTCACCCTCTACATGTCTCCTGCTCTCTCTTGCTCTCTCATAAGCGCTCCACCACCCTCTCCTCTCTTCTTTTTTCTTTAATTTAATTTAACATCTTCATTCTTTCATGGCATCTGGACTTAACTCAAGACATAAAGGCCGTAGGTACACACAGCCATCTGATCAGGGCAGATTTACTCCGGCATGGCTTAGCCTCACATGGGTTGGAATTCTGATCCCCCCACACCCCCCCACCCTCCTCAACCCCAGAGAGCATGAGTGAGGAGGCGGACAAACCAGATCCACCTAGATCTACAGCACAGGCTAGCCCACTTAAGATCCACGTCGCCTCCCCTGGGACATGGTGTGGAACTCCCTCACATGCATCTCCCCTGACCTGATCTCCTTCCATAGGCACTCTGTGGAGCTATGACTCTCAACTCTAGAGAGGCAGTGTTTAATAGCCCTCTCATCCATTCCCATCAGTATTTCACTGCTCTCACCATGATCTCATTAATCAAAACGCTGCCTCACATTTTCCCTTCTCTTGAGACACTTTCATAGTATACACAGTTTCTGCAGAACCAGCATTTAACAGTTTCTGGAAAACATCTATAATCATTTTTTATTTATTGAAATTAAAGCTGCAGCCACACTTGCCTTTGCAAGTTAAAGACAAAGGTACAAGGCAGTGTACTTGACCGCTTTAATGAGGGTAATAACTACAATTCCATGATATGTTGTGAAACTACATCATCAAATTCAAATTATGGAGAAATATATTAATTTAAATAAAACAAAAATAATGACTTTATTCAACAAGTTTTCTCCTCTGTCTCTCCCCACATCATCATAGCGCCATTTTATAAAATATATATATATATATATATATATATATATATATATATATATATATATATATATATATATATATAAATATCTATTCTGATGGACTATTTTAACGATGCTTTTTTTTTGGACCTTGACAGTGTAATTTACTTGGCAGTCTATGAGACAGTCACAAGCCTCCCGGTTTTCATCCAGAATATCTTAAATTGTGTCACAAAGACGAACTAAGCTTTTACAGGTTTGGAACGTCAAGGGGCTAAGTGATAAATTACAAAATTTTCATTTTGGGTGGAGTATCCCTTTAACTTGAC
This sequence comes from Carassius auratus, assembly GCF_003368295.1. Classification (NCBI taxonomy): domain Eukaryota; kingdom Metazoa; phylum Chordata; class Actinopteri; order Cypriniformes; family Cyprinidae; genus Carassius; species Carassius auratus. The sequence goes on along the minus strand of NC_039276.1, from coordinate 12,902,344 downwards.
GACCGAACTACATTGTATGTTCAAAGTTTCCTGTTAGCTTTATTTATAATAAAGTGATATAGTGTGTGTGTCTCTTATATTCGCCTAAAGTTGAAGAGTGTGCACCATGAGCATGGTAAAACAGCTGTCATGACAGGAAAGTATGTACATCTCACCAGACGGCAGTTCACTGTTGTTCTACTGAAGCTTATGGAGCACATGTTCCTTTCCGCGCACGTTTGACTAGCCCCTTGTTGTGAAGCGAACTTGAAGTACGCATCTGAAAGGTTTCTCTTTTGATGTGGTCATAAAGATATACGGTGGCTCTGCGCCTTAATAAATGCATGTATTGTCAAGAAAAAAAGGGACAAAAACCATAGGTTTGAGTGGGGGGGTGGGGGCAAACTTAGGTCAGTGGATCAGTCAGTAGTTACAGCACTTGACATTAATGTTCAGTTTGTTAACTTATTATTAACACAAATTTGTTTTTTGAATGTGTACAGTCTTTATTAATCTAGATTATTGTACATTTCCTTATTTAGCACTTTTTTTATGATTTTTTTTTATTTTTATGATCAACCCATAATAAGTGAAACACAGATCTGTGTTTAGATTGTAAGTGAATGCAAAAACCATTTCTCGCCAGCCGCCTTCTGCTCCAGATGTTTGGCATTCACTCATCCGTTACTATTATACAAGACTCTGACTTTACTGGATCTACACTACACAAATATCAGATTCTCCTTGAATAACATTTCATTCCCATGTTTCTCTCATCCAGTGCCGCCCACGGTGTCTTTCCTGGACAGCAACCATTTCATGAAATCCTTTCCATTCACTGTTTTAGGGAAATATGTTCTTGTCTGTCCCCACGTTGGCCCTCTGACATTCAGACAGCGCCCTACTTTACAGTGAAAGGTTAGTTTAGTTCCACTCTCCCACACGTTCACTGTATGGCATTCTCTCAAATTGGAAAAGCAAGGCCTTGCTCTGGGAGCATGCTGGGGTTAAGGAGGGATACAGAGACATGATTTAGACAGAGGCTTTAGAGGCTCAAGTCTCCGAGGACCTCATGCAGCGTGGCCAAAACTCAACTCGGGTTGACTGTGGAAACTGCATCCCAGGAGATTGGTGGAACTCTACTGTCCCCTGCTGGGAGTATCCTCATAGACGTGGGGGGTGTGGAGATTTGTCGTGCTTATGAAGAGCTCTACTGCCTCCTGATGGATAAGAAAATAAAAGGCAATGGGAATTGTCAATTGTTATCTTCATTATATATTTAAAGCACTGTTGTTTCGCTAATCACATGCCGTATTGTTTGTCAGTATCATAAATTAGTGCAACTAATATCTGATGGGGAAATTAATTAGACTTGCATTTTCAATTATAAGAGCAAGTCAGAAATATTTTGAAGCAGCTTTTTCAGTTTCCATTTAATCTAATTTTATTTTAATTTTAGTAATTTAGTAGTTTTTATTGCAGTTATGATTTTTTAAAATAAATTAATAAATGTAAATTTAATGTGTGGCACACAAGCAATTTATTTGTGTTTTTCATTTTATATATTTATTTGGCTTTTTTTTTTTCTTTTTCTTTTTGTGGAAACATTTTTCGCTCTTTTATAAACGCTTAAGAAATAACCGATTCACACAATTTGAGACATAAATGCCAAAAGTTGCAGATGGAGGATCCTCACAAATCATGAGACCTTGACTTCTTGTGCAGGGGGTATTATGAACAAAAACAGCCCTATCATAACTCAAGAGATGAATGACCCTCCTACACATGGAGCAAAAAAAAAAAAAAGAAGAGAAATGGTGTGAGAAGAGAAGACGGTTGTGGGCAGATGGGTCGGGAAGTCAAATTGTGTGAGGAAAGGAGATGGAGTGGGGGTAGCTTGTACTGCACTGCCAGACCGCCTTTATCAATCAAAGTTCTTAACAAGACAGGGGCCGCAGAGAACGTCCCATCATGTCTAGGGCAGATGTCAAGATAAGGGGGGCAGAATGAACACCCTGGGTGTATTCATGCACAGTTTTGGATGCTTTATAAAGCTAAGTGAGAAATCCACGGAAAAGCATTTAAGTGAAGGTTTACAATGACAAAAACAATTGGGTAATTGTTATTAACAACATCATATTTTCATATTATGACCAATAAATACAAAAAAAAATTATTTCACTAGTGATGACAAATAATTTCAAACTTAATTACCAAACATTCCTTCCAATTGTTGTCCCCATCTATCACTGTTTTGACAAACAGGTAGTCTTGGCCCAAACTGAGCCATTAACATGTCAAACCACTAATACACAGAACAATGTTTTATAAGTTCGATATGAATTTCAAAAGATGATCTTCATCTCTTTGCCTTAAAAGTCTTCTCACAGTCTTACCTTCAGTCTCACACTTTTGCCTTGTATTATTACACTTTACTCTCACTTCAAGACACACAAAACACTCTTTTTTTGGAGTCCAGATGACTTGAGCCCACACACATGCCCTAATACCCCGTCCCCCACACAAAAGCCCCACGCTGACACCTACAGCAGGGGTTAGGCACCACATGTTCCTATGTCCATTAAATACATTGTTAGTATTCTGTGTGTTGTCAGAGCCCAGGGCGGCACAATGGACAGCAGTGTGGGTTCACATCGCCTCATTTATTGTCACCTCCAAAATTTCTGAAAGTGGGGAGGCCAACAGGACTCAAAGCATTAGAAATGGAGATGGGTGTTTGTGTGGCAGGGATTTTGTCCTTCTGGGTGCCCTTGCCTTGTATGTTTGTATGGAAAACAAGGTAGGCCTAGTTACTCCCTCACATTCAGTACAAGTCTTGTGACTAAAACAAAGGACACACACCAGCTCATTCTCTATCTCTGAAGCTCTATCACTCCCTATTGTGTGTCAGTGTGTGTTATTAAAGGAGGGTGACTTTGGCTTTGGTACAGTCATTTGTGACTGTAGGCTGTTCTCTAACAGCAGTAATTACAGTTTCTCGATCAGACTGAGCTTAAGTTAACTTGGGCTCCTTCCAGTCCAAATCTTTCCTTTCTAAACAAAGTGAGCTGCATTATTCATCTTTAAAGCACGTCTTCTCACATACATAACTCCAGAGCAATAATAAACACATTTAGATTAAAGATTTTCTGATGAAGTTCTGAATAGCCCTCCCCCATGAAGATATTCAGGTAAAATTAAATATATTTCAGATTCAGACTTTACAAGGGCCCTCTCTTCCTTTGGGGCCCTGGTAATCAGTGCTGGTTTTACCCCCCAGACTCCCCTGTGTATGTACCAGAGATCTCCCGCAGTGTCCTTTGGTCCAGCTATAAATGACAGAGACGGTTTATTTTTGATGTTTTTGCACTTCTCTGAGGACTACTAGAGTTTCAGACAGGGATAAACATTCTTTGTTACCAGTCCCTGAGCGACTTTGAGGAAACTTACAGCACTCCACAAAGTCTCTGCAGTGCACAATATCGTAACTTCAAAGGAATCTATTTCGACCCTGACCTGGAAGAGGATTGAAAATCTCACCACAATGATCATATAACCTGGACGGGCTTAAACTTCATTTCTAGAGATACTAAAAACATTTAGGGGCAATATGCATATCAACATGTGGTACTTAAATGCAAAACCAATTCACAAACCACCCCTTGTCCAAATGAAGCACTGCATCATGTGTATTTAAAATAAGCCACTTTTTCTGTCCAAACATGGCTTTTTCTATGCAAATAAGAACCATTATAAAATGCTCTGAATTCAGCTGTCAGTGTTATTTGCCTGATGCAATTAAAGCTTTGCTGTTACCACCCACACAAAGCTATGAGTTAACATTATATTGAATAGGGATGTTTGTATACATTTTCTAGTGATAATGGCAAATGATGGAGTATTATAACCAGGCATAACACATATCCAGGCACACAGTGTAGTCAAGTGTACTTTCAGCATTTTAAAAAGCCAATTCATGCGTCTTGATCACAGTGATGCCGTACAGTTCTAGATCATGGTAGTCTGCAGCATTTCCCACATTGAAAATATCTAATTATAAACCATTGCAAATACCAATGTTACTTTCAAAAAGTTACCCCTGCACAGGTAACATCCTAGCTAAGTCGATAATATGCAAATGTTAGAACTCTAATAAGTATTTGTGGGACAGTGTTCCTGGGTGGCATCTAATCTGTTTTCTCATGCATTTCCTTCCTGCAGTTTGTTTATCAAGTCAAACCTCCTGCTTCAAGGTCATTCTTTCTCTCTTTCTCCTCTTTCCTTTCTCTCTGCGGATCCTGGCACAGAGATCCCGATCGATATCCCAAACACTGAGCTCTAATACCCTCTAAACACCACCTGCCAAAATATTTATGCTACCATGTCTTTAAAACATGGAGGGAGAGAGTGATGATTGTGAACCTATTTTGCTGACATTTCAACCCTTTCTCCACCGTTTGTTTCTCTCTTAATTTATATACATAACACAAAGAATATGTCCAGCATTCCAGCATTCTGCTCTCACTCTTTCTGTAGTATCATAGAGGCCTATTATGCACAGTTTGAGAATTTTCTGTATGCATGGAACACATTTGCAGTACAACGATACGCACAACACAAAATACTGCATCAAACATGCAACATGCTCAACTTTACCTTCTATACACTCTCAGAAAAAAAAGTACAAAACGGTACCTTTAAGGAACAAAAGCTTGTCACTGGGGTGGTACCCTCAAAGGTACATTATTGTACCTTGAGTCAGAGGAGCAAATTTGTACCTTACTTTTTTGTACCTTCTAAGGGCCAATACTGTACCTTTGAGGATCAATAATGTACCTTGGACAAAGGTACAATAAAGTACCTATGGAAAAAGGTACAATTTTGTCCCATTAAGGTACCACCCCAGTGACAAAGCCATTTTGTACCTTTAGGTGGCAAAAAAGTTCCTTTTTATTCCTTAAGGAGTGAAAGAAAATAAAGGCAAACAACAACTAACTGGATTTTAGACATTTATTTTAGTCCTTAAATGGAAAACAGTTTAATTCACAAATTCAATAATAATACATCTCACAACCATACAATGTAACAACCCAAAATAAAATGTAACAATGTTTAGGATGTCATGTCTGATATAAAAAACATTAAAAATAATTATACATTTTTTTAAGAAGCATTTCACTGAAAAACTGACAACTTACTGCCACTCCAAAACAAAATGAACAGCGATGTCAGAGAATAGATGCATAGCAGGGAATAAATACAATGGAACCATTTATATTTTCCTTCTTTCAATTTCATGAACATCACTAATAAGAACAGCAATATAGTGCAGAAAAACATGAGTTTATTATCAAAGACCAAGCAAAACACTTTAGCACACCACACCAAGTAAAGAGAGTCACTTAACAGATAAACTAAATGACACTTGATGTGTTCTGGATTAAAAAAAACAAGCTTTGAGCTCATCCACAACGCTCTACAGCCCTCCCAACACAGCTTAACATAAATGCCCCATACTAACAAACAGTTTATCATCGACACAGTATGTATCTGCTGTAGCCTTCTCTGAATGTACCGGGACAGGCTCAATGGTTAGTGTTACGGTTTCTTTCCACTGCTGAACAAATCGGTTGAATTTTGCTTGATTCTTAAACGATCCTTCAAAGAGGCATGAAATCATCCTCTCAGTCAATCCATAGTCCACTGCCTCTCCGTCAACATCATTATCTAGACAATAGAGAAAAGAAAAACAGCAATGTTGGTAACAAGATACAACAATTTAAAAAGGCAGACTGTAACGTTAGTGTAAGTCAATGGGGAAAAAGTTCGAGTCTAGTGAATGACGCGAATTGAGCGTTCCGCGCGATACTTGCGTTAAGCGCAAATGGTGCTTTTTGTGCATTTAAGCGTTTGACGCGAATTCGCGTCTGCCGCCCAAGTTGAAAAATTTTAACTTGGGCGTCAATTCGCGCCGCGTTAACCAATCAGGAGCCTGCTAGGAGTCACTCATTCAACATGGAGGAACAACTGATGCTGTCAGTGAGCAGTCAACCAGAGCTTTAATGACAAAAGTTCATATTTCAGGAATAAAAAGGACCTAACGTTATATATATATATATATATATATATATATATATATATATATATATATATATATATATATATATATATATATAAAACATATTAATAGATTAATTGAATAAAGGCCAAAGATAAGAAACGTTTCGTTTTACCCCAAACGAATTACATTTTATCTTGAACCACTAGAGACATCAGAGCCAACGGTAAATGTCAGAAGGTCTATCCGAGCTGAGGCTGCTCTCGGCGGATACATGATGACGGAGCTCCCGCTGAGCTCATGTCTCAGAGATCGGCGAAACACATTTTTTAAATAGACGCTGTCTTTATAAATAAACCGCATATTTAAAGACTAAATCATACTTTCAAACCAAAATCGATAGTCACATTCCGGCCAAATGGCTTTGCTTTAGCCTTAAAATATTCCAGAACAAGAGACTGTAGGGCGGCAAAAAGCTATTTTTTTTTATTTTTTATCGTTCTCCTCTGACACAGTCCAGCTAGCTCACATAAGTCAGAACAAAATATTTTTAGGTGGCAAAAACGCTTCTCATCCAACTCTGACGCAGTAACGTAGTTTTACAGCTAAGCTAAAATGATGAGAAAAAAAAAACGTTTTTGCTGCCCATTAGTCTTTTGTTCTGAAATATTTTAATATTTCATTAATATTTCACGTTAACGTTAACTTTTCGGCTGCAGAGTTGGATGAGAAGCGTTTTTGCTGCCGAGAAGTTAACGTTAGCTCGATGGTGAACTGTAGCCAAGATAGTAACGTACTGCTACTTATAATAAAAATATTTTTTTATGCAATTATTATATAATAATATTTTAACTATAATGGCAATCGTCAACGTGAGTCTAGCTAGCTAATGTTGACAGAGTATGAACTTGGCTACCACTAACATTAACAGTAAAAGTTAACTTCCAACTTTGAATTAACACCACAAACACTGATTAAAAATTCAAATACTTTACCTTTGAATTTACTTTTCTCCTCTTCAGTGACCTCTAGCCCCAAATTAAATAACTCCGTGATTAAATCCTCCGTGGATAAATGTCGAAGGGCCATCCTCCCACCTTTGATCGACCCTGACAGAGACTGACAGTTGGATCGATTCACTCATGTATCCTTCCGCGCTGCAATATTTATGCTTCCGCCGAGTCAAACTCTGGTTAGCCTGTAGCTAGATCCTTTCAATAGAACACAACTTAAAGCGTTAACAATTATTTGTCTGTTTTATTCTAATATAAATAGGGTAAATGGTTTGAAAATCAAATTCCTCAATACTTCTTCAAAGGGACACTTCACAAAAAAAAAAAAAAAAAAACATTCTGATTTATTTTGCCCATATCTCAAAACTTCACAGTTAATTTAGTTTGACAATTATTGAGTTTGATAGTATAGGTTAACTTGAGTTTCTATATTGAGAGATGACATTTTCAGCATCCACTAATTCCTGCCATATATTTAAACATTAAGGTACAAATATGTAAGGGACAAATATGTACCTTACACCTCCAAAAGCTCACAATGTACAATGGAAGGTGCATAATTGTACCTTAAAGGTGCACAATTGTACCTAAAAGATACATTTTTGTACTTTTAAAGGTACATATGCAAAGTTTGTACCTTAGGGAACAAAAATGGACCTGTATTGTACCTCTTTTTCTAACAGTGTATCCAGTGTTGTTGTTATTAAATATTAACTATTATTGTAATTATTACCTAATAAGGCTGAAATATATATATATATATATATATATATATATATATATATATATATATATATATATATATATATATATATATATATATATATATATATATATATATTAGATGAAAAGAAACTAAAAGAAATGTTGAAATGTTAACTTTGTTGAAGTATTAAAGGTGAGAGTTGAAGTATTAAGATACTTTCTGAAAGTATAATTAAAACTAAAATAAAACTAAATTAAAACTATTTAGAAATATTACGAAAATCACAAAAGGACATAAGATAGACTAAAATTTAAAATGAAACCTGAAAATACAGTAAATGCTGATTGAAAATTATCTAGTTGATCTTCCATCTTGGTCTTTAGGTATAATCGAGTGCTTTCCTGAGGGTTAGATTGGGAACACAAAATCATTTTGATTGCAAATCATTTGAGGTCGGAATTTGCAACATATGCTTCTCAGCTGTAATTATTAAAACTAAATTTAAGAATACAATATTTATGGTCGACAGAATGTCTTGCATTTAACATATCTACCATTTTGCATTGCTGTTTAAAATGTTTATAAATGCGTATGAATGTGTTCTGTTTTGCACATTATAGGTAGTATCTGATGTGTCTGTATTTACAGTACTAGTATTCCATTCTGAATATACCCAGACCGTGGTCAAGTTTTGAACACATTGTAGATATACGAGTACGATGCTTTCCCCAATGTATTTCTCCATGTGACCTCCCCTCTTATAAAACACAAAAAAGAGAACTCAGACACCGCCTGGGGTGTGCGGCTGGAGCAGAAGCTCCTTTGTGAGGCTGTGTCATAGGTGTGTTCATCGCATTGACCGAGTCTTTATCTTGTGTGTCACTATGTCATTTTTATTGCCTCGGAGTGTGTTATTAAAGCCTGTGTGTCAGATATAAGTTACATTCTGTCAGTCTATTAAGCTTTTTGAACGACTGACCCTTCTGATTTGTGTGAAGTCATCTGAGATGAATTGCATATGGCTTCATTCTTAGGAGACGGAAGAAAGGGGGTGAAGTGGGGCTATTAAGGGTGGCAGACGCCCCTTTGTGTGTCGGTCACAATGTGCTGAAGTGAAAGGAGACAGGATGCTTAACATGCAAATGAGACGAGAGAGAAGGAGAGGTCAGGGAAATCACTCAATGTCACATTAACAAGTGCTCGTTCCATGATGGGTTATTAAATGCTGAGTGTGAGAGTACGGCAGCTGCATCTCCTTCTGTAGCATTTACAAGCAAATATGCCTCTGCCAATCCAGAATGATCCCAAAGAGATCAGTTCAGATGATAAAAAAGAGAGAGAGAGACATGCTGCTTATTCTAATATATATATCACTGATTGATTAGTTTATCCCATTGACACATGCCATCTGATCATCCATTAACTGTTTGACCTTGTGCATGTAAATGAATTAAAAGCAGTGGCAGAAATTACTTCACTGACTCACCAGTCGATTTTGTAGAATTGCATACTGTACTGCAATTATTGAAATATAATAAAATAAAAATATAAAATAAATATTTAGAGTTGAAGCATTAAAATTACTAATAACAATAAACGAAACCTTAGTAGTAATGTAAAAAAAATACATATAAAAATTACAAAGTACATAACAAATTACTAAAAAGAAAATATTATATATATATATATATATATATATATATATATATATATATATATATATATATATATATATATATATATATATATATATATAAATGTAAAATGTCATGAATGCTTTATTGATTAAGAACTGTATAGTATAAATAATAACAAATTAAAAGAAGTTATTAATTTCCAGAAGTAATATCAGTTGCAGTTTTAAACATTTGTTTCTTGAATTGTTGTCTGAATTATGATTAGCCTATACTCCTATTTACTTCTATATGGCAGCTGATATTTATGTCAGTTCATTTGTCCTGGCCGAAACAGTTAGTGTAGTATGCTAGTGTGCTCTTCCAAATTCAGCCATTATATATTTAAACTGCCAGATTCTTTTACGCACAGTTGTATTACATTTCCAAAATAACAGTCTGTATGTCGAAAAGGATATCCAGACTCCACTCACGAATTGTAACATAGTGAAGTGATGTGAAAAACATCATAGCTGTTTGAAACATTTATGATTGCTTACAGCACTATTGCACATAAATAAAACAATAATATGCAGTAGTTATACTGCATTGTATTCAGTATTCTAGTGTTCCATTTCAAATACCGGCTGTCTGACAATCTGTTTTTAATTCTCTGGATCTCCATTTTAATATCTGCATCCATCCAGTTCTTTCCAGGTTTCCATTTAGTATTATGATTCTTTCATTATTAACTCCTATGCTTGAATTTAAACTCATTTGACTATTTGTCATTTCTTCTCCTTCTTACTAGATTTTCCATCTTTTTTTATCTCTCTCTCTTCATCACTGTGATCTGTGTCTGCCCGTTGGGTTTAGTGTTAAAGTCAATGAGAGTTCAATTCAGTTTGTGCCTTCATAAGAAATGGTTGAGTTTAGGTCATCATTCTTTCTTCAATACAGTTTACAGATATACGTTTTCAGATATAAGATTAAAGTTTTCTTTGATTTATGTTGCTATTTCACTCTGGATTTTTGTAAGAAATCTATAATTGCTTCCGGATTATGCTGCTCTTGCCGATCAGTATGGTGGTTTATCCAGTATGGCCGATGGTAGTATTAAGGATCAGCTTTAACTTCCTCTTCCTAAAGCTCTATAAATATTTTAGATGGTGATGGGCAATAACCGTCCCCATAAATGCTCCCTTCAACTATCTGTATTACTTACTCCAGCTCTATACTGCTTTAAAGGCCATACAGCTCACATTCTTACCAGGGGAAAATTCACAACTGTATACCTTTTTTTATTATTTTCTGGCAGTGAAAGGTCATGCAGGGTGACTGTCAGGATGACACCTTTCTAAACTCAGTCAAGCAATAAAACTAACTGAGTAAACAATTTAATTCTATAGACACAATTTTACTTTTTCAAGAGTCAGTATCTTTATTATTAATAAGCATTTGTTTTATATATGCTTCTGAATACAACGAGAAGTACTGAATCTTAAAAAGTGCTGAGAAGAGAAATGCATTTTAAAATGGTAAGACATTGCTGCCCTCTGATGGTTATATCTATGTAAGGAGCAAATTTACTACTGAAACATTCTTATCACACACAGTTTGAAGATGTGTCATTTGTTAGAGCTATAATTCTTTCTCCAAAGCTTTTGTTGTGGTTTTTGTGAAAATTGATGAAAATACAATTTTTATCCTATAAATGGGTGTTGTTAAAATATCTAATTATCACTGCATTTATTAGTAGTGCTACTCAAAGAAAAGGTTAGGAATGATCCGTCCTGACGATGTTTTTCTCGTAGCAAAAATTGCACTTATATTACATGTGTATTCTGTTAGCCTATTTAAATTTGCAAATACACTGCATTTTGTATTAATATTGTTACTTTTTTTAATTCACTTTGTAATTGTACTCTATTTTCTATTTTGTAAACATAAGTATTTGTACTACACTGCTGAAAAAAATAAAAAATAAAAAACAGTAGGACATTACATAAATTCTAATGGTTTCCACTAAAAAAACTACAAACCATCAACTATTGTTTCCTGTAGTGTATTTTGGGACATATGCCATTAGAATTTAGTGGTTTTATCAAGACAAAATTACCAGTAGAGCCCCACAGGGACCAGTTTCCATAAAAATAAAATAATAATAATAATAATTAATAAATAAATTCAATTATAACCAGTAAAACCATTTTGTAATATTTTATATTGTTTTTTTTTTTCAGCATAATGTCAATGTATCTTATTTTGCAGACATCATATCTTTTCTGCTGTTGCAGTTTTTGTCATGCTTATAAAGCACATAAATTGAAAGACTACATTGAGAGATAGTAAATAACATTCAGAAAAGTCGCTTTCTATTTATTTTCTTTTTGTTTTTTGTGGGGGTTTTCAATTTTCACAACACAGTAACCAACGTTTGATTTGAAATACCATTTAAAACCCTCAGTTGTGGTAATTCAGCAGCATGAATTAAAATAGCATCGAAATTAAGTTAGGTTTTCCCATACAAGAATGCGGAACCTTTGTTCTTGTGTTTGTTTCCTTCTGAACGATTCTGATGTAACACGCGCATCTACAGCGCGATAAGATTGAACAGAAATAAATAGCCTATAGCACGCCCCGTTAATAACAGTTGATATAGAGATATTAATTAGTTATTGTAATAATATTTTAACAAATATTATTTTGCGTGAAGCGGTGCATTTCTGGACAAGTTTTTCAGTCTAGCGGAAAGACCTTGAGATGATATCAGGCTTGCAGAAGGTTGTGTGTTTCACTCTTGTGTATTTTGATTACAAGTTCTTAAAACTTGTCAAAAGGGAGCGCTTGGATGACATGTGATATGTCTATTATCTATTTGTGAAATAAATGCTGATTTATCTGATTAAAAGTCATAAAATTTCAATTTGGATACAAGTGGATAGAAATGAACCATAGTATTTAGTGAATCTTAGTTGAAAGATTTAAACTTAAGAAACCATCAAGAACGATTTTCTCGGACTAAAAATTCCAATGAATTGATATGACACACGAACTGACTTCAAAAATCAAAACATTTTCATCCTGATTGAACTGATTTAACAGGATGCTGAGGATAAAGACATTGGCTCTGCTTCAGACACATATATCACATTGTCCTTTAGTAGTTCGGAGAGTTCATCAACTGGCCTCCATCAAACATGTGTGTGTGCTCCCTGAGAGGAGGCGTCAGGGTCTACTGTACCCCTTTAGCAGTCTGGAGGAGCACCTGTCCTCACAGGTCAGTCAGGAAGAATTCAAGATATTTCATCCCAGCTTGGAGGAACTCCGTCAGGCAGAGACACTGTTCACTCCCTCCTCTAAACACAGTATCGACTACTCTACCTCTGCAGTCCGGATAGACCATGTACCTCTTCTTAAACAGCCTGAGGTATGATAAGATTGTCTTTAATCATCATTTGAAATATGATTTCAGTTTACATCTGGGTTGTTTATTTTAGCATTTTAATTCATTTAGATTGCTTTATATATATGACTATTACATTTATAATATTAATTTTAAATCATTTGAAGTGGTGAAAACTACTGCACTAGACATTTCACACTGTGTCTCAGGTTTGCTTCTGTGCATTGCAGGTGTGTTTTATGGGCAGAAGTAACGTGGGGAAGTCTTCTCTCATACGTGCCTTGTTCTCTCTTGTGCCGGAGGTAGATGTGCGAGTCTCTAAAACTCCAGTGAGTCTGTATGTCATGGATGTTCTCTGCCGTTCTGTCCTGCATGGTCAGAGATAAATACTTTATTTTCATACAGGGCCACACCAAAAAACTAAATTTCTTCACTGTGGGAAAGGCGTTTACCCTTGTCGACATGCCAGGGTATGGACACAAGGCCCCAAAGGACTTTGTAGAGATGGTTGAACCGTACCTTCAAGGGCGTCACAAGTAGGTTGAAGTTGATACTGTTTTGTTTTAGCTCACAATATTTCTTTTTGCATGCTTGTTTTTGAGTTTAGAAAGTAGTAGATGATAAAGTTTGTGTCAGTTTATATATATATATATATATATATATATATATATATATATATATATATATATATATATGTATATATATGTGAGTGACAGAATTCATAGTTTTTCTTTCTCTTCGATTCTCTCATCTATGTGTCTCTAGTCTGGCGAGGACGTTCTTGCTGGTGGATGGAGGTGCAGGTCTGCAGAAGGTGGATTTGGTTGCTGTGGAGATGTGTGAGGAGTTCAATTTGCCTTACGTGGTGAGTGTTTGTCTCATGCTCTTATTGGGATTGTCCAGCAGGGGGCATCAGAGTATTAAATGCTGTTTTCAACATCTCAGTCTAGAACAGTGGTTCTCAACCAGAGGCCCTCGGCATGATGACTTAAAACAAGACAAAATAAAGCATTTAATATAAACTAAAACTATGTGTGTATGTATGTATGTATATATATATATATATATATATATATACAAAAACTTTTTTTTTTTACCTCGTCAACAATTCTTGTTTTATTGAAGAACCAGAGTTACCACTCTGTAGAAAAATTTTAATATATGAGGTAGCCTGATCTTAAAAGTGTGATTTCTACACCTTTTACTAAAATATACTAGTGTACTTTTTACAGTGAGAGAAAGTACCTTGTCATTGTGCTGAGGCGTCTGTCTTTACTGTGGCAGCAGATGTAGAGACAACAGTCACTGACTACACAGTCTGGAGGGGAGAAAAACTGATCTGTTTCCATATCTTGTAAAATACCCATGTGGAGAGTCAGTCCTAAAGATTGAGTAAAATAAAATCTGAATCAATTATGAAATAATTATAGTGTGAACTAAGCAAAAAGTACTTTTTCATTTTAAATGTTAACGCCTCTTTGACTTTTTCAAATGCACAATATTATTGTCTCTTCATTTGAAAGAATACATTATGTATTCTACATATATATATATATATATATATATATATATATATATATATATATTTGTATGTGTGTGTGTGTGTGTGTAAGATGGCAGAAAATAACATGTTTTACCTCTCTGTCATGTTTTAGCTGGTGGTAACTAAAATAGACAGAACCCGTCAGGGCGCTTTGCTGGCTCTTACCCTACAACTTCGGGACTTTATCAAAAATCAAACCAGCCTGTGTTTCCCACAGCCATTTCTTGTGAGGTGAGATATGTAGACACACATTCTCTTTTGTAATTTCTTTTTATGTAATGATAATGATTTTGCATCCCGTAAAGTTTACACATAAACAGGGTTTAACTATGTGGCTTTCTTATCTGTCAATCCAGTCAGTGTTCAATAAATATGTATTTTATTTAAAAAAGGAACTTTACAACAAGCTGGAAAGTATAGAGATATAATGTGACTCCAATAATCACATTTGCTGAAGCACTATTATGTCAATTATGCAAAAAAAACTCATTTATGTTAGCCAGCTAAATAACATTATCTAGGTGTCAAATGAGAAGATTTTGTAAAAAAATAAAAATAAACTAACAATGTTGGAAAATCAAACACTTACAAAAGTTTTCTATTTCAGATAAATGCATGTTCTTTTAAGCTTTATATTCATCATTGAATCCAGAAACAAATGTATCATGATTTCCAAAAAAAGCAGCACAATTTAAAGGGTTATTTCATCCAAAAATGAAAATTATGTCATTAATAACTCACCTTCATGTCGTTCCAAACCCGCAAGACCTTCGTTCATCTTCAGAACACAGTTTAAGATATTTTATATTTAGTCCGAGAGCTCTCAGTCCATCCATTGAAAATGTATGTACGGTATACTGTCCATGTCCAGAAAGGTAAGAAAAACATCATCAAAGTAGTCCATGTGACATCAGAGGGTCCATTAGAATATTTGAAGCATCGAAAATACATTTTGATCTAAAAATTACAGCTTTATTCAGCATTGTCTTCTCTTCCGGGTCTGTTGTGAGCACGTTCACAACACGGCTGACGTGTTTTCTTTGTTATTGGGCGCACCAGAAAACACGTCAGCAGCATCGTACATAATTTTCAATTTTGGATGAACTAACCCTTTTAAAGAGAATATTAATCTAATAACTTACAAATAAATGTTTATTGAGCAATGGCTGCTGAAAATGACACTACAGTGTGTGTGTGTTTGTGTGTGTATTATAGTCTGCTTTTTGGCTATATTGGCCACATCAAGGATTTTTACAACATTACGGCTGCATTGTAAGGTGTTTCACATGTCATTGTGATGATGTGCGTATGAGCAGTGATGAGCTTGTGAAGCACACTCATCCTTCATCACTTCTTTTTGTTTCATGTGAATGTGCGTCTGAGGTACTCTCGATCACCAGCAATTAGATCGAAGCTGTTATACGGATATATTAGTGCTTCTGACTATAGTGCTTTTATAAAAATGAGGAAGGTTCTCTCTGCTAGATTAAAAATGTTAATGTGGTCAGATGGTTATCAGCTTGCTGATAAGATAAGGCTAGGGGTTCTTCATTTGTATTTGTGTGTCAATACTGGAAGTCACTCTTCACAGATAAAGTGATAAGTAACGCACATACAATTAACTTTTTTTTTTTCTCTCTCCCCTCTCTTCCTTTGACCTGCAGTTCAGTCCAGTTCTCTGGGATTTATCTGCTCAGGTGTTTCATAGCACATGTTACAGGAAATCTACAGCTTAACGCTAAACAATCGTGAGTGTACCGCACTGCCTTTCCACATGTCTGAGGACTGGACTCAATGTTATAAAAACAATTTGAAGACGACTGATTTAAACCATTGAATTGCTGAATCTATGTATTCTTTTCACATGCAGATGCTAGAATAAGTGTATTACTAGTTTCAGGATTCATGCAGCTGTGTATAAACTCCCTGAATGATCCAGGAATCAAATGTATGATAAAAACATTTATATTTTAGTGAGATCGTAGGGCATACCCCAAACGCACATTCCTGTCTGTTACTGTTATTTGTTCTTCGAAATAAAATGGCAGAAGGTGTAGCTCTGAATGTTTGTGAGTGACCTTTCAACTTTAAATCTTGCTCATGCCTTTGGAGATTAAACGAAAATGTGTCATCATGATATGATCAGATCATGTTCCAGATCAGTTTTTCTGTTAGCACAATTACTGGAAACTGTGGCCTATTTGTAGAAAGAGTTAATTACTGAACCTGTATCCAAGTAAATGGGTTAAACCCAGTGAATGAATAACAGAATGACTTCTTACTCTTGAATTGACTCTCTCAGGGTAATTTCTTCTCCCTGGTTTGTTGTAAACCTAGTGTGCTGTGGTCAATGTCACACACTTTTCAGACATTACTCTTGCTAATTAATTGTGGTAAAGCTGGGTTTTGTGATTCTACCCCAGTGTTAATAATCTTATTGCGTATTACAAGGTTATTGTCATTGATTTGACAAGTACAGCACAGCTTGTTTTTCAGTTGCAGTTGCATAGACACACTATTCAATTTGCCAAATTTTCTAAACCAATACCAAAACTACATTTAGTTCATTTTTAATTCATTTTTTAACCTTAATATTTCAAACATACTCTGAAAACCCTCATTGAAGAAGACAGTCATGTTGATATAAATTTTAGTGTAATGAGTGCTTGGTATTTAACCCCACAATGTCCATGCTAAGACTGGAAAAGAGCTTCATAACATCTTTTTTTTTAATATATATTGTGACTGAGAGTTAAAAGCCTTAAACAAGCTTTTTTTGTTTCCTTTTACCCTGTGAGAGCAGTATGTACCAATTTCATCAATGTACTTTGCACCTAAGAGTCCTTACAGATGTTACACGGTTATATAAGCACCTCAAACTGTTCACTTTTTTATTTATTTAACTTTGTGAAAAGGTATATGTGTGTGTATTTGTATTTGGAAAAAAGTGAGTGAGGTACCATACACTCCTACAGTCATATCTCTAAAGTCTTTTCAAAAGAATCATACAGTTTATGACATTTTTTTTTTTTCTTTTCATCTGTGTGACGCACGTACTGTTTTGGGTCATATAGGCATCATGTCTTCCCCACTCAGCAACAGCAGGGGTGGTGATGGTATAGGCCCATATCTGGAGAAAAACAATAAAATTTAAGTGCCACAGTGTTATAAAATTGCAGGAGGGTGCAATTGCATTTATTTTGTCTAAATGTTACTTCGGCAATTACATTGTTGTTGTTTTTTCACTCACTCTCTTTCTTTTATGTGTTGGCATTTGGACGCTGACCCCATAAAACATTTGCAGTAAGTTAATTATTTTTCAACAATTTTCCTCCGAATTTTATAGACCATAGGCTGATATTAAAGCTATAAGAGACAGGTAAAAGTTCACTTTTTGTCACCTGGGATGCAGGAAAGAGAGAACTGAGGGTGGGAAAGAAGGTGTTTCGGAAAATGTCTGGAATCTTAGCTCACTTTCTCAAATAAGCATTGGAATCTACACCATCTGCCCCATAGGATCTGATTTTCTTTCTTTACCACTTCATTCAAACTCCCTTTTGTCAACATGTGTGCACCAGAGCCCACCTGCCCCATAAACGCCACCATCTGCACGGGCACGTCCTGCCTGGTGCCCCGTGATCCATTCAATGACATCCTGAACGTGGCGATGAGCACCACGCTTACCGTCATGCTGGCCTTGGTCATGTTTTCAATGGGTTGCACCGTCGAAGCAAGGAAGCTCTGGGTGCACATCCGCAGGCCCTGGGGCATTTTCATCGGCTTCCTATGCCAGTTTGGCATCATGCCTTTCACAGCCTTTGCACTTTCATTGATTTTCAACGTGCTTCCAGTCCAGGCTATAGTCATCATCATCATGGGATGTTGCCCTGGAGGTTCCAGCTCCAATATTTTCTGCTACTGGCTAGATGGAGACATGGACCTCAGGTGAGATTATCCATCTGTTCACTTTCCGTTGTCATTATATAGCTTGTAACACTTTCTAGTTCCTAGAAATAAATTATGCAACGGTCAGCTCTTTTAAACATGAAGACTGTCTTTTTTAAATGCAGTAGTGTCATATGTAGGTTTACTTTCACCGTTTTCATTAAATGTCTACTAGGGTGAACTAGAATTTTTTTTTTTCTTTTTTTTTTTATCTGCTTGATAAATTATATTTATAGATGGAACTAATGTTTCTGAAATTATGTAGAATTATACAGTTTTTTTTTTTTATTGTTTATTATTTTAGTATAATGATAATACAATTATTGTGATTATAGAATATTTATATCGTTTTACATACAGAAAATGTTTTTTTCTTTCTTTTTCTTTCTTTCTTTTTTTTAGCATAACTAGACCCAAATTATTTGAAGGGAATTTGTAAATTTACTAGATTTATCATAATCCAATGATGGGACAGAACGACAATTTTTCACACTGTTTTCTGCTGCCCATAGCATCAGCATGACGGCATGTTCTTCAATTCTGGCTCTGGGAATGATGCCTCTTTGTCTGCTCATCTATACCTCAGTCTGGACTTCAGGCGATGCTATCCAGATCCCTTATGACAGCATCGGTAAACCGGCCTCAAATGACCTAAATACAAGACTTTCCATTTTATGTATCCGTTTGACTTCTGTCTTAAATGTTGCCGACGATCATTTCAGGAATCACACTAGTGAGTTTACTTGTCCCTGTTGGTCTCGGGATTTACACGAAACACAGGTGGCCCAAAGCAGCCAAAAAGATCCTCAAGGTTAGTTTTTGCTTCTGTGTTTAATAAACGCTCATGCATGCCATGCAGCTTCACACGTCTTTTGTTTTTCTATGTATAGGTGGGATCTGTGGTAGGAATCTTCCTCATCATCATCATTGCAGTCATAGGGGGTGTGCTTTATCAGTCATCATGGACCATTTCTCCTTCGCTTTGGATCATCGGTACCATTTATCCATTTATTGGCTTTGGTCTGGGCTTTCTCCTGGCACGTTTTGTGGGACAACCTTGGTACAGGTAAAAATCTGTCTTCCCATGAGGCATTAGATGATTTACTGGGACAGTTAGAACACATACTCTGAAGGGTCAATAAATGTGGCAAAAAGTCTGAAGAAAAATATGATGGTTTATTTTTTCATGAATGCAGGTGCCGCACCATTGCTTTAGAAACAGGCATGCAGAACTCCCAGCTGGCCAGTACTATTACCCAGCTGTCCTTCAGTCCTTCTGAGCTTGAGCTCATGTTCGCTTTCCCCTTAATCTACAGTATCTTCCAACTGGTTGTGGCTGCGATTGTAATAGGATGTAAGTTCACTCGTTCACTCTGCATTTACACATTGAAAAATATGATATTTTGTTTGGGGAATCATAACATTCACTTTACTTTGAAAAGTTGATAACTCATATTATGATGATTTTTGATGTATTTGTAGTTTATTACATGATGAAGCGCTGTAGGCGGGGGACATCGGCAGAGGAGAATGGGGAAGGCACACAGAGCACGGTTGAGGATCAGGATATGCAGAATTACACTTTGGAGAATGGTGGCTTTCACTGTGATGAGAATAGCAACACTGAGAATAAGGACAATGGTACAAAGTTGTGAGCTAAACGTCATTCTGCTAACCTGTGTGACCGGAGCGGTCCACATTGACCTTCTGGAGGCATGAACTTTAAACAAGCTGTTCCAGTTCAACCAGAGAGTGTGTCGTTACACTCAACCCCAAAGTGGATGCACTTTCCTATATTATAAAAACAAACCAAGAAAGCATTAAAATATGTTTTTACGATGAGTCTGCCAACAGGTTTACTGATATAAAGCTGTATTTTGACTGTGAATTGTGAGTTACGTTTTGTCTTTGGTTTGCAACTTTCAGTTAATTTAAGAAAACATAAAGTACATATCCCAAGTAGGTTGAATGTAGGCTAATTTATTTAAATGTTAGTATACACATAATTGAAATGAACCTTTAATGTTTTGCTTTTTAAATTATGTATGATACAGAAAAATGTATACTTTTTTTTTTTTTTTTTTTTTTTTTTTAACCATGTTTGAACAATGGGACTATTCCATGTACAGAGGATTTTTTTTCTTTTTTTATATATAAAGCATTTAACTGCCTTAAATTACTTAACATCTAAACACTAACAGAAACATTGCTTACGTTTTATTTTGTTGGTGATATTTATATGCAAAATACCATTAAAAAAAAATTATATTCAAAAGTGTGATGTCAGCTCTCGATCCTAGCAGACTTTAAACTGTAAAATTTAATTATTGCACTTCACCAGAAGCTAATTATATTGGCGATGTATTATACCCTACGTGAGAGTAATTGTTATGAGAGTGCCCCTAAATTGGCTTATATAAAAAATATCACACTTGTCACACTGCAGTTTCTCAGAAATTACTGAAATTTGATCAAATTCAGCTAAACAATAATCAGCTCAGAATGGCTAAATGAGCTTTCAGAACTTGATCCTAAAAGAGATAGTTCACCCAAAAATGTAAATCTTCTATCTTCATTCACTCACCCCCATGTTGTTCTAAACCTATATGACTTTTGTTCTTATGTGGAACATTGATGCATTTTGATGAAGAATGTTGATAACCAAACAGTTTTAGTGCGCATTGACTTCCATTGTGATATTTATGATCAACATGAGAAACGCAAGACTTAAAAAAAAAAAAGAAAAGGTTGACAAAACTTCTCTTTTAAACCCTCATGTGTATGTGTTAATACCACAGAGAAATAAGGCAGCAGACTAAGAGCCACACATTTGTAGAATTTGGAGACTGAAAAGGGAAGTTTAGTTTCTTATTCAAATGTTCTGACATGGTTTATAACCTCCAGTGAAAGAACGATTAAACCAAGACAAGAAGAATCATAAGCTGTAAAGATCACAGAGGAACTGAAGATGGTATCTCTGTTCTCACTCTACATACTGCTTCTGAAGACTTCATGCATATGTTCTTGGCTTGCTGATAAATGCCTTTTCTACAGTGATGTGAAAGAGTTTCCTGTTGAAACAACCTGTGCTGGAAAAACAAACATTGCTGAGTGCCATCATGTAACTAACATTAAAGAAGACCTGCGTGGACTTCCATCAAACTTACTTAACCTCTGCATTCAAATGGAACCAGACTTCCATGGTGCCTTGGCTCCAGACTCATTCTCACGCTTTGCTTCTTTGGAATACCTGGAAATTGTTGGATGTTTCTCAGAGATCCCCCCAGAGGCTTTTAATGAACTGACCAACGTATCTTCATTAACACTGTCTTTCTTGTCTACAGAAATCTGCTGTGAGGTAGCTCTTGATTTCAGTCGCCTTTCCTCACTTAACCATTTGTCTCTTTCACAGTACAGTTTATCACCACTGGCACCAAATGTTTTTGAGACGATTCCTCTGCTGCAAAAATTAAAGATACTCAATGTGTGCTTGAAGAATATATCTGAGGTTGTTTGTCGACTTGCAAAAGCAAAATCACTGAAGCTGTTTAAGTTAGAGGAATATGAGCTAAATAGACTTCATTACCCTAACTGCTCGGTGTTCAACATCTCTGACAGTTACATATCAACTGAGTTCGATATTGAAGAGGTACATTTTTATTTAGGAATAGTAGAGCATGTAGACCAGGGAGCTTTAAAAGCATTGGGAAATATCTATAGATTGTGCTTTGTTTCAAACACTGATTTCCTCAGAGATCTTTCTTTATTTGGAGTACATAAAATTCATGATTTGAGTGTAAGAGTGGATGTACTTAATGTTGATGACTTGTGTACTGCAGCAAAGTCATATTCAGTTGAGTCTTTAGAAGTTCGTTATGAGACTATTAACATGCCACTAACCCCTGCTAATATCTCACATGGCTGTGATGATATTAAGGGAATTGTGCTCAAAGGTAACATATATGTGTATAAGATTGTAGATCTCTTGGATGTATATTCAGTCTTTCAGATTTTCAGAAATCTCACTCTTGTTAACATAATTAAGCATGTGCTCAGACCAAATGATTTCTTTTCTCTTTGTGCTTCATTTCCACAGACGGTCAAAAGTCTTTCTGTTATGATACTAAGCACAAATAACATAGATAAGATCATTTCCAACCAGTTTTATTGTTTTGCAGTTCTTGAAATGCTGGACCTATCCGTCAGTAACATTTCTAACATAGAAGATTTTGCATTCATTGGATTACCCAAGTTAAAAGAGCTAAAACTCTGTAGCAATAAGTTATCTTACATTTATCGACATGCATTCAGTGGTTTATATGGACTTATGGTCTTAGATCTCCAAGAAAATCCTTTAATTCATATTGAACCAGCATCATTTGGAGATCTGATTAACCTTAGTGCACTTCTGCTGGGAGATCTGAACTTCCCACCTGCTGTGACACTGATCACACTCCATTTTTCTGATATATTTGGAATCATTCCATATAATTTAAGTTACGTTTTAATTAGTTCAGGCTTGAGACCAATGCAGCTTGTGGTCAGGAGCAATGCTACACTGGGTCAGGGTCTAACCTTCCACATTAAAAGTGAATATGTGACCGTTGAGGGCTGCAACAGTTCACTCTTGACATATGTAGACACCCTTAAGATAAATGCAGCATATATGAACTGTGGAAATGAATTCATTGGGAAATATGTAAGATCGGTCGTCAATCTGGAATTTCGGTCAGTGTTCTCAGACGGTATTGGAGACTTGGCTGTAATCAATCAACTTGTTCATTTAAAAACCCTAAAACTGGAAAACATTGACTTGACGAAGCAGCCGAACCTGGCCACAATGTTTCACAATCTGACAAAACTCCAGACGCTGATCCTGACAAACTGCAGAATGTTCTTTCTGGATGGAAGTCTGACCAAAGACTTAAAAGCATTGACAGGTCTAGTACTTATACCCAAAGATAAAATCAATGTTCTTCAAAACTTGGTGGAACATCTCACTAGTTTGAAGTACCTCCATCTTCTGGGCTTGGGTCTGTACTGCAACTGTGATAATGCGTGGCTGGTCTCATGGGCGAAGGACAACAGGAAGGTGCAGGTTGCCATGTTCAAGCCCACCATGAAAGAACTGCAGTGCTTGACTGACAATGGAATCGACCACCTTAACTTTGTTGATTATTCCAAAACCTGTTTATTTGATATCGAATTTGTGTTCTTCACCTCCACCTCTGGCTTTTTGTGTATTTTTATTATTGTGGTACTGTCATATAAGTTTGCAGGCCAATATATTGCGCCATTCTATCACATCGCCAGTGGATGGTTACGAGAGGCTTTGCATGTGAACAGTAAACACCAGTACCGCTACGATGTTTTTGTGTCCTACAGCAGTAAGGACGAGAATTGGGTCATGGAGGAACTTCTTCCAAATTTAGAGCAGCGGGGACCTCCATTTTTGCGTCTCTGCCTTCATAGTCGGGACTTTCAACTGGGACAAGACATTGTGGAAAACATCACAGACAGCATCTATGCAAGTCGCCGGACTCTTTGTCTCATCAGTCGCAACTACATCCGTAGCAACTGGTGTTCATTAGAGATGCAGCTGGCCACCTACCGGCTCCAAGTTGAACACAGGGACATTCTTATCCTGGTGTTCCTAGAAATGATTCCGTCTCGCTTGCTATCCTCCCATCATAGATTGGCCCGGCTGGTAAAAACTAGAACCTATCTAGACTGGCCACGGGAGCCTGAGATGCATGAGGCATTCTGGGACAGGTTGTGGTGTAAACTGAGCTCCGATAAAACAAACTAAACTTCATTTCTATACTGTATAGTTCCAAAAGAAAAAGAAAAAAACTAAACCAAAATCAATCGGCAATTTTTTTGTTTCTATTTTTTTGTTTCTAGTTTCTTTTTTTAATAATTTTAAATGAATATACTGTATACACATGTTACAACTATTTTGTAATGCATTTGCTTTTTATAATATGCTTTAATAAACCTGGTATAACATCAAATATGATTCACTGTGCAAACATGGTACTATTTGCCTTTTGCAGTCATTTCACATCTTAAAACATTTAGTGCACTTTAAGCAGACACAAACTGATGTTTGGATTGACTACTGAAAATTCCCTTTTCTAAATAATCTCCACCACAGACTATTTATGCATGTGCTGAACAGATATGTACATTAGGTATTTTTGATCATGTGTTTATGCAAATAAGTTTCAGTTCATGTTTTCAGATGTGTTTCCTAGAACACCTTCGTTAATGTGGTGCGAATGTATCATTTATATAGAATACATTTGAAAAAAGTATGGTTTTTATCTCCTTAGGAATTGTTGAATTCCATCATGAATCCAATTATATTATAAGAACCATTTAGGGCAGGGATCACAAAACTCAGTCCTGGAGTCCTGCAGAGTTTAGCTCCAACACTAATCAAGCAAACCTGAACCAGCTAATTAAGGTCTTACTAGGTATACATGAAAATTCCAGGCAGGTGTGTTGAGGCAAGCTGGAGCTAAACTCTGCATGCCCTCAAGGACCAAGAACAACAACAACAACAGCAAAAAAAAAAAAAAAAACCCTGCTCAGAGTTCACACATTTCCTTTTGACTACAGGTTTATTCACTTCATTTATTTTACTTGATTGTCACATCCCATTCAGCAAAGGTCATTGGGAAACAACTTCATTTTTTGATCCAAAATTAAACATTATTTCTGTACAAAATTAAAAGTGTGCATAAAATGTCACATGCACATTTGGTTTGTGAGCCGGTGAAACCTTTTTTCCCCAGCTCCAGGTACCTTTTTGTTTCCTTACACCTCTACTTTTGAGGATTGTTGCTGTGGCCTGCAGGTACTGTGTTTCAATTAAACAAAGTCCTTAAATGGTCTAGAAGGTCTAGAACACATCCTAGAACATGTAGTTCTGTACCTGGCAGTTCCGTATCATGTCATTAAAAATCCGTGGTGACATAGAGTTCTCCCTTCTCTTGTAGGAAGTCGTGGCCTAGTGGTTAGAGAGTTTGACTCTGTGGGTTTGAGTCTCGGGCCGACAATACCACATCTGAGGTGCCCCTGAGCAAGGCATTGAACCTCCTACTGCTCCCAGGGCATCGCAGCATAAATGGCTGCCCACTGCTCCGGGTGTGTGCTCACGGTGTGTTTGTGTGCTCACTGCTGTGTGTGTGCACTTTGGATGGGTTAAATGCAGAGCACGAATTCTGAGTATGGGTCACCATACTTGGCTGTGTGTCACGTCACTTTCACTTTCTTTCCAAAGTGCAGTGATATAATTGGAATGTTTTTTTTTTTTTTTTTTGCAATGTCTTTTGAAACATCAATGCCTTTTGAACCTTTAAATTAAAATTATTTAATCTCTTCTTCACCCTGACAAATATATGTATAATATGATTAGGTAGGAAATACACACCTGGTTAAATAACAATTTATGTTTTAAGAATGTCTCATGAATAAAACACAAATTTCTGTTAGAGTATTTTATTTTATTTTTTATTTTTTTTGTGTACCTTCAGCTGCTAGACACTTCAGGTGTAAGAAGGCCAGAAGCTTACATTCTTGATTAAACTTACAGCTTCAGCACCAGTGCATCATTTCCATTAGATGTGCAGCCATATTTCTGAAAGAAGACTCCTTAACCAGTGGCTTCAAGACCATCCTCTTTTGAAAGACATTTCCCCTGAGTAAAAAACAAAATCATGCTTTGGTAAGTCATAATTATGAAATGAAAAGTCATTTTTTACTGAAAGCAGTAATTACTAAGTCAGTGGTTCTTAAAGGATTAGTTAATTTTCAAATGAAAATGTCCTGAGAATTTATTCACCCCTATGTCATCAAAGATGTTAACATCTGCCTTTCTTCAGTCAATAAATTGAGGTTTTTAATGAAAACATTATAGGATTATTCTCCATCTACCATACGGTTGAAGGTCAATATTACAGTTCCAGTGCAGCTTCAAATGGTTCTATACCAGACAATGAATAATGGTCTTATATAGCAAAATAATAATAAATAAAAAAAAACGTACATGCTTTATAACCAGAAATGCTCGCCTTGCACTGCTCTGCGATGTGTTCATACAAAAAGGAATCCAAAATGACAGTGGGAGAGAAACGTGTGAGAAACATGGGAGATCTCTTTATTGTCTTGCTGTAATATCTTGCAAGACTCCATTATAAAAATGTTTAACTGCTCCGAGGTTGCTGTTGCTTTTTTATTGCAATGAGGTTTTTCCACCTTTAATGGTCAGGGCAGTAGGAATAGAGACAGGAAACAGTTGAGAAATGAACAGGAGCAGAAAAGTAACTTTAGTTGGGATTTTAACCCAGGTTGTTTGAGGTGCATTTGTATTTCACATCAATGTGCTGCCCACAAGGCTACGGCTCTGACAGAGGTCACTCTATGCTATGCCATTAAAAACTTGTCGTAGGTGTTCACCTGTTCACATGTTACCTGCAGTACCAGAAACAAACAGCACAGACATTTGGGACAGTGCAAACTGGCCATGGCTCCGCCCAACATATGTTTATTTTATAAAGAGTTGCTTCTGCAAAAAAAGTTTTCCGGTTCCTCCTTTAAAAATAGACTTCTTTTGCACATTCAAATAAGACATTGTGTGTGTGTGTGTGTGTGTGTGTGTGTGTGAGAGAGAGAGAGAGGGAGAGAGAGATATTAATAATGTTCATAATTTTTTATTTTTTTATTTTATACTTAGTTTTATTGAAATACCCGGGACATGTATCGATGTTCATATGAATCGCGTTGTTTACAGCTCCATCTAATGTGAAGGAGTGAGCATGCACTCAGGTAAGATCGCTCCATGAAAGTGTTAAAAGTATACTCTCGTGGTGAACTATTCGGACACTTAACACACTAGTAATATCACACAAAAAATTTAGAGAAAATTTATCAAAATAATTATTTTAAATAAATATTTTGGTTTGAAAATTTGGTTTGAAATGAAACAATAGATAAAACAAAGACCAGGAAAGGAAAGAGCAGAGCAGAGGTTGGGAAAAACTAGGGCATGCTATTTTCTATTCTATTTTCTCAAGGCAGTCAATGTCAATATGGCCATAGAACTTCTTAAATCTTATTAAGGTCTAAGCATAAATAGATTTTATAAAGGGCAATCGGACATTTCCACTCTTAATTATTCTAAATATCCTGTCATAATTATTATGCATTAACTGAATAATTCTGTTAATTATTCTGGTCCAAACTTGGTGAAACATGTGTAAGGTATAGTAATTCTGCATTAAAGTTTATGAGCAAGCCCATCTATAAAACTTTCTAAACAAATATGGTCCTATGGTTTTAATACAAAAACAGAAATATTTTGTTTAATACATTGCAGTCACAATACACTTCACAAAGTATATGGTCTCAGAAACATATTTTTTCTGAAAATCCATCTAAATGTAATGCTGCTGTTACATAATGAAATAGGTGGTCTCTTACTTACAACTCATCTCTGAAACTGACCTACACAAAAACAAAACAACCAGGAATTATTCAGAAAAAAAAAAAAAAAATCAGATTCTAAAAAAATTCCTATAAAAATTTTATTGGAGTAATCTGTTGATCAATCCATGCCATTAAAAAGTGCATTGCCCTCGTAAACCCAGTTTGTATGCTTTATGAAATGATAATAAATCCATTGGATACTTAATTATAAGTGTTGGTACAGTTATTGTTCACTGTCGTTTCTTGACAATAAATGTTTTATTATGCTGAAAAATAAAAGCTGAACTGTAATTTTAACAATATCTATAGTATAAAATGAATAAATGGAAATCTTTGTTAAATTATTACAAATGAATACACTCATTTTTTTTTTTTTTTTTTTTTTTGTTTGATAGCAAGAACTCAGATCGTTTTTCTTGCACAATAACAAGGGGAAAGTTCATCCTTTGGCTGTTATACCAGTTCCATGCCATCTCGAACCTGTGCCCTAGTGACCTGCAGTTCAGCTCCTATACTTCTAAAAACAAAAACAAAAAAAACACAGAGCTGGATGAGTGTTGAAATTTTAATTTTACTGTCAAAACTGAACAGAAAGATGATATATTACCTTTATTTCACTATGTGCAAGTTCAGATAAATAATTTTACCTTTTGTAATCTTTTAATCCAATCACACACCCTCTTACTTTCCTTGTCCATGTGAAGCACTTTTTCAGTAGATTTTTTTTGTTTATTTGCTGCGACATCATCACACTAAACGAGCATTTTTATCAGCAGTGCAAATCACATCAAATTCAAGTAGTCGCTGTGGTCTTGACTCCCAACACTTCCACACCTCAAACGCACTCAGGTTTATTGCTAAAAAGTGCTTTGATGCCAGAACATGTGTGTAAAGATTAATGTTTCCAGTCGATGGTTATGGAAAACCATAAAGTGCTGGGGTCCATGAACTCAGGGGCACTTGTGCTCAGTGTCTATTGTGAGAACACAAGAAACTTGGGACCATCTGAAAATAATATATTGTATATAATATATATATTTAGTAGGGTCAGTGCCTCTATGATACTGAGTTAACACGATGTTAAAAAAAGAATAAAAAATATGAAAAAGAAGAGTATGTGTGTATATACACTTTACTTATTTTTTTGTACCTAACCCTAAAAATAAAAATGTAAAATGGTATGTAAATACCCAGAGCACACCTAGAATGAGTCTTACAGGAACACGCAGAAACAAGTCTTTATTACATGATAAAGGGAAGTGCTTAGTCATAACTACCATTTTATCGACACAGACAGTAAAATAACCACTGAATGTGTGTGCCGTGCAGATGGCAAGATGTGCGCTATCTAATCATTGTGATTTGAGTCCTTGAGAACACCATATAAAACTCGAATAAAGATGGAAGATCAAGACAAGATAAGATATACACACTGATAAATTCATAAAAAAAAATATAAAAAAATCTGAATGGAGAAAATGATAAAGAGAAAAAAGATAAATAAAACTGTGTTAAAAACAAAGTGTCAACAAAACAGTGACTGACGGTGAAGCCACAATAGACACACAAGAGAACCTGTCCCGAAGAAAAGGAAAAAAAAAAAAAACCTGAAAGAGATGAGTTTGTGCAAACTGCTGACCTGCCAGGGCGATCCTTTCTGCCTTTAAACGGAAGAGAAAAACAGAAAGGTGGCAGGATTGACTGCTTCAGTCATTTTTGAAACAGTTCAATCGGCAAAACAACTGCATCTAAACAATAACTGAGCATTTTCGATTTTTGCAGTTTGTTATTAGATTAAAATGAATATAAATTACACCATTCAATTCTCCCAGGACTCTGTGTTTAAATGTAACCAATTCCCATATGATTTGTGATTGCAATTGTGATTCTACACATTAATTATATTATTGATTATATTAATTATTTTATATCATACATATCATATTTTTTTAATGGTTATTTGTTAGAAAAAAAACTTTTTGATTTATCCAGCTGTATTTACTCGGTGAAACTTATAACATCCAAATGAAAGATATAACACAGAGACAGAGGCATATTTCAACAGATAAGGCTGTAATTAAAGCAAAAGGTGGTTCAACAAAATACTGACACAAGGGGGTGATCATTTTTCCAACTCAATGAATCTTTTTTTTTTTTTTTTTTTTTTTTTTGACATGGTGTTATATATTTCACTGTTTCTTCATTTAGGCTACAAAACAACAAAATGTGATTTGTGTGTGTGTGTGTGTGAGGGGTGATTATTTTCTATACCCACTCTATATCACACATATTATTTACACATAATTTACACATAAATTATTAATAAGAGCTAAACCTGTGATGGAAATACACATTTTATTGCATAAAATTGAATGTGTATAAATGAAAAAGAAAACAAAATATAATTGTTGTAATAAATTATATTTATTACTATGATATACAGTGAACTTTTCATAACAGCAGACAATATATCCCGATAGATTTTTGGTGTAATTTGTTCTGAAGCAATATTTTCATCAGCTTTTACATAATTAAAATCACATATTTTTATTTACCTTTACAAAGGCAATTTTTTGCTTCATAGTACGTCAAATTATTAATTAAAAATAATAATAATCTATACTATATGGTTGCTACCAGTCAGATTAAATAATTACTACTGCAAGAAATAATTTTATGAATTTAATGTTTCAAATACATTTATGAATATATATAAGAAATGTTGAGGGGAAAAATGCATACTTTTCAGCATACTTCTCAACTATACTACCAGTAAGTGGTGGTAAGTCACTTAATGAGGGAGTCGTTGAGTCATTCATTAAACTGACTGAGTGTGTTATCATGCTTGTATTTTGAGGACTTTCGTGAACAGCTGGCTCCTAAAGTTTCTGATATTCTTCAAATTCTGTATGGTGGTCAAATAGAAATTAATACTTTCCAATAAGATGAAAAAATATTTTTAAAGCATATAAAGCATTGTTTTCTGTAAGTGAGCATTATCCTTTGAGTCAAATTGTTACATTTGATCAGTGAATTAGAATAAGAAGACATTTGGGCTGTTACCAACCAAAATAAAAGTATATCAACAAAATTCATTTTAGCAATCCAGACATAAGCTGCTCCTGAAGTGGCATTTAGAAGTATTTACACACTATTTAAAGTATTTAACCTGCAGTTACAAATGCTAATGTTTTGATATATTAAACATAAAACGTTGAATACTGATATTTGAAATGATGAATAAAATTAAAAGACACTTTAAATGTGAAATTAAAACCGCCAGAAGGTGACAGCAAGTCACTGTTAATAAGTGAGTTAATGAGTCTTTGAGATTAAACCTAATAATTTAAACAGCTGATTCATTAGGAAACAAAAGCTGTCATGTTGCTCAAAGACGCAAAAAAGCGATGTGGTTTTGTTTGCAATTATTTTTTTGTTGGTGAAATAGTGCATAAACAGGACATGTGTCTAATTAGTCTCATAAAACTTCTAGTTTATTGAACTGTTGTAAAAAATCAATATCACATTTATATATACATATATATATATTTATTTATTTATTTATTTTGTGTAAAATTGATGAACTATATGAAGTGGTATAAATATTCACATTTTCTCTCCCATGTCTTGAATGTGTGCTCATTCTGAATGTATTTTAATAGACTGAATAATGCAGCGAAAAAGCGCAAATGTGCACGCTCACTAGACTTCACGTATGTGTGCACTCTGTAGGTTGTTTGAATGTTTGTTTGCGTTGTGAGAATATTGAGCAAAATAGTTCAGTTGCCATGTTGTTTATATGTCTATGGTTCTCACCTTCTGTATGTCAATGACGCAGAGTACTGGAGGCTGATTGGTTGTCTAATAGGAAGAGGAAAGACCTGCTTCAGTGCATTCACTGAGTTTTTTACACTGTTAAAGAGTTGGATTCCCATGCTAAACATGGACAAAGTTTAAAAAATTAAGTTGTACGTTTGAAGGAGTATTTTTGTTCCAAAAATACCTCTTCCGGTTTGTCACAAGTTTTGGAAAGTTTTTTTTCGAGTATGGCTCTGTGTGATGTTAGATGGAGCGGAATTTCCTTATATGGGTCCTGAGGGCACGTCTGCAGGAAGAGCGCACGCTCCGTATAGCACAGCACTGAGAGCACAACAGACTTCACTGATCAGAGCAATAGACCGAATTGTCACAAAAGAAGTGTGTTTTTGGGTGCCAGGGCAAGACAACCCTGCACAGATTACCAAAAAAAAAACAGCATTAAGGGACCAGTGGATGGAGTTTATTTTTACAGAGCATCAATGGAGTTGTGCAAGTGTTTTTGTTTGTTCCCTGCATTTCGAAGATGCTTGTTTTACAAACAAGGCCCAGTTTGACGCCGGATTTGCACATCGTTTATTTTTTAAGGATAATGCAGTCCCAAGCCAAAAGGGTCACGATTGTGTGTTGGAAACGCATGCGGTGAGTAAAACTGCTTCAAATATCTCTGTGTTGTTAACTTAGCTATCGGCGCGTAAACACATCAAGTAAACAACATTCGATGTTGTCATCAAACTGCTCTTTCCACATGTACAGCTTAAAAAAAAAAAAAAAAAGACGACATAAAGTGGAACTTAGCCATTTTCCAAAACCGCTAAGCAAATATATACAGTTTCAGTACATACCACATAGAGACGTCGTTTGCTGATGCTGCTCTTGTTAAATTTCAGCCTCTGGATCTGATTCTGGATCATAAATATATGGCTGAATCTGACTGTAAGCCATGGTTTGTTTTGGAAGATGGTTTTTTCCTCACGGTAATGTCACAGCTTCCACATGCTCTCAATGCAAAAGCCTACTGGCGCTCGTGATTCTTTAGCTCCGCCCACACGTCACGCCTCCAGGCGTTCATGTTTTTCCGGGAAAAATCGGTACAGACTATCTTTCTCTTATAAATATAATAAAACTAAAGACTTTTTCGAGTTATGAAGGATGCAGTACTACTCTATAGGTACTCAAGATTAACAGGATATTGACTGAAAATGAGCATTTCACCCCCTTATATTTTTTTATATTTTTTAAGAAAAAATATATTTTATAAGAAAAATAAATAAAATATTGAAGATATTCCATATTACCAACAGATAAATACATATATATATAAATTGATTAAGGAGACAAAAAAAAAAAAAAAAAAAACACCTTAGGTTACCACATAAAGTTATTTTATGTACATGGCACTGTAGGTATGCTCTTGGCTCACATCTCACTATCCCATCGTATTACAGAAACAAACCAGTCTCATAATGTTGTGTACATCAATAAATGTTTATTTCAATTTGATTTGCATCAACATATTTTTCCTTTTTTGAAGAAGAAGAAGAACCTCTATAACACTACTAGAATATCGATAATAACGAAAGGTGGCATTATCCACTTAAACAAGACCGACGTTACTGCCTTCTCTGAAGGTATCAGAGGACCAGGTGTTGGGGAAGAGGAAACTACAGTTAGACCTACAAGAACTTCAGTCAGAATATCAGACAAAGTACCATCTTTTAACAGGTATGACATTCACAGAGGAATATCCAAATCACAAAATTTAGTTCAATGACCATGTCGCTCTCCAGGTTGAACTGTACATTTTCATATAAAAACTGAGAACATTCAAACAAAACACCCTGTCTGTGAGAGTCAGTTTTTACTTTGTTTGACATTTAAGAGGAATTACTGGAGAATCATTTGAAATAAATATAATGGTGAACATGAACTAAAACCCACGGGTTTCTTCAGCAGAGGCCATCTTTAAATGGTTTTGGCATCTTAAGAGTCTTGAGTGTCCTCTTGAGTCTAAATCACCACACATGCAATGTCTTCCTTCCTTAATCATGAGCTATTATTTCAACCTAAAACCATAAGGTGAAAAAGTAATATTGCGTAAGAGCCCAAGTTTGACTAATGGTTGATGATGTGTATTCTTGAGAGCCTTGAGTTCGTATTTCAATGCACAACATTTACGTTACTGACTAGCAGCTTGTATCTACAAAGCCAAATGGGCAGAGGCATGGACTATGGAAGAAATGCTGAGATTGTTACAGTAAAGCACTAGAAGGTCAGAGGTCATCAGAGGACAAATCATCAACACACAACGTGAGTCTCAAATACGATTCTGGAAGATTTAGTTTACACGTAACACTAATTCACGTGCGAACCGTGGGACGACTCGCTTGATTCGATCTTTCCAGACACAAATTCAAAAAACATGAATATTTATCAGTAGCACCCACTGATCAGTCTAAACACCATATCCACAGTCAACTGACAACCAGAAGACACAACCAAACAATCGTCTGACACTACAGTAGTAAGGTAGAAAACATTGTTTTTACTTTATATTAAAGGAAAAGAAAAAAAATAAATAAGAAGAAACAAACACAAGTCGTCCCTTGTACTGAAATGTGAGGGAAATCTATCCTAGATGCATTCAAACTTTGGCAAAGAAAGCAAAGGTCACTCACTCGTTGTCCTCAGCGAGGTACAAAACAACGCACAATCTTTGATACACGTGCCTCAAGGCAACCGAAGAGATTAGAAACGAAACAACTGGCCAGCTGAAACTGACCTTTTAAAGTAATACGAACATCATGATGGATTAGAAAACAATCAAACTGTATTTGTACTTCCACAGACACGCGTTGAAGAGCCATCCTTTCTGTCTGAGTTTGGCTGGCTTGTCTTATCTACACATAATAGCCCAGAATATCAACCACAGAGTTAGTTCATCGCTAGTTTACAGTTGAAGGTACTTCACCCATCTAGACTATGGCACGTTAAGTATTACATATGAGAAACACGCTCGAAAAGGACCTCACAGACACGCACTCGTAACGGGGTGCCAAATACATTTGAATACTCACACTTCTAAAACTATGTCACGTCATACGTCTCTAGGAGAGGGCGAAGTACCTTTTGAAGACAGATTCGAAAGTTATTGGTGCTGACTGTGAGCTAGTCCCTGCTTGGCCTGATTTGCAGTACGAGGGTGGATAAATTGCTGTCAAATATGACAAGACAGAGTGGCAAATATTCTGAAAATATACATCGCTGAAAGGAACAGTATGGCGTTGTCAAAAAAAAAAAAAAAGTATATATATGTATTTTGGCCTTATAGCAATGCAGGTATACAATTTTTTTTTCATATGTATATATGTATATATATATATATATATATATATATATATATATATATATGTTTGCTATTTCAAAAAATATAAAGTTTTTTGTCATAGTTTCTATTATTGGCTTAGGTTATTCAATAAAAGTTTATTAATATTTAATTTCCCTTTTGTTTTAAAGTAACATGCTGCTTTTTAATATGGCAGTTTTTTACATTTTTATAGGTCATCCATTTTGTTTCATGCACTCTTGTTGATTTTGTTACTTCCCAACCCAAGTATCTACACGGCGTGAGCCAATTCGATTCTTGCGAAGAGACCCCCCCCCCCATCAACCACTGTACATAAATTAAAATGTTGTCTGATTTACAACATAGGTATGGAACCGCTCTTACTCTCAAATGCTAATGGTACATGTCCACTGAATCGTAATCATGTCTTAGCCTTTTCAACCAATAAGAGTAAAACAGTCCTATACACAGACAGAATAGAAGCTGAACAGCCCTCAAGTCCCTCTTGGTCCATCTGTCTGGCTTGCTCTCTCTCTTTTTTTTAAGAGTGAAAGTCCAAGTTCCACAGTGTCACCCTCTTGTGCCACGAGTATGAAACGCACCCTCCGCGAGGATCTTCTAAAACTGATACCACTTCTTGTCTTTGCATTTCAGCATCAGCTGTGGAGGGCGAAAGTGAAAACAAAGAGATTGCATAAGCACATTAAGATTTACTTGTATCTATATTTCTGTTTTCTCATTCTCTCGCTCTCCTACATACCTCGTGAGCGTGTTTAGAGAAGGTTTCGGCACTGGTCATCATCAGGGCGGTCCTCTCCTCCAGCTCCCCCAGCCTCTGTCCTCTCTCGTCCAGAGCAATGCGAGCTCGGGCCAGCTCTCCCACCACCCCGCCTGCTGCCGCCTTCATGCCCTCCATTCCGCCCTGTCCTGGGATGTGCTGTGCCAGGCTGCGGGACGCCTTACCCGCTGCTGCCTCACCAACTTCAGAGCAGGAGAAACAAGACGAGGTTGTTATTGTTAACTAAAAATAAAGTAATTCAAAACTAATTAATCTAATTAAATAAAAGGGAATCTGAAAATATAATAATAAGAGCTAATTAAAATATTAAAACATTTTATAATATTATAGAAATTACACTTACATAATACTAAAACATGGAAAAACAGGAAACGAGAATAAAAGAAAGAAATATTTTCCAATTAAAACGTTTATTTATATGTCATCCTCCTGTCTTAGCGAGCAGCTCTGAACTTAGATGTTGAACCAGACTTCAGATGATAGTAAAAGTGCTAGATCTGTGAGAATATGCTTGTACACACACACACACACACACACACAAACAGAGGAGTGATAAATAAATATACTCACACAACTCCTCTCGGTCGAAGGTTTGGGCATTGCCGCCAAAAAAGCCCTTGAGAAAGCCACGGTTCTGAGCCTCAGGGGTCTCGATGGGTGTAAAGAGCTCCCCTAACATCTCCTGCAATTAACCAAGAATAAAAATCTGATCAAATGTTGGAATGAAAGAGACAGCAGGACAGTCAATTCAAAACTCCACCAGCAGATGCCAGTATAGTTCCACATTCCACAAAGTAATGTACAAAGTTTTGACAAGAGGAAACCTCTTTCTTGCTTTTGTGTTTGAAAGACACAGTTATAAAGAGGCTATGTTTGGAATGAAATACTATACAGTATGCATTAAATATGGTCTACATTTAAAATGGTATGTGAAACAGTATGCACTATGCAATAACAATTAAAATGTTAGTATGCCACATTGCTGTGTAGAAGATAGCAAGTAACCTTCAAAAGTTTTATAATTATTATTATAATTAATTTTAATTTGAACTTAATTTAGATTATTTTAATAAAATGATGTGACAACAATGTGTTTAACTGGAAATACATTTTTAACTCAGTGACATTGGATTGTGGAACACATACACTACTGTTCAAACATTAGGGGACAGTCAGATTATTATTATTATTATTATTATTATTATTATTATTATTATTATTTATATTTTAAAGAAACATGTTTAAATAATTGTATTTATCCACATATTAAAATGATCAGTAAAACATTTATAATTTCGAATAAATGCTGCTCTTTTGAATTTTTTTCATCAAAGTATCCTGAAAAAGATTTATCACAGTTTCTACAAAATATTTTTGAGCAGCAAATCAACGTATTAGAATGATTTACAAAAGGATCGCATGAGACTGAAGACTGGAGTAATGGCTGCTGAAAAGTCCGTTTTGCCATCACAGAAATAAGTTATATTCTAAAATAAATGAAAATAGTAAACAGGTATTTGAAATTTTAACGAAACATCAGAATTATATAGATTTTACTGCAATTAATGTAATAAATGCACCCTAGGTGAGCACAAGAGATTTCTTTCAAAAACATTAAAAGCAAATAATAAAATCCTACCAACCCCAAACTTTTGAACTGTGATGTATGTTTCAGTTCAGATGCATAAAAAAAATCCATACTGTGCACATGGTACATACTGCGGAAATAGAATGAATAAAATGGCATTATGCTATTTCCATCCTAACCAGACAGAGAGGGAACGACAGAGAGAGGAAAAGGACAGAATAACGACCTGTGGCAGAAATTACAGCCGAGATGCAGCAGGGCTCAGCTCAGCAGAGCTCAAAGCATCCTTGACAAGCATGACATTTCACTTCAATAACCACCATAAGCATGTATGCACACACACACACACAAAGGCAGAGCCACCTGTAGGTTGTCACACATCTCCTGGCTGTAAGTGATTCTCTGTATCTCTGTGGGGGAGCACAGATACAGCGCCTGCCCTCCGTTGGTGAAGCAGAATGTTCTAGCAATGCGCATGTCTGTTAGCGGCAGGTAGCTGACATCTAGCAGAGGCCGTAAACTGGGAAGACTGTAAAACATATACACATATAAGATAACAGGCTTAGCAACTGCTTTCCAACATCCTTTGCATCATATATGCCAGTGAAAATATGATATAGCGCTGACGGCAGGATTTCTTATGAAACCAACAAATCCACATTGCAGCTTTTCTGAATAGGGGTTTAGTTTTCATTGAAGGATTGAACTGGTGTCTGTAATCTGGATTAAACAAACAAACAAACAAACAAACAAAGATACCAAAAAGATTTTGAGCTGGTATTAAAGGAATGTTCTAGGCTCAGTATAAGTTCATCTCTATTGACAGAACCTGTCAAATTCTGTCGATTATCACAGATACCACAGTTTACTCATCAAAGGTGTTCTGGAGGATTTATAAGATCATTTGTCATGCTAATGCACTTATGTTATTCTGTACAGAAATGTGTGAATGAATTAGAACAGTCTGTATGATCGCTGTAAACGGATTTTAGAAACAGACCCTGTTCCAAGGTTTACTTGTTATATATATATATATATATATATATATATATATATATATATATATATATATATATATATATATATATATATATATTCCCCCTTTCATGCCACAAAGATGATTAATAGACCTTTTGTTCAGTTAGTAATTCTGTTAATTACCACCGACAGACATTTTTACCTGTCCCTCAGTTTGTTAAAGAGTAACTTTTTTTTTTTTTTTTTTTTTTTTATTTAATGATCTGTAAGAAATGGGGATTTATTAGTGCTGTTCATTGATTCAAGTAACTTTTTTGACATTTGAGTGTAAAGTGTTTTAATTAAAGTGTTCTACAATATATGGTGTAAAAACGTCTGAGTACTGCCCTCTTCAGGTTGAACTGTGGCTACTGCAGTTGATTTTTCCTATTGGATGTTTGCAGTGGCAGGTGACGTAGGCAGTTTCCTAATCACCACGCACCTTGGTACGAGCTACCACACCCTTGGCATTACAAAACCATCTTGTTCCATCAAAATCACTGTAGTGAGTCAGGAGTTGGAATTGCGAGTATTGAAAACGATCAGGATAGAGTATTTTTTAACATCTATTTAGCATAGCATTTATATAGTTATTTAGATTATTTTGTGTAGCCTATGAAGTTAATTAGCATAGTTGTTAGTAGCATAGTATTGCATCAGTTAGGATAGTTTCAAGTTGGCGTAGATTTATTTACAGTGGTCAGGATGGTACGTAGGTGTAGTGTTGCTGGTTGCAACAGCACTGCTGGACTGCATAGTTTTCCAGCAGACTTGAAATTTGGGCGCCTGTGGTTGCATGCACTTGGCCTGGAAGGTCGCGAGTTCCTGCCTAGAGCTGGAGTGTGAAAACTGTATTTAACATGGGGTAACTTCTCTAATGCAATGGAGGTGGAAATGGGCTTCTCCACACAGCTCGCGCTGAAAAGTGACGCAGTGCCTTACTCAGAGACTGGCCTCATTCTCTCTTGCACGGCTTCTTCGCTAGCATCATCGGATGGGGATCGCGATGAGGGAGTTAAGACCACAGTTTGAGCCAGCGGCTCGAATTGATATGGCTCAGGCCCAGGCCCTGTGTCCATAGACACCTCGACATCCTCCACTTCAGGTCTACTTCAAATGAACGCTCTGTTGCAAAGCTACTTGCGTCACTACAGTCACTCTCCATTTTAGCGACTCTGACAGCAGCTGTCAATTAATCCATCACTGCGGGTCTCAGGTTCACGCCCCACCCGCTCCGCACCACCCTCAGTTCGTCCCCTCTATCTCCGCTGTGCTCTGCCCACTTTCCAGCATTTTTAAATATTGCCAGTAGTTGGAGTCAGGCTTTGACCAGGGGTTTAGTTACCCTTTAAATCAATACTACTAATACTACTACCACTAATAGCAATATAGTTTTTATTTTATTTATATTCCTATATTATTTTTCATGACATTAAGTTTAATTCCATTCATAATAATTATTATAATTTCTGTTTTAATGTCAATAAATGATCTCTAGTGTAGATATTAGAAATTGTCGTTTTTCCATGAGGGCCTAGAACTAACAACCTTCTGGTTACCAGCCCTGATCTCTAGTCACTGCACCACAGTTTCCCAATTAAAACAACAACAAGAAAATGTGAAGGCAAACCTCAAAGTCATAATGTGTCCATTGGCGCAGAAGCAGGCCAGACAAACACTGTTATAAACCGACACCACATCAGCCCGCAGCACGAAGGACGACTCAGTGATGTTATGCACATATAGACAGGCCTGGGAGGGCATGAAGAAGACCTTGGCCTGCCTCTCCGAACACACTACAGCTAAGTGACCATCTCCACTGGCCTCCTGAGAAGACGAGGGTGAGAAGTTGACCAGTTTCCGCTTCCGGGGTCGATCTGGGTCATCTGGGGCATGTTGGTCCCGCCACACCTCATAGGGACTGTTAATAAGCACGCCCCCACAGTCCAGGAAACCAATCCGCAGAACGGAGCCCTTCAGCATTAACACTGTGCCTGAGAGGGAAAACCAGAGAAAGAACAAAAGCATGAGGATAGAAACATTGCATTTATAGACATTCAAGAAATAGAAATGGAGGAAATCAAGAGATACCGGTGGGGGCCACAGTAACAGGGTCTTCTAGGCGTTCCTGCTCGTCAGTAGGAATGGACATTGGTATGATGAGCACCAGGCCCAGACTTGTGCCCACCCACAAGCATGGTGTAGGCAGGGTGTCTGACTTACGCACGTATGACTCTGCAAACTGCAGGGTGGTAACGGCCTCTTTAGTTTCCCTGTCTATGCTGGAAACGCTAGAACTCCGGGAACGGCTGAATGAATTTTCGCGACTCTCTAAGAATGGAGAAGGGGAGAGAGAAAGAGAGGGTGGGGGAAAAGAGAAAAGTCAGGAAAGACAGATGGATGAGTAGTAAAAGATAAGGAATATCAAAGAATGAAAAGATAAAAGAAAAAGATGGGAGAAAAATCCTAATGCTATTAAAAAGTGGAATGACTGAAAGTGGAGTCAATCCATATGTGCGTTCACAATTACATTTAAACCACATCAACCAGAATCCAAGTTCTGAAGTGATACAGGTGTGCAGTTGCAAACACAACTCTCTATTGTTTTTTTTTTTTTTTTTCTTTTTGAATAAGTTAAACAATAAATAATGTACATGCAGGACAGGATTCACATATCTATACAGTTCAAACATTGAAAAACTCTTGTAAACATGATCAGACATGGCACAAATTTCCTTTACATACACAGAGGACACACAGAACTCACTCTTATAACTTGAAACTAATTTGGCGTCTTTACCATCCTTTTGACCTTAAATTGGTTCCAGGTTGATATCCATTGCATGAATACTGTATGTACTATATAGCCAGGCCCATACACAAAAATGTTTCTGGACTGATTTACACTTCATTCAATTAATTAAACTCTCTCTTTCCCTCCCTCCCTTAATCTGAATCGTCACTGAAAATCCCAGACAAAAAAGGCAAAAAAAAATAACTAAAATAACTAAAATACAAATGATGGTAATATATGGTTATTTGTTAGTGTTATATATGATTTGACATTCAGTATCTTGATGTAATATGTCATGCATTACAAGAAAACAACAAATCAATTTTAGATTTTGAATAGTGTTATCCATTGAGAACCGTGTTCGTCCTGCAGAACAAAGGTATACTGCATTCTCATAAAATAAACCCATTATAAGGAAACAGACATTTGTCATAATGTCAGAACCTGGGTTTGTGTATGTAGTGATGGA
Organism: Carassius auratus; assembly: GCF_003368295.1. Taxonomy (NCBI): domain Eukaryota; kingdom Metazoa; phylum Chordata; class Actinopteri; order Cypriniformes; family Cyprinidae; genus Carassius; species Carassius auratus. The sequence goes on along the minus strand of NC_039276.1, from coordinate 12,860,760 downwards.
AGGAAAGTCATATGTGAAGAGAATACAAAATGTTTGTAGGTATATCAAAAACATCAAGACTGTGTTTTTAAGGTATGAGCTACAATGCAGAATGCTTTATCATGTATCATTGCTTAAATACTAAACCTCTGCTTCTGGGTCATTCTCAGGAAACAGTGTCGTTTATGTGCTTCATGTGTTCTTATGATTTTCAACTAAAATAGTAAATTAACATGGTACTGCACTAACATTAAATAATAGATGGGTCTCTTTATTGTGTTGAATATGTATATATAAATAAATAAATGTTTTCTATTGGACTTTCATTATGTTCACCTTTGTTGTGCATGCCTCAAAAGTTCAATTCTGTTATAAGAAAAAAAAAAACATGATAAATGATGATAAAACATCATAAAATAACAGTTTTTCAGATTGTAAGAAAACATAAATTATTTACACTTCTGTACAAATATTTGGAGTCAGTATTTTTTTTTAAAGAAATTAATACTTTTATTAATAACAGATTATTAAACTGATAAAAAATGAATGTGTATTTCAAATAAATCAGCATATTAGAGTGATTTCAGAAGATTATGTGACACTGAAGACCAGGGTCTGTTTTGCCATCACAGGAACAAATAACATTTTCAAATATTTCACAATGGAAAATGGTTATTTTAAGCTGTAGTATTTTACACAATATTACAGATATTATCGTATTTTCTTTTTTTATTAAATAAATGCAGCCATGACATAAGATGCTCTTACCGACCCCAAACTTTGAATCTGTAAGAATGTTAGGATTTCGGTTAATTATATAAGCTTTGAATGAATAAATGCACAAGCAAAGAAATTAACTTATCTTCTGGCACAAACATTGTTTCTCGAGAATAATTCCCATGGCCTGGTAAAGGTCTTCTTTCTCCTTATTACACATGTGCATGAAACAAAACCAGCATCACGGTCATGACAGCACACCTTACTGTTCTATGTACACTATCCCCGAGTTTGAACCCTTACCATTACAGAAAGAAATTTGATTTAAGAATGACCTCACAACATTCACCTACATTGATGACAACATTAATGATTGGTAATACTGACAGAATCATTAGCTCTCCCTTAGACATTGACATTCAGAAAGTGTTTTCCTGATACAGGTTAAGCCTCGCCTTGGACAGATCACTTTTTTTTTAATCATATAAAGTCCAGGACTAGATTTAAACTGTGTCTCGGAGATGTCACAGTGTGTGGGACGGACAGACGACTACAAGCCAACAGCACTGAAGATTGACAGAGGCTGGTGTGAAACACAAGGCAGACATCATTGTAATGTTCAGCTGCAAGCAACTACGGTGTAAATCCCAACCTGAAGATGAAGAGCAAGGTGAAGGCTCTGAACATCATTAAACGTGACGAGAGAGGGGTTCTGACCAAGCAACTAAGCGACACGACAGGACAGAGTGAGACGTGACGCTACAGGGTGAGTGGTCCTTGTGACCCTCAAAAAGACCCTCCTTACCTCTCTCGCTCCAGGAGTAGGTGGTGATGTGTTGCTCATCATGGGAGTACATACTGACTCCATGTAACTGCTGCAGCATGGCTCGTCGGGACGGATACCCTATCCATTGAACGAATGCACACACACACACACACACACACACACACGACACCCGAACGGCCACAATCACACACATAAATATAAAGATCCACGCCCACGACATAAAAAATGACACAAACATGGACACCAATATCAGACGTATACCAAAACACAAAAAAAGACATGACCAGGACATCACGGCATACAGAGAGTGACAGAAAAAGAGAAAGAGAAAACTGATAAACCAATATGCAAGAAAGTAAGAAAGAAAGGGTCCTGACAGGTCAATACTTTTTTTGTCTACTACCTGTCCACAACTTGTCAGTAGATTCGGAAGAAAAAACTGAGAACTGAGACAGAATTAAATCCTTTCTTGGCTGTGATAGTTTTTTTTTTATTTTTTATTTTTTAGGATAGGCGTGTTTGTGATCACAATAATTAATGGGACAATTCACTCAAAAATGAAATTTCTGTCATCATTTACTTACCCTCATGTGAGTCCAAACCTGTAAAACTGGCTTCAAAATATTTTTTTAAAACTTGTAATATAGTGTATTAGTTATGGGAAGATCTGATCTTTTTCCTGACTGAGATCTTTGAATCTCATTCAGCAAAATGAACAAATCTTTATTTAAGTCATTTCATTCATATGAGGAGAGTTATTAAAAATAACAAAAATGTTACATTTCCAGTAGCCAAATTTCTCCAACACATTTACTTATGTCAACTGTGACCATTCCAAATGAGAAACACATAATACCAGCCAAAGACAAATTATGAGAAAGGATTAAATTGCTACTCAACTGTGTCTTTTTGTCTGAGTTGTTTATATTCTGGGAGCTTGTTTCTTCTAAGCAGAACCTAAAATATCATAGTCACAGTAAAATATTGTAGTCACCCATTGAACCATTTCTGTTTCCTTTGCATTGCCTATGCAGCTTTCATGTGATAAAAAATGAAGGACTAGGACCAGAAGACTTGAGAGGTTTACCAATCATTTCTGTTCCCAATACAGGAAACAGAAATGATTAGTTCACCTTCTAAATCCTGAAAGACAGGATGTTGCACATGCGTGGTCACAAAAACACTAAACAAATCACTCTTTGACACAACTTGTAAATCCAATGTAATTTAGAGTAAAACGGCCCTATTTTATCAATCTAAATGTAAAGTGTAAAGCTCAAGGCGCAGGTGCACTCAGGGCGTGTCCAAATCCACTTTTGCTATTTTAACGACGGAAAAATGGTTGGCGTTCCCAGGCGCATAGTCTAAATGGGTTGTCCCTATTCTCTTAATGAGTAATGGGTGTTTTTTGGGCATAACGTGCACTAAACCAATCAGAGTCTCATCTTCCATTCCCTTTAAGAGCCAGTTGCGCTCGTGCCATGACGGATTTGCTACTTACAAGGCGGAATTTGGCAAGCGCGTCTGCCAGATGAAATGTAGCTGCTCGTGTGCGAGCAAAAAGATAGCCTAATTCTGATACATGCGATGACTATCCATTATGAATAGGCATATATATATTATTTTATTTTTTTGCCTACAAAAAAATCTCAAGCATTGCAATCCTTGAATTTTTTATATTTGGCATGTTTGTGTGCTGCTGTTCGTCCCTGTGTTTAATAAGCAGCGTGTACGCTCTTTAAATAAAAAAGAAAAAACATTGTAGCAGACTTAAGACCAGCTTTGAGCAATGTGCCTGAACACACTTCTTTTTTTAGACCAGCATGCTCATGGGCGCAAAAATGAGCGCAAATGCATTGGCTAATTAAACGACGTTGGCGCTGGATGGGAAAATGCAAATGGCGCAGGACTGAAACTAGCAAACACACTTGCGCTGCGCCTTGCGTCACATTGCGTCACTTTTGCACACAATATGATATGTATGTATACTTCTACAGTATAGAGATTTGTTAACATTTCTGGAACATTTCACTGTGTGCCTTCACAAAGTTTACAGCAGCATTAATATTCTTCAAAACATCTTATTTTATTTTCAACAGAAGATACCAAGTCTAAAAGGTTTGAAATGACATGAAGGTGAATAAATGATGACAGAATTTTCATTTCTGGGGAGTCTCCACCCCATTAAAACTGACCAAAATTGGACACTGATGTCTCACAGCATTCATTTCCCAAACAACATAACACAAAGCAAACAGAACACAAACCCACAAATTTCAATCTCACACAGTGCAAAATGTTTACACAAAATCACATATAACTTTGTGGGAAGACACACAAATTGACCTATTCTACTGACGGCTCATGAATCTGCGGGGACTGTGAATATAATTAGTTGTTTCCATCCTGTTAGCCTATTAGTGTGAATATTTCATGACATAGTTGGGTGACAGAACTGATCTGCTCGCTCGTTCTCGCTCTCTCTGGGACTCTTTTGCTGAAGTTACTGACTGTCAATCACTGCAGGGGAGCCAAATGACACACCTGTTATTAGAAACACCAACAACACCCTCTCTCTGTGGGACAGTCAAACGATTCTGTGGAAATAAGTTTTTTTTTTTCTTTTTTTTTCTGTCTGATGGATTCCTCTGTGTTTATAGTGTCTATATATACACATAAATGTTGCATAGACTAGACCTAAGTCAGCGCCATATTTAATTTCTGACAGCAATGAAAACAAGAGTACAGTGTTTTCAATGGATTGTACTGTTGTTTACCAGCTTACAAATTGTTCAGCTAACAACTTCTACAAAAAGAAGAAACATCTTTCTAAAAGTCTTCCAGTAGACAAAAAAAGCCATGAAAGTATTTGAAAGTTTTGAGTTATGGAAATTGCATGTAATATGCAGCGCATGCCATCGTAAACACTGTAGTCTATCTCACACTACCTTGTTTTTTCCCGTGTACGATTGAATATGGTGTATAACTTTTTTTTTTTCTTTTTTTTACAAATTATGTATTTCAACAAATTATTCATGTTAAACAAATCAACTGAGTGTGTGATTGAATGATTAAACTGACAAAAAGATGCCCACTAATCGTCACAATGTCCTTTATGATATAAGTTGCAGAAAAAAAAAAAAACTCTTGAATGAATCTTTTTGATAAATGGGATGTGACTCAGTACATTTTAATGGGATAATGGGATTTCAAGAAGACATTGGGATGATTTAAAGTCCCATCTACTACCTTTTATCCACTGACTTAAATATCTGTAACTGTGCTTATTTTCTAACATTTTGCTTACATCAGGTATGTGTCTGTGTGTGTCTTTACACCCTTAATGCTGTTTACATGAGACTGTGTTTCCCAAATTCCCGCAGCTCTCTCTTCCTGTAGTGTGTCTCATTAGTGACGGCCTGGCTCTCCTTGCTGCTAATTGACCTTTAATTATCCCAGCGACCCCACTGCGACACCACATGCCTGTTATCGTAGCGATAGGGACGCACGCCATGCGTTGAGACCAAAGAAGCAGTAGGCAGTCCTCTAACGGACAAGTGTCTCCCCAAGTGGGTAGAAAAAAAAAAAAAAAGCCATGTCTATATCTAGAAAGATATGAATTTCGCAACATTATTCAATTAAAAAAATTCAAGCCGAGTTTGTGCAGAAGAGTTTCAAAGATGAATATTGAGATTTCAGTACTGTTAAAATGTCCAGGTGGAAATAAAAAGAAAGAAAAGGGGGTGACCGGAAGGTATTTTTACTAGCTTGTGAGCAATCACAGCATTTTTTCTCAAAAATGAAATCACATATAGAATATTAGGTTAAAAAGGCAATATCATTGTCATTCTGGGAACCATCCAGCCACTGTGAAACCCTTATGAACTCTGTGACACTATGTGTACTCTGCTTTTCGACTTGGGCTGGTTGTCCTGGTTGGCGTCCTTCACGTAAACAGGATTATGGACACAGATGATGGCACAAGAGGAGACACTGCCTATCGCTGCGATTGGATTAGTGAATGACAGGAAGTCGCTGCCCATGCAAGGATATGATCTAAGTGACGTGTTACCGCTCTACAGACCACGCTAATATGAACAAGACATCTGCTATAGGGACATATATGACTGACAAGGACAAAGAATTGACATGAGATAAAGGCATACAGAAGTCACATTTGCCTGTGTGCAAGCGCATGATAACAGTTAAAGGAGTCATATCGCACACACACACACACACACAAATATATATGTAATGGACTTAAATATGATAATAATATGTTTTATCCTGACATTCAAGGATATGGAGAGCAGCAGGAAGAGAAAGATGGGAAAGAGATCCATTGTTTTTTTCATGCACTCTCAAAAAAAAGAAAATAAAAAAAAGTACCTTTTAGGTACTAATATCTGTTCTATATATCTATCTGTTTTCTTTTTATTTATTATATTATTTAAAAGCCCTTGCTACATGTACTGCGTTTAAGCTAACTTGGACTTTGCTAACTTGCTCTTTTGTTGTATTTTATTGTTTCCATTGTCCTCATTTGTAAGTCACCTTGCATAAAAGCGTCTGCTAAATGACTAAATGTAAATGTAATATGTAATATGTACACTTTAGGTAATAATATGTACCTTTAAGGTACCAATATGGACTGTTTAGGTATAAAGGTGTGCCTTTTGAAAAGGTACCGCAACAGTGACAGCTTTTGTACCTTTTTTTCTGAGAGTGTGATATGACCCCTTCAAAGCATGGCTCTTTTATCACACACTCCAACATTTAAACATGGAGGTGATGAGAACAAACATTTGAACATACACACACATTCTGATGATGTGTTTTCTAGAAACATGTCATGTTAATTGGATTGTCCATGTATTTAATTTGGTAAATTCCCTTCTAATGATCCGAAGGAAACAGCTGCAATCAATTCACATTAAGAAAGATGCATGAAGAGAAATAAGTCCACACCCATAATCGTTCTGTAAACTCCAACCTAAGCTTGCTAAGAGACTGCCTACATTATTTTTTTTTAATTCACATCATCAACCCACCTGTCAAACTACTATGTGTAGAGGTATTAATTAAAAGCATTAAAAGCAGAAAGTATAATTAGGCTCACAGCAGTGTCTGCCTCAGCCTCCATGTTTGAAGCACAAATACAGTCTCAAACATAAAAGGGACTGAAGATCCCCAAAGCTTGAAAAGCAGAGTAGTTTTTGTGAGTCACACTTTGAAAGGTTTCTTTCTTTCTTTCTTTCTTTTACTTTTGATGCCTTTTGAAAGACTGGTTAATAAAATAATATCATCATAATTGATTTTAATCAGGATAAATGGGATTTTTAGTAAATAAATTCTTTAAATGGATAAATGGAAGTATAATTAAAGTTTATAACACAAACCTTTTATGAGATCACAAAAACTTTCCACCAAAATGTCAGCAAATATGGTAATTGGTTCATAAGATACCCGGTTAACCCTTTTCCACCAACATGCTGCCAGTGCCAGAGCCAATTGTAGTTCCAAAGCTATATGACTTTTCCCCCCTTGAAACACAAAAAAAGATAATTTAAGAAGATTTACTGCTGCAGTCACCAGTGTGGCAGCATATACCTAAAGAAGTGCTTTTGAGGCAAGTTTCCCTTTCAAAAATGTTGAGTGTTCAGGTGGGAAATCTATGCTTGCATTTTGGTTGGAGTGCATTAAGGTGATTCAGCCAGTTCACAGCTTTTTTATACAATTTCTACAGTGACTGTGTATATATTCAAGCAATCATGTAGTGACCCAGACACGCAAACTGTGTCTCTGCTTGGGCAAACCACACTTGCAGCTTAGTGTTCCTAAAAATCTGGTACCTTGAGAGTGACTGCATTGGCCATCATCTAGTCAAATCACAACAACAAGAAACTCTGACATTCAGGAGCATCAGGGTGACCATATGTAGGAGTTAGTGTGTTTAAATGAACACAGGAAACATTGAAATTGGATCCACAAAGTCGTGGACCAGCTGAACCATTTAGATGCAACACAAGCGTTGATCTCTTAGAGGGGAACCCCCCTCAACACACAACTTTCTGTAACATTCTTAAAGGGAACAAGCACAGTATGTGAATTCTGTCACATCTTGAGTTTATGCTGCCATACTAGTGACTTTTCTTGCATGGCAAAAAAATAAATAAAAAAGGTTGCATTGACACTGATTGGTGACTGATTTGTCAGTATCGACCATTTTGCATTGCTTCTCAGAGGGAAGTTTGGATGGGTTTTGAACAACATGAGGGTGAGTCAATGATCAAAGGATTTTTCTTTTTAAGGGCATTATCTGTTTAAGACTAAAAAAAAAAAAAAAGAGACAATGATGCTCTATATTTGTTTGTGGGTAGTTATAGCATTGTTCAGCTCTTAAATGTAGCTCTGGTGCTGGAAGAGATTCACAGGTCCCCTGGTCGAGCACGGGCTAAGTGGAAAAGGGATATGCTTCCTGTGTGGCATGATAGGGCTTAAGAAATCATCAATTCTTCCAAAAAAGTGGGGGAAAAAACTATAAAACCAAAGAAAAGGTAGTGAAATCAGAGCATCAGAAAACACAGCAATAAAAACTCATACCCTTCTCCTTGTATCCCTTGATGAGTGTTAATCATGCATAAGTGGGATAAAGCAGTGGTGGAATACAAGAAAAAAAGGGTAAATGGATTAAAGGGATATAGGAGCTGGAGAACAAGCACACACCTTCGGTGAGGGAGGACACAGGCAAAGAGACCTCCATGCATGCGGCAGACTGGGCCTTGCGGAAGGGCGGTCGGCCGGGCCCCCTGCGGGCGAGGCGTGGCCCTTCAGGGCCCCCTGGGACTCTGGCTCTCCCAGTCAGACAGGGCTGGGAGGTGGGGCTAGTGCAATGTCCATTCACATGATCTGTAACAACGTGCATAGCATTAGCAAGAAAGCCAAATGGAATTAGAAAAATAAGATTGTGTGTGAGAGAAAAAGTGTTGAAGAGGGCAGTGGGATGAAAACAATGAGAGAGAAGCGTTAGAGAGGAGAGAGAAGCGTTAACAGTAAGAGGAAGCAGTCATATAATAGCAGTTCTAATCAGCCAGAATTAAAGGAATTTTTTAAGGAAAAATGAAAAGGAAAATGGAATGGAAAATGAAAATGGAATGAAAAAAGGGAAGAAATGGGGGAGGAAAAAAATGGAGGACAGGGAAAGGAGATGTGGAAAAGGGAAGTGTAAAGAAAAAAGGAAATACAAATGGAAAAGAAAAAGAAACAAATAAAACAAACTGGAAAAAGAGTAAAAATAAAAAAGGAAAAATGAAAAGGGACAAGAGAAAGAACATGGAAAAGGAAAGTAAGGTTGCATATAATGGCAGCTGTTCAAAAAATTAAGGATTCAGAGAGGCTTTCTCATTCTTTCTCAACTCAGACACTTAAGAACGAAGGTGGAGGACTTGATTTTACAGAAAAACAGAAGCTTCCATCTGCAGTCTGTTTATGCAAGAAGTTGAGGGAGGTCTGGTTGCTTATTCAGGAAAAGACCCAGATTCAAATTCCCTGCATCTAAAACAGCACATTTTTCAGTAATACCTCCAACACACCTAGATCAAGTGTTGCTTTCGTCCACAAAAATTATGACTAAATATCGTGGTCAACGAACCTTTATCAAAACGATGAAAACGGGACGAGGCGCAACGTAAATGCTGGTCTGTGATTATAATGCAATATTGTCGATGAATAAAAACAAGACTAAGGGCCCTATCTTGCACCCAGCGCAATTGACTTTGTACACCGACGCATGTGTCATTCCTATTTTGCACCCGCGCAAAGCGCGCTTTTCCCTCCACAGAAGCACGTCGCTAAACTAGTGAATGAACTTGCGCTCCCTGGGCGGATCAGCGCAAAAAAAGAGGCGTGTTCCGGCGCAAACAATCCCTGGTGCTATTTTGCTGTTCCATTAAGCAATTGCGCCACTGACCAGAAAAAACCTAGTCTAAAGTCAGTGGCGCGTTGCGCGCTGTTCATTATGCTATTTTAAGGGCGCATGTTTGACCTTAATGTATATAGCGTGCACAACGCGCATACACTTTGCTCATATAATCTACACAGATTTTTATTAAGATTCATAAATTGTTACACTAAAAAAATATTAACACATGAGATGACGGAAATCATTGTGGTGTGTCACGAAGATGTGAAAAAATAGGCATAAATCTTGCTTACAAATTATTCAGGCTAATTGTAGTAATTAAGGATCAGACCTGTTTGCCCAATAGTGGCAATACATATATGTATATAAGGACATCTGACAAATTGGTTTGTCCGTCAAGAACCAGGAAAAAAAATCGATGAAACAGTTGTGGCTATTTCCTCCCACGCCTGTTTAACCGACGCTATTTTGGGTGGGTTTCTCCCATCCCCATACAACACAATTTATCTGTCTTTCACTGCTCTTACAAGAACATCAGTCTCCTCGGCTGTGAACCGCTCCTGGCGTGCGCCTGGTAAATACGCCATAATAATAGCAATCCATAATGGAACTTGCGCACCTGCTTTTAAAGGGAATGTTGGATGACGCTCTGATTGGTTTATTTCACGTTACGCCCAAACCACACCTATGAATAATGAAGCTACTTCAGACCCACCCATTTTAGATTTGCGCCGGGCGCAAGAGCCATTTATCCCGCCGGGAAAATAGCAACAGCGCCGAGACCCGCCCACAAAGTTACTTGCGCTTCGCGCTTTGACACTTGCGTTTCAGATCGTTTAAATAGGGCCCTAAATGTGTTTTACAAAATAAAAACTATGTTAAAATGTTAAAATGACTAAACAAAATGTTATAACATTATTTTGTCTCATTTAGTCGTGTTATTATTATTGTTCTGCAGTATATCTGTTTCCTGTGTCTCACTACAAGTTTCATTGACTAAAACTAGACGAAAATAGTCATGGATATTTCTGACTAAAATAAGACTTAAATGCTCAGATTTTAGTTGACTGAAACCTGGCTAGACTAAAAACAGTATAAACATGACAAAAACTAATAAAAACTAAAATGACAGCTTCACACAAAGACTAGACTAAAACTAAAATTAAAACAGGCCGCCAAAAACAACACTACATGGATCAAATCGTCTGCCTGAGAGAGGCATCCTGAAGCCAGAACTTCTCAGTTTCAGTCAACTTGTTTATATCTACCACAGTATCCTCTTGGTTTTGATTGACTCCTGACTGTTTTGACATTCTAGCTGTATAGTTCCCTCCCTCCATTTTATATCTATCAATCATTGTCATGCCAACACAGCCACCCAAATCCACTACTGTCTGCTGTCATTTCATATCAGTGGGATTTCATTTTTATATAGCACTGTAGACTTGGCAACCAAAACTTTGAGACTGACTCATGGTGAAACAAAGCATTATTATGAACACCATCTGTAGTACTTTTGAGAAACTTAAATCATTATTTTAAAGACTACATTTGTTAGTTCATATTTTCTTATATAAGCAAAATGTTATAGTGTATAAGTTATACACTAACATTTAAAAGTTTGCTGTCAGTAATATTTTATATATACAATGTATCATGGACTAAAGTCTGCATGTTAGAATGATATCTGAAGGATCATGGGTCAATGAAGACTGGAATAATGCAGGCTGCTGGAAATTCAGCTGTGCTATCACAGGAAATATATTACAATTGAAAACATTTCATTTCAATTGTAATAACATTTCAACAATTTTCCTTTTTCATACTGTACTTGTAATCAAATAAATGCACCTTTGGTGAGCGCAAGAGACTTCTTCTTAGTCATTAAATAAATCTTACCAACCAGAACGTTATGAATGATACAGTAAAAATATTGTAGACAATTATTGTAGAACATTTTTCAATAACTCTCATGACACTAACTAAAATCCAATTTAATATGGTAGCTTTGGATGGAACACAGTATCTTCAGGTGATTTTCCTGCACGACTCATATTCTGTTGATGATAGTCGGAGAACATCATCTTAGAGAGTCAGGATGAGAAAGCTCCAAAATCAGAGCCCAGTCCGCAGACGTCTTTACATTTGTTTTCCCTGGCCTGCACCAGAGTAAGTGTTTCTAACATGGGCGTAGGTTTATGGGGGGATGCTAGGTACTAGTCCCTATCAATATTTTGAGATGACAAATTTGTCCCCACCAATATTTAGCACGCTCCTGCTATTTGTATTTTTGCCCCTCTATTTGGATCGATTCTAATGGCCACGACGACAGTACAAGAAATGCCGTAATTTGATTGGCGGCGGGGTATCTGACAGGCTACACGCGCGGGCCGGGACTACTTTTGTGCTTGCACTAGCAGCGAGCGGGTGGTGTGTGTGTGCGTGCGCGCGCGCATGTTGACGACGGCCGACGGTAAGTTACCAGGGCTGTCTCTGTGCCACATACAAAGGCCAGTAAAAACATTTTAATATTCAGTTTTTTGCCCCTTTTTGTACTTTGTAGATGCCACCCAAGAAGAAAAAAGGGGACGTACAGTAAGAAGCTTTTTCATAAAGCAGAGTCAGAGTGTAACGTTAAGTAGTCAAAATAACTAGCTAGCCACACAAGTAAACTAGCAGTAGTGACTGACCAGGCTTTCAAATGTAGATTCTACTGTGGAAAATAGTATTGACTGGTGATAGTATGTGTTACCCAGGATGATAGAATACTACGTTAGCAAGTAACTGAATATCAATAAGCCTGTACCTTCACTTAGAATCTTGCAGTCAACATAAACGTGAGTGTACTGGAGGGTAAATAGTGGTTATAATAGAAAAAGGTTATTATATTTATTTATTTAGATTTGTTTCCTTGTGGCAGAGTATTTTTTGTTAGTGTAAATACTAATGTATATAATAATTTATGTTAATAAAACGTTTGTTTGTTTAGCATTACACAGTCTCAGGTTTTTATTTTTATTTTTTGAGAGTGCATTTTTGAGATTATACAGTTATACTAACTGTTTAGGGACAGTATACAGGATGGATGGTATATCGGGGTCTGGATACAATATAATGAGATGAAGTAGATTAACTTCTGTATTGTGATATTCTGTATTGCCAACAGTCTGAAATGGAAAATGGAATGGAAATCACCATTAAATCACTTGTATCTTACAAGAGAGTCACCCGGGGTGTCCCCACCAAAGCTGAGACCAAACCTACGCCCATGGTTTCTAAATGTGTTTCTAAGTCCATGAAAAGATCCAAACTGAGGGTAGTTGACTAGAAAATATTGCTTTCAATAGTAACTACTGTAGATACGCACTAGATCTCTATCTCAGTCACACACACATACATTACACTCACACAAAAATCAAAAATCGGCTTTTAATAACTACTGATTTTTTATGGCATAAACCTTCAATACCTTTTCATATTACTAAATGACCCGAGGCTACTGCACTTTTTAATATTTTTCAAGCACAAATCAAAACCTTCGAGGATTAGAAAAAAGTGTAATCACTCATGGCCCAGATGGTCTGTTTTCCTTTGTAATGCTGCACAGCTTGACCTGTTGAAGGAACACTTTCATTATTACACATTAGGTCAAGTTTGGCAAAGGAAATTGGAGAGGAAATTGTTCCGCCCTCAGCGAGAGGTGTGTTAGTTACAGCCTAGCATGAAAAAAAAAAGCCAGAGGGAAGAAAAAGAAAAAAGAGAACAAGGAAAGAATCTCAGCAAAAGAGACAGAGTGAGACAATTTTGAGTATTTCCGTTAAAGGTTGAAGAATGAAACCAAGTCACGATGAGGCAAGCTCATTTGCAGAGAATGGTCTCATTACATTAGTGCATTTTGTTCAGAGGTAGATGGTCCAATCACAAATGAGCAGGCTTTCACAGAGTTAGCGAATGGTCCAAAAGTGTTAGAGCATGTTCTGAGGTATAGAATGACCCAATTACGATGGAGCAAGACCTTTAAGCCGTGAAGAATGAACCAGTTGCGAAAGAGCAAGATTTCAGAATGATACCGTTTCTCAACTTAAAAATGAGTGTTGAACAAACCACCTTTGTAAACACTTGCAAAATGTACATTGAGAAGCATAATAATAATTATAATAAAGGCCACACGCAGAGATGTGAAGAGAAAAATTTTGTGCCACGTCATGAATTCAGATGAGAAGAAAGTGAAAGAATAAAAATGCATTAAATATGAACTTTAAAATGCGAAGACAAGGGGCTTCATCATGTCATTCTCAACAGGATGGAAACAGAGAGAGCTGATGCATCGAAGGCAAGAATAAAGAAAAAGATCTGCTCTCTTTCGGCCTACCGTACCAAGATCAGTCTTAAGATCTGTGGGTAGACTTAACTTTCTGCCTGGTCCTTTGACTGAAACAAGAATAGGACAGAAAGGTGCAATTAATGCATTTATGAAAACAAATCAAAGGGCAAAATAAAGAGATCAACTCAAATTAAAATTGAATAAAGAAAGAAAGGAAATAATTTAGTGTAACACATGCAGGTGTACGCATTGATATTTGATGTTTCATTCGACAGTCATGCCTAATTGCATCCTGCCACCAGCTAAACAGATTTGTCTGTTTTTAGAAGAGCAAATGCACGCATGCAGAATGCATCTAAGTACAAATGTATAACTCATAATCCATTTTTTAAATGTCCATTTCCTTCCATGTTGACAGGGAAAAATACATAAATTAATCAAACAGTGTAATATTAAATAATAGAATTTAACAGGTTGGATCTATTGTACTGTATTGTACAGAGATCACACAAAAACCAATCACGTGTATGCATGCATACACAAGTAAAACATGAACAAAGAGGTTCAAATGAAAGTGTAAAAAGATAAACAAAGTAAGGCCAACATTTTGCAAGCATTTTGCAAGCATTTTGCACCGCAAAGGTTACGTGTACTACACTGAGCTGTGTAATATATGGTTGGATTTCTGCTGAAATTTTATTTAACAAAAAAATAAAAAATAAATAATAACAATAATAATTATATATATGTGTGTGTTTATGAGTGGATCCAAAATACAAATTCATCATTAGTTTCCAATGGTATGTAGCATATAAATTTGATAACCAGGCTTGTTATACTAAAGAATGTCTCTCAAAGCCTCTATTTATATGATGTACTCCTGAACACTAAAACACACAGAGCAGAATACTCTCCTCCTAAGCACCACATAAATATTTTTAAAGTAGGCAGGGATTATTCCCTTTTCAACATGGTGCTAAAGCTGTCTCCACTAAAAATAATCTGATGAATGCAACTTGCTTTCCTATGTTTATCAAGGAGGTCTATCTGGAGAAAACTATCCATTTGCACTCCCATTTATCTTGGCTGGAGCAAGGCCACCGTTTTACACGTTTATGAGTACTTTATATTATTTGCAAAAAAAAAAAAAAAAAAAAAAAAACATTTTTAATGGAAGATGACTTGTCTATGACCAAATGGTGTACTGTTGGCACCAACTAACCCTTGCTAACTGGATCATACTAACCAACCAAACATTGACCCATTGGTATTGCCATTTCCCAATGAAACAGGAATATGGAATGGGTCATATCTGATTGCTTTTAATTTATGTCTACTTTTATCATCACTTCAAAAAAATTCCACAGTATGGAACAATTTTCATATACACTGTATATGTGTGTGTGTGTGTGTTTCCTGAAAGAAAAAAGAAATACATTTATTTAAATCACAGTATTTTTTTAAACCTCAGATATAAATAAAATAATTAAATATATAGTTAAATATAATGAGCTCTACTTAAGGTCTACGGATAATCTATCTATCTATATATGTATTCTATTTCCGTCTTCTCTTCCAGGTATGTGGAGATTTAAGTGTAAGACAAAGCTCCTGGAAATGGCAGTAATTCAAATTCCTGGATCAGTAACCTGTGCCCTAGATGTGGACCACACATGTCCGGGTGAGGCAACATGAAAGAAAGATCCACAGGAATTGTGGGCTATATGTTGATATGAGAGCAGCATGTTAAAGCCATTTTGCAAATTATATTCTGTGTTTATGTTGTGTTTATAGAGCCATCTCTGTCTGAATAAACCCATGTTGGACATCTTTTGTTAATGTTATCCAGTGGCACAGCTACAACGGCAAATATAACAGCTGGCATCCACTGATTTCAACATCAGACCTCAAGTGGCCACCCTGTATTATTGTTTTGTTCCATGGGGACAATTTCAGGAGTCTTTTAGCTGCTCATTAGAGCGTTCTGAGCTTCCATCCCATTGACTCCTCTGTGAGCCTGACTCGGATGAAGGGTAATTTGGGATTGTTTTTGGAATCATCTCGAAAAATGTCTTCTGCTATCCTGCACTGCAATTTGCATGAATTACTGACTCCTTTGCTTTCAGCTCACGTCATCTTCCGCTCATTCATAGAGGCGGATATACTTCAGGAGTAAAGATGCCAACGCCAGGCTCCACAATGAATTCAGAGGAATTTCATTCTTAGAAGCATGCATTCGAATTTTCAGCCACAGGGTTGTTTTTGCTGAAATAAAATGTTAAATATTTAGCATGTTTCTCTCTTGTAAAATACATTCATTTATTTCTGTCTGGCAAAAGAATATTTCACTACTTAGCAACACAAATTTAATGACCTTTGTGACCTAGTTGTTTTTTTGTTTTTGTTTTAAGTGAGTCGAAACTTAAGGCCATACAATGCTCATTTTCAAAAGAGAAACAAAAGCAGTATTAGCATATAATTATCATGCTTGTAGCCAGTCTCTCTGCCATGCTTTTTGAGACAAAGCTTTGCACTTTGGCACATTTGTGTAGAGTTCACATTATATAAATCCATTTACATTAGTTGCACCCACGCAAAAAAACATAAGTTTGTAAAATTGTAAAGGTTTTAGCACTAAATAAATAAAGGTGATCAGGTATTTGCTATGCCTTCCATTACTAGTTTTAACAAAACTTAAAACTTTATAAATGTACAGAATAACTAGAGCACTAGTCATTGGTAAAATAAGTTAAGCAATGAATTAATTTCAAGATATTGTAAATGTCTTCAAAATATATATTTACACACAAACTGTACAAGCATGGATGGTGGAGCTACGAAGTCCAAAGGAAAACCCTTGAGAGCCTTTGGGGTCAGTTTTTTTTCTTTTGCAGATTTTGTTTGTCATAATGTACAATATGAGGCCAGTGAGATCTTGCAAAAAAGCTACATCGTATAACTGATATTGTTAATCATACTCATTGACAAGCAAAAATGAAATGGTAGGATACAATAGGGCTGAAGGTGCATTTAATTTTATTTTCTTAAACATCCATATTTCACTATGAATGTGTAAATTTTGCTGATTAGTGCAGCAATACGATTCTGTGCAAAGTTAACCTAATATTACTATTACCATTACTATTTACTACTATTACATCATTTTTTTTTTTTGTAGTAGAAAGGGAATCAATAAAATCACCAAATATATTTTGCGACAAAGGTCTTGTTAATGTTCTCCTGGTTTTTCAATAAGTGTGTGTTTGGATTCACCTTCTGTGGATTTATTGAACACTACCTCTATCTTCATTGTGATGTTTGTGTGTGTTTATCAACTCAGTAGTGTGACAGAAGACCTGACCTATAAAGTGAATTAAGTGGTGTGATTTACCCAGTTTATTTTTCATTTTGTCAGTGTTTGTTGTTTGTTTTTAGTCTATGGATCACTTTGCTGCTATCCACCTGCTCTACCTTGAGTAGGCAAACCACTCTCTTGAGGAGCATGTTAAAGAATTCCTCAGTCTCGCCAATCAGACCACCTTCCTGGATGACTGCCTGTGCACGTTCCTGCATGCCAGACTGAACACCACCACTTGAGCAGAGTTGTCCAGAAAGGGTTCTCGAGGGAGTTTTGTCGACTATGTGGAGTGAGTAGTGGTTTCCTCCAATGTTGAAGACGTCTCCAGGACCACTTCAGACCCAGGACCCAGCCAGTCACTACCCTTCTGCACAAAGTGTCTGCCTGAGCCCACCACAGATGGAGAGCCAGAGCCCACCATGATGAAAGAGCCATTGCAAGAAAGCCCGTCCTCTGGCCCCTGGATCCCTACCTACATCTCAGGCGGTCATTGCCAGGATTGTGTTTGTTGTCTTCCTCCCGAACCTCCTCCTGCATCTCTCTGGCATGCATGCCTGTTACGTGCGTCTCACGTACGCCCCGGCCCAGAGTCCTCAACTAATTAGTAGTGCTCATTTCTTAATTCTTTTGTCTCCAGATTCTGATTGGTCGAGCTGGGGAAACAAGGCTATAAAATGGATGGAGGCGGACCCTTTCAAAAGACTCGCTGCCAGCCACAGACTTCACCATACCACATCGTCTCCTGCTCCTATTTTGTTGTTATTTTGGAGTAGGGAGCCCCAGCCTGTTTCTTTTAGTTTAGTTATTTCTTTATTATGTGGCTGGGCTCCCTATCTCATGATTTTGGTTACTTTTGTGAGTATTTTGTGTTAAAATAAATGATTATTTTGGGATACTCCAGCCGTGTCCATCTATTATGTTATGCGTCCCTTTAAACTCCTAGACCTTTGTAGGGACCGTAACATAATTGGGGGCTCGTCACAACTATTTTTAATTAACGGAGTTAACGTTTTTTTTCCAACAAAATTATATGGTCGGAAAATTGTTTTGGATGTGGTTTAATTCGATTTGCTACAATTTAATTGCAAGCCGCTTCACTTCATGCTATATTGTACCAAAAAGCTGTAGGCTAGTTCAAGTCATTCTTTACATTGAATATAGTCAAAACGTTTTTTTATTGCGCTTAAAGGGATTTTTGGTGTACCTTTTCGTCACTTTCTTTGTTCCCAGTTCGCGCCAAGCTTTTTGAACTATTTATGAATGAGTAACCGTAATGACGTCATTGCTCGAGGGGTTTTCCAGTCATTGGGAATTCCGTGCGGCGCATTATAAGCAGAAGCGTGCGTGTTTTGATGGACAAGTTTATTTGTTGTGTTTAGGAGTATTCTTCATTTTTGAGACCCTTTACTTGGTATTGTCGCGGGAAATGCAGGTGAGTGAAGTGTTTTTTCTCTCGTGCACTGTTTTTTGATTGATAGCGGCCTTTTCTCCCCTGTTAGGCTGAAGAGGTGTTGTCCTTTGGGCTTCACCTATTTTCTTCTTGTGTTGATAGTGTCGCGGGGGAGCGGTTAGTGTTAGCTGCGAAAGCAGTTATCTCGGGAGCACGTCCGTAGGCTATTGGGTGGTTGTCTATTTGGCCTCTCAAACCTACTGGTTTTCAGTGCATAAAAACCCGCCGCAGAACCTGCGTGAAGACTAGGGTTTTAGTGAGACAGGTGAGATTGTGTAAGGCAGGTACAGATAGAGGGGTGCATTGGTTTGCTTCGTGTTTTTGCTGTGCGCTGTTCTGAATCACCACTTCACTTCACAGTGCATTTCCCAAATAACAGTAGCTATTATGTATTTTGGCTTCTGTTGTTTTGCATTTTGCTGTTGGCTGGATGAGGCTTGACGCGGTCTTTTTGTCCTCTTTAAGTGTTTTCTATATTTTGACTGCGTGTTTTTTCGGTCTCATTATGGAGTTTAGTCTAGAGGACTTTGTAGCTCACCCAAATTTAGAAGAATTTGAACAATGCACTAAAAATAATCTGATCTCGATTGCTGCTCATTTTAAAGTGCCCATCTCAAAACAAGATAAAAAACAAGATATTAAATATCAATTGCACACTGCCTTAGCTGAAAGAAAGTTTCTCCCTCCTATCAGCGCTGTCCCTTTACATTTTGTCACGCATCCCGATCCGGAGCTGCGTAAACTTGAGTTACAGGTGGAAATGAAACGCTTAGATCTTAAGGAAAAAGAGCTCCAGCATGAGTTTGAGCTGCGCAAATTTGAAATCGAGGAGACAGGAAGACGTGAATCAGTACGCGTTAAAGCTAGACAGTTGAGCAGGGATTCTGCTATGGACATCGATTTTGATGTTAATAAATGCATTCGTTTAATCCCGCCTTTTTCTGACAAAGATGTTGACAAATATTTTGTGCTGTTTGAACGAGTAGCAACGACCTTAAAGTGGCCTACGGAGGTTTGGCCTCTTCTTCTGCAATGTGTATTTACGGGTAAAGCCCAGGAGGCGTATGCTTCTCTTTCGCCTGATGCAAGTTTAGATTATTACCAGGTGAAATCTGCAGTTCTAAGGTCTTATGAGTTGGTTCCTGAGGCTTATAGGCAGAAGTTTCGCCGTTATAAGAAGGCCGAGGGCCAAAGTTATGCTGAATTTGGTCGTGAGAAAATTGTATTGTTTGATCGTTGGTGTTCTGCACAAGAGGTGAAGAACTTTGAGCAGCTTCGTGATTTAATCCTCATGGAGGAATTTAAAAATTGTTTGCCAGACAAAATTGCAACATACTTGAATGAACAAAAAGTCACTACTGTGTCGGCTGCTGCTATATTAGCTGATGAATATGTTCTGATCCACAAAGAGAGCTTTGAAAAGCCGCCTTTTCCTTTGTCGCAGCGTGGTCCTATTACGCACCCTCACTTTAATGAGCATGTCAGTCCTAAAGACAGTATAACTAAGGCGAGGCCTGTGTGTGCTTACTGTAAAAAGCGTGGCCATCTAATAAACAGCTGTTTTCTGTTGAATAAAAAGAAACCTAAGGCAGTTGTGCTAGTCAAAACATCAATAGTACCACAGCCCCCTCAAACTGAACACATGGATTTGGACATTTATTCTCCTTTTATTATGAAGGGTGAAGTCTCATTGCCTGACAGCTGTGTAAAGGTCCCAGTAACAATTTTGCGTGATACTGCTGCTTCTAGATCTATTATTCTTCAAAGTGTGTTGCCTCTTTCAGATAAAACTTCCTTAAGCTGCGATGAGCTGGTGCAGGGTTTTGGAATGAAGTTTGTAAATTTGCCCATGCACTCTATTCAGCTCGAGTCTGACCTGGTGTCTGGTCCAGTTGCAGTGGCTGCATGCACTGTTTTTCCTATTAAAGGAGTGGATTTTCTTTTGGGAAATGATTTGGCTGGGGGTAAAATTCTAGTAAATCCTGAAGTTACTACTGTGCCCCTTGTCTCTGAAGGCCCTGATGAATTGCAGATGAAATATCCCACAGTGTTTCCTGTATGTGCTGTCACGCGTTCTATGGCTAAAGCTAATGTTTTGGAGCATGATTGTTTAGAGGGTAGCTTTATGATGCATCCTGAAATGGAGTCAAAGTTATCTATTAGTTCCAACACGTGTCTTCCTCCTACAACCTCTGATACCATGGTGTCATGTGAAGGTAGCGTGCACCGGTTGCTAAATACTGTGCAAGAGCCAAAGGAACAATTGGAGAGCTTTGGTGGCTCGCAGATGTCTCGGAAACATTTGATTTTAGAGCAGAAGCGTGATCCGTCGCTCTCCTCTTTGTTTGAATTAGTTGTTTCTGAGGATCAGCTTGCAGATATGGCTTCTGGTTATTTTCTTAAAAACGATGTACTGCTGCGTAAGTGGACACCATCTTACGCTTCCACAAAGGATGATTGGAGTGTTGTCACACAGGTTGTTGTTCCAAACTATTTTCGCAATGAGATACTGAGTCTGGCACATGACAATCCGTTATCCGGTCATCTAGGTGTTACCAAAACCTACAGTCGTATTTTGCGCCAATTTTTTTGGCCAGGGTTAAAACGGGATGTAAAGTTACACTGTAGAACATGTCATACGTGTCAAGTTTCTGGAAAGTCGAATCCACCCATTCCACCATTCCCTTTATTCCCCATTCCAGCTGTTGATTCACCATTTGATCACGTTATTGTTGATTGTGTGGGTCCGTTGACCCGTACCAAATCTGGTAACCAGTTTTTATTGACCATTATGTGTGCTTCAACACGCTTTCCTGAAGCTATACCTATGCGAAAAATCACTGCACCTGCAGTTGTAAAGGCACTGGTTAAGTTTTTCTCATTGTTTGGACTCCCTAGGGTAATTCAAACAGACCAGGGCACAAACTTTATGTCTCGTGTGTTTGCACAAGTGGTCGGTCAGCTGAACATCACCCATTGTTTTTCAAGCGCTTACCATCCGGAAAGCCAAGGTACACTTGAAAGGTTTCATCAAACCCTTAAATCTATGCTTCGTGCTTATTGCCTTGAAAATGAAAAAGAATGGGATGATGGTGTACATCTTCTGCTATTTGCAGCTCGGGAAGCTGTGCAGGAATCTACTGGTTTTAGTCCAGCAGATTTAGTGTTCGCTCATAATGTACGTGGTCCTTTAAAACTGCTTCGGGAGAATTGGTTGAATGAGTCTCAACCGAAAAATCTGCTTGATTATGTCAGTTCCTTTCGCTACAAGTTACATCGTGCTTGTGAATTGGCTACACAACACTTGTCTGCTGCTCAGTCGAAGATGAAAGGCTGGTTTGATAAAAAGGCAGTGGCCAGACAGTTTAAGCCTGGGGATAAAGTTTTGGTGTTTTTACCCATTACTGGGTCCAGCCTTCAAGCACGTTACAGTGGCCCCTATGTAATAGAAAAGAAAGTCAGTGACCGGGATTATATCATAGCTACTCCTGACCGTGCTCGTCGTAGCAGACTTTGTCATATTAATATGATCAAACCTTATTATGATCGTGAGCAGTTAAACAAGTTCAGTCTTGGTGATGTTAATGCAGTCATGGCCTTGTCCAATGCTGAATGTTCAACTGTCTGTTCGCCTCGGCCTAGTGCTTTGAAGGTAAATGATCCTTCGGTGTTGCCATTCGGTGCTGAAACCGTTCTTGAGGCCTGTGAGTTGCTAGATTTTTCTGATGTCGATTGTGACATGGAGAGCCCTTCTGTTGCTACAATTCAAGGTCGTTTAAAAAATTCTGAGATGCTTGCTAACCTTGATTCTTGTTTTTTGCATCTCCCTTGTTCACAGCGTATAGACATATTAAGATTAATCAAAGGTCATGTTTCACTGTTTTCAGATGTGCCATCCCAAACACATGTATTACAGCATGATATTGACGTTGGTGACAACACGCCAATTAAACAGCATCCGTATCGTGTCAACCCTGAAAAACGTCAACGCCTCCAAAACCAAGTTAACTATATGTTGTCACATGGCATTGCGGAACCTAGTATTAGCTCATGGAGTTCGCCCTGTCTTCTTGCTATCAAGTCTGATGGGTCTGACCGTTTTTGCACAGACTTTAGGAAGGTTAACAATGTCACTAAGCCTGACTGTCATCCTCTTCCTCGTATGGAGGATTGTGTTGACCGTGTGGGGTCCGCAGCTTTTGTGACAAAGTTAGATCTACTTAAAGGCTATTGGCAGGTGCCTTTAACTCAGCGTGCCAGAGAAATTAGTGCATTTGTTACCCCTGATGCATTTTTACAGTATACTGTAATGCCTTTTGGGGTACGCAATGCGCCTGCTACTTTTCAGCGGTTGGTTAACCGCATTTTGTGGGGGGTGTCAGGGTGTGAGGCGTATTTGGATGACATAGTGGTGCACTCTGCAACATGGGATGAGCACATCGATCAGTTAAACCAGGTTTTTCAGAGGCTGGTTGATGCAAACTTAACCGTTAATTTGGCCAAATGTGATTTTGCTCAAGCGACCGTAGTTTATTTGGGTAAAATAGTTGGTGGGGGCATGGTGAAGCCGGTAGAAGCAAAGATTGAGGCTATCACATCATTCCCAGTCCCTTCAACTCGTCGTGAATTACAGCGGTTCTTGGGAATGACGGGGTATTACCGAAGTTTTTGTAAAAACTTTTCTTCAGTGGCTGTCCCACTCACTGACTTGTTGAGTCCAAAAACTACCTTTAAGTGGTCACCAGAATGCCAGCATGCTTTTGAGTCTCTTAAAGCCCTTCTGATGCACGCACCGGTTCTTGCTGCTCCAGTGTACGATCGTGATTTTAAACTAGCTATTGATGCTAGTGATGCGGGAGCAGGTGCTGTTTTGTTGCAGGATGGGTCTGATGGTATTGAACACCCTGTGTGCTACTTTTCAAAAAAATTTCAAAAACATCAAAAGTCTTACTCGACAATTGAAAAAGAGGCTCTCGCTCTAATTTTGGCCCTTAATAATTTTGAGGTTTATATTGGCTCCTCTTCGCGTCCAGTTACAGTTTATACAGACCACAATCCTCTGATTTTTATTAATCAAATGCGTAATTCCAATCAGCGCTTAATGAGATGGGCTCTGTTTGTTCAAGATTTTAATCTGGAGATAAAACATGTAGCTGGCAAAAATAATGTCCTGGCAGATGCGTTGTCGCGCGTTGTTACATGGTGATTGGGGGACTTCTTTATTTTTGGCTCCCCATTCACCATCTGGGGGTGGGGGTGTTACGTGCGTCTCACGTACGCCCCGGCCCAGAGTCCTCAACTAATTAGTAGTGCTCATTTCTTAATTCTTTTGTCTCCAGATTCTGATTGGTCGAGCTGGGGAAACAAGGCTATAAAATGGATGGAGGCGGACCCTTTCAAAAGACTCGCTGCCAGCCACAGACTTCACCATACCACATCGTCTCCTGCTCCTATTTTGTTGTTATTTTGGAGTAGGGAGCCCCAGCCTGTTTCTTTTAGTTTAGTTATTTCTTTATTATGTGGCTGGGCTCCCTATCTCATGATTTTGGTTACTTTTGTGAGTATTTTGTGTTAAAATAAATGATTATTTTGGGATACTCCAGCCGTGTCCATCTATTATGTTATGCGTCCCTTTAAACTCCTAGACCTTTGTAGGGACCGTAACAATGCCCTTTGCCATCCATTCATCCACCCTCTGCCATCTCCTCATCCTCCTCGCCACCTCAAACTTCTCTCTACAGTGCAAGGTTGCACTTTCCAGGGGGAGACGATCTGTCACAGGATCATTAGGTTTGGACTCTGTTTTCCTTTTGCACCATTTCCATACATTGAGTTAATTGTGTCATTCTGTGTGTGTCATTAATTAGACTAGTCTGCTTGTGTATATAAATTGCTCGTCAGTGTTATGTGTATTGCAAGCCTTCCCTCTGTTTGGATTTACCTTCTGTGGAGTTATTACAGACTTTCTATCTTCATCATACTTTCTGCTGGATCAGGTATTGGTCAGACGAATATCAATAGTGCAAATACTATTCTGTGCTATAGTTAATCCCCACGAAAGGCACAAAAACATTATAAAGCACCGTAAAGTTTAGGTGCACTATAATTCAAGTGGTCACAATGAAACAATGAAAGACTGTTAATAGACTTTCTTATTCTGTCTTATCTATCATATGTCGCTGGCTCATTACTGTGCTATAAATGTAAAATAAATTAATTTAATGTATTGCATATATTTATATATAATTATATTTACTTGTAATATACATTAATGAAAAACAAATATTTACCTCCAGTAATGTTTTTCTTTTTTTCTAAATGTTCAGATTTTATACATAGTTATTGTGAACTAATCATTTTTGTTGAGTTACTTTTGCTGCTGAATTATCCACTTACCTAGATAATTATATTATTTTTCTCATATATTATTATTATTTATATTTTTCATTTGTTGTTTTTTTCTTAATTTCTTAATAAAAATGAAGTTCTTAAGTCTATATTTAGTAAATTGTGTGTAATACACAAAAGAGTGATGATCATGTCAATACACACTGAAGTGAATTTTATTTTGATATTCGGTTAGCCCAAAAATAATCCTGTTAAGTCAGCCAATGGAAACTACATATGGTAAAAATTGAATGCAGACTTAATTTAATTGTTAAAATATTTGGTAATTTCACCATATTGGACGATCAATGTTCTGTCTGGGCTATACTCCCAATATCCTTTCATCAACCAACACAATACATACAACCTACTACCATGCCTCAATCACACACATGCCTACAATAGCCACAGGTAAAGCACACTTACACATACTCATATACGCACTCACACACACCTACACTTACACCTCAGCAGCATGGAGCTTGGCACTATGAGCGTGATGCTACTTCTACTGCAGCATGCAACCCCCAAACAAACACCCACACACACACAGATTTACACGGAGAAGCACATGAGCCATGGGCTTAGTGTGTGTGGGTGTTTTTAAGGGTCCAGACACATTCTTACCATTGTCCAACAGATAAAACACAGGACTGTAGTGGCAGGACCGAAGGTTGGACACAGGTTCCCCTGTACCTCGAGGGTCATTATGGAGGGAAGGGGCGTAGGGTGCTGGAAATCAGAGATCACACAGTCATTGTCACATACCAGGCTCAATCACATACAGCCAAACAGCTTGTTTTAGGTCATCGGGATTCATATCAGAATGGTAAAAGAGGAGAAAATCACACAAAAGAAATATTAAAATAATCTGCTTTGCCTAACTCAAAAATGTCAAGGTTCCTCACAAGGCAAAATCTTATGGGAATTTTCATTTTTTTCAACAATTCCTCTTTCTTCTACCAATATGCCAAAAGCATTTGATATCTCAGACAGTATTTTGTCAAAAGCTGGATTAGAGTTCTGCACCAACACAATTTCTGCAGCTCCCAAAAAACAACAATCAAACAAAAATTACAGTTGCAAGAAAAGGCTTGTGGGTCCTTAATCTATATTTCTGTATGAATGGATTCCACCACAAATTAAACACCTCTGCAATTCTGTAGCTTCAGTTGGCGTCGTGGTGTTTTGGACATGAACAAATATTTGAAATGAATTCATTATGCACTCATCTTGGTCAGGCAGAAAGCACAGATCCTATTTACTTAATAGGGGCAAATGTCTGAAATGGCTTGTCAGTTGTAAAATTGTTTTACTCTTCCTTAATTTGTAATTTATTTACATATAATGCTAATATAAAATAAATATAAAATACAATAAACAATATATATATATAAAATAAACATTTAAAAGAAATTATATATATTTTAGTTTGGTCCAGCTTACATGCTTCTTTATAGGTTTGAACACAAGCGGTTTTAATTAAAGTAGCATTTAGTTGTGATTTTGAGAACGATTTTTAATCTGTGTTAAGTGTCAATTAAAGAGCATTTGAGCAATCTTAGACACGCCATTGTATTGACTTTTGTTCAATTTGAATTTCTTGGAAAAGCTAGTCTTGAGCTTGGAAAATATCTGGTAGAATTTTTTTTAACCGCAACTGAAAAGTTTTTTTTTTTTTTTTTTTCTCTCTCTACAATTACTGAGGGCATTGCAGCACACACAAGTAGTAACAGTGGAGATTCTCCCTGCATTTAACCTCATCACACAAGATGAATTCATAAGACTCACAAATCACTGCAGGTGTCGACCTGACAATAAATCATGATTACTGTGTGAACTGAGGCCAGACTGCTTAGAGTAAAGATGAGAGAACAGTGTTGTGGGAGACTGGCAAGTGTATCACAGGACTCCTGGTTAATCTGCTTTAACAATTATGGCCTTCCTCAGTCTTTTCTGGAACCATCTCTGCCCTATCTGTCCAAAAACTTCATTTTGCTTGCATTTACTGTTTCTTGCTATTTGATGTCAATATAAACTCAGGACTGTCCACATTGTTTCACCCGTCTGTGCTGCAGCATCAGCTTACATTGCATTGGCTTGTGCTTTGACTTTCCATGATAACAGATAAAAGTAAAAGCTGACGGCACAGCTGGTATCTAAACACAGGGTTATTATTCATTTTTATTAAAAAGTGCCCCACACCTCAGGTCAAACAAAAAGGCAAATTGATATGCCACAGTATGTTATTAATATTATTATTATTCAACAATAGTGCATTAAATTGATTAAACATTTATAATGTTAAAAGATTTCAAATCAGTAGTGTTCTAATTACTAATGATCTCAAATCAACAGTGTTCTTCAAATTTTCTATCAATCAATGAATCCTATCCATCAATGATCCTCTATATATGCCTGTATATATATATGCCTGTATATATATATATATATATATATATATATATATATATATATATATATATATATATATATATATATATATATATATATATATATATATATATTTATTATTATTATTATTATTTTTTTTAATTTTTTTTTACATATCTTTACTGGTCACAGTCGATGGCTGACATTTCAGCTTATTAACCACCTGGCAATGTGCCACAATCAACAGGGTCTCAGCATCCCACCTCAACCCTGGCGACAAAAAAAAACAACCGCACAAATAACAAACAACAACAACAACTATTGGACTAGACAGAGAGGGATAACTCTTATGAGAACTTCAATGTGGAGTGCAGCCCAATTACTGGACTTGATGGAGAGCAGGGGAGAGTGAGGTCAGCGATAATATGAATAAATACCAAGAAATGAGATTAGAGAAAGATGAGATATAGTTCAGAAGAAAAAAAAATCTACCCTTTTCAGATAAAGTAAATACATGAGCAGCTAAAGCAGTGTTATTGTATGTCAACTG
The DNA here is from genome assembly GCF_003368295.1 of Carassius auratus. NCBI lineage: Eukaryota > Metazoa > Chordata > Actinopteri > Cypriniformes > Cyprinidae > Carassius > Carassius auratus. Next base: position 12,832,893 of record NC_039276.1, on the reverse strand, counting down.
AGGTGATGCTAGCACAGGAAGTGGTTTGTGCCCCTGAGCAAACGCATGAAAACAGCACCAGAAACCTCCGCATAACCTTGTGGACGTACATTCATTATTCATCTATTCTGGCTTAATGCTACTTTCGAAAGCACACATCTAAAAAGCTGAGATATAAATAATAACAAAAGGTCAAATAACAACAGTGTCGTCAAACATTTATTTGACGCAGCCAATCATAATCACATAGCACAACAGGGTCGAGACTTAGATTCCTGAACTCTTTCTGGTTTCCTTGACTTTCCTTTTCACTTTCAAACATAAGTTTTAGAATCATGCTTCTTCAACTACGAAATAAATCATTAATTTATTGGTATTTTCTATAAAATATGAATTATTATATTTTACAAACTATGATAGATACACACACAAATAATGCTTTCTTAATCATACTCTCCTTCCTCATCAGTATTTATATTTTCTCTACTAGTCCTTCAAACTCTTTTTATGCTTCAGTGGTTGTAACCCAGAAGCTCAATCCAATTTTTGACTAAATTGCCCAGCCAATCATTGAAGACCATTTCCTGACTCATAATAGCTGTTTCCACAAAAACACATCTGAATTACTCAGCAGCCTGAAGCCAGCGCAACAAATCCCACAAAAAAAAAAAAAAAAAACAGACAAAGAATACTGTTCTGAAAGCCAGTTCTTTACCACAGAATATTCTAGAGAAAATCACACGCATGTGAATCCTTTGCTTCACTACAGGCTGGAGATCTTAAAAGAACAGTTCACCCAAAATGTACACTTTTGACATTGCTGTGAGAAATGGGCATTCTTCAAAATGTCTTCTTTTCTGTCTTTCACAGAAGAAAGAAAATGCTCATTTTCATTTTAAGGTGAATTTTTCCTTTAAACGCTTCATACACAGTCACATTTTTAAAGTAAACCTTGTGTCTCCTTTCTATCTCTCAAACTACTAATGTCAGGCTACAGCCCTCAGCTTGCCTTCCCAAGCGACTTCCATCTTTCAGGCTGCCCGCTGAGCTGGGAACTGGGAAAACAAGCAGAAGCTTCAACTGCACTGAGACATGAGAGTGAAGTGAGAGAGAGAAAAACAGAAAGCAAATTTTGTATTCTTGAGACACCACACTAAATGTGCCTCTGATATTTTAAACAACAATAACTTTAAAAGACACAATGTAAAATTTATTCCCCCGAGAAATTAAAGCTTTACTGAAATTCTTCTTCTAAATTGAGAGCTCTATTTAGATTCTCAAGGACAAGCACTGTTGTTGTCATCATGTTCCCACTGAGGCGATGCAAACATTGAGTAAAACTCTGTAAACATTATCATATCCTCATAAAAATTCTACACAGGTTATGATGGCTTTAAAGACAAAGAAGAAGCAAAGACATTGGAGGTATGAGAGCAGAAAAAAAAAGAGCCTCCAGGGACTGAAGAACTGTGCTGTGGGGAAACTGAAAAAAAGAGAACAGAAAACAAAAAGAGAAAAACTGCAGGATGAAGGTGTGAATGATTTTTATTATTTTAAAGTGTGTTATTATTTTTATGTTTTTGTCATTAAAGCTGTAATGTGTGATATTTGCACAGATAGTAGTGGAATTAAAAAAAATAATGACTGGTATCAAACAGGTTTCCCAAACACTCCCCCGTCAATGTTTCCTGTGGGGTGTGGCTATTAGAGATGGGTGTGGATGTATTGGGTAGTTGTGGAAAAACAATGGGTATGGTTACCAGAACTAGGAATAGGTGTGATTATCAAAGGTGATATGGCTATTTGAGGTGGGCGTGATCATGAGAGGGTGTGGCTATATTAAGTAGGTGCAACCAATCATGGATATGGTTACCAGAACTAGGAATAGTTGTGATTATCAGTCTGAGGTGGCAATGAGAGGTGGGTGTAGTCATACATGGGTGTGAGTTTATATGGTAGGAGTTTTAAAAATTAAATAGGGTTTTTTCCCAAATGACATACACTTTTTATGTCTATCAAAAATAGAAGTACAGAAGTACACGTGATTATCAGAGGTTGTGAAGCTATCGAGCTATAGAGCTATAGAGATGCTATAGAGAAGCTATAGAGATGTGTGCGGTCTTGAGTGGGTATGGTTACCTGAGGTGGGTGACTTGCTCCTCTCTAGGTCCAAAGACACCTGATTATCAGAAAGCTCTGTAAGACCTGCCATGGAGGAACATAGAAGGCACAGTAAGAGGAAGCAGATGACAATAATCACCGGGATCCATTACCACCAAACACATTGGCATGCATCAAAACACCAGGACAAGCAATGTGGTCTGAGACAATATCATGATCCTGGAGCAATGCAAGGAAGATGTATAAACATCTTCATAACGTACAGATTTTAAACCTTTAAAAGTGCATATATATATATATATATATATTGTTCTACTCCTGTCTGCACTGCTTATATTAGCTCCAGGATCAAGCGCCGAAAACAATTCCATGCACGTGTGTGTGTGTATGCAGGAGAGAGAAAAATTGCACCAATGTTACTCAAGGCACGACAGTAAAAACATAATAAGGCCTGCACTGCAATAATATCAATCATTTTACAAGTGTGTGTGCAAACTAAAGTTCTTCTGCAGAGTACAAGCTTATAACATCTTGAAGATAAAAATAAATAAATAATAATAATAGCAATAACGTTATTATACAGAGGATAATAAGCCTCATTTTCACAAATGAGATATATTAATTGGCAGAGTATAATTTTATATAAAAAAATTTAATTTTTGAGCCATTATGATTATCAAATACATGTCAGATTAAAAAAGTCACCTACAATATATATATATATATATATATATATATATATATATATATATATATATATATATATATATATATATATATATATATATATATATATATATATATATATATATATATATATATATTTTTTTTTTTTTTTTTTTTTTTTTTTTTTGAAAATCCTCTCTTTTTTTTTTTAGCAATGTTGACTTAAATTGACCTTTGCTAGTGTGAAAATTACCCACACCCCCACCCCAAATATTTGGGGAAAAGTCATGTCATTTTGCATGATTTTATTTGTTAATATTCTTTTTCATACATTGTGAGAATGTGGTCATGCTTGATGACCTTTGGCACAAATCAATAAAACTCTTAGCAAGGAGACAATCAAAGATTGTAATTGGATGTTTCAGTGTATGCAAATTCAGAACATGTGAATATTCTGTAACAATTAATTGTATTACTACAAATAATTATATATTGTATTGTGTGTAGTATGGTATGGTAACTTTACCTTTGGTAAACTTAATCAAAAAAAAAAAAAAAATTGATAAATGACATCCTATTGTCTGTGCTTTGCCTCCTTGCTGTTGTGCTGCCCCATCGGGGTTTCACTGAAGACATGACTTACTCTGGTAGGAAGTACGGATCCGTTTCTTTGAATCGGAATGAAAGTTAGACAGGCCCCGCATGCAAAAGTCTGCAACAGCGCCCCCATGCCCCAGCACCGCCACCCACAAGAGAAGACATGGAGTGAGGGAGGAAAAGAGGAGAAGAACAAAACAGGCTCAGAGTGACAAAACGCGTTTGACCGCAATCCGAGCAAGTTCCAGTGTACTGAGGAAGAAAATGAAGGAATGAAAATAGGAAAATTGAGCCTAGCCTTTTGTATTTTTTTATATCTTTCGAAAATAACAAAAGTAAACAGAAAGAAAAACTTTTTGGGATTAACAGCCACTGCAGAAGAAGGCAGTGAAATTGTACAAACCAACAAAACAAACACAAATATTAACATAAATAGAAATGCCTTCTCTCTTCCGTGTCTATCTAAAAGTGTATATGTGAAGATGTATTGCATGTCTATGCATGAGTTTTGCTGATGGATTCCCTGTCTAACCCGAGTCTGACTATCTGATAGCAGACAGATCACATGAGGTCTCATACCCACTGGAAGTTATCGAATCACAATGTTGCATTAGTTGACTGTGAGGTAAACATTTTAGTCTTATTGTGTCGCTGTACACACAGCACTTACTGCAGCACTGCTGATACAGTGGGGTCCAAAAGTCTGAGACCAGACTGGGATTCAAAATTGATTATACACCTAGTGATAAACAGAAAGTTGGATTTAAAAAATACTTTTTATAATAAAACTAATGGGTCTTAAGTAGTGAAATTATTCTTCTTATTATTACTTTTAACTAATAGGTCTTTAGCTCATGTGGGTGTATATGATTTTAAACATATATCATTCAAAAGTTTGAGGTAAGTGAAATTTTGTAAATATATTTATTTAGCAAGGGTGAATTAAATTGTTCAACACAGAACAAAGAAATCAATTTCAAATAAATGCTTTAAAAAAAAAGTCCTATGCATCAAAGAATTATAAAAAATATATACCTTTTCCACAGATAATTAATTGTTTTCAGCATTGATTATATTAAGAAATGTTTGTTGAGCAACAAATCACCCTATTAGAATGATTTCTGAAGGATCATGTGACACTGAAGACTGGAGTAATGACTATAATCCAGCTTTGACATCTTAATAATTAATTGTGTGTGTGTATATATATATATATATATATATATATATATATATATATATATATATATATATATATATATATATATATATAATATATAAGCTATTTTTAAACTGTAATAATCATTCACAATATTTCTGTTTCCACTGTATGGGGACCTGGATGTGAATTTTGATTTAAATTTAAATTATGCAAAACTACATTCAAGATTTACAAATATAAATATGTTGACCAGTGGTCTCAGACTTATGGATCCCACCATATACAAAGAGAAAGACTAAACAATGATAGAATAAAAACTGAGTGGGACTGCTGCCCATTTCAGGCCATCATTTTGAAAAAGAGAGAGAGAGAGTACAAAAAAGTCTCTTTATACACACTTGCCTGAGTGTGTGGGTTAGCGTTAAGACGTTCACTCTCTTTTTAAGAGCTTACATAAGCTACAGATCAAAATCACTCTTTGACCGCACCAAACAACCTTTCTGCCCACCTCTGCATCTCCATGTCGTCTCAAAGCTTCTAGGTTTCTAAAGATACAGCTGGATGAATAAGAAGAGGGAGAGTGACCACTTTGAAGTGAGGAGCCAGCATGGCCGCCTCCCTGCAGCTTCCTTTTGATGGAGCTCTATGAAAACATCTTTAGCTTACACTTATGACATCTCCTTTCTCTGGATGGTCCGTGTGAGTGTTTATGTGCGTAAGCAGTCAGGGTAGGAGAACTGAGGAGGGCAGTGGGAGTGAGATCTGTGCTGGATTAGTAACAGCGAGTCTGTATGGCAGGTTACGCTGTGTTCTCTGTTAGGTGTCGTGCTCAGGCAAAGACCAACAGCAACAGAGATACAACAGACAGCATGCAGAGAAGGCAACCATAATTGCAGTCTGTCCCATGCAGTTAAAGAGAGGGACTGTGTGTGTGTGTGTGTGTTAAATAAGAGATACAGAATATTTGCAGGCAAGGACAGAAGACAGACAGTTTGAAATCTGCAAAGTTTGTTTTTGATAGCTGAAATGCTAAGCATGTTTGCAGATGCATGCCCCTGATGTGTGTGTGTTCACAGCTGATATTTATTTGATAGTTTTGTTCAAAAGAAACACACTGCATTTGAACATTCGTGGGATTCTGAGACACATGGTGCATGTGTACCTGATGTGGACTGCCGGTTTTTGCGAGGAGAGCGTGTTAATCGCTGGAAAGGGTCTGCAGATCCATAAAGCTCCAAGGTGCTCATACACAGCAAAATGGTCTTCTGCAGGTAGTCCACAACTGCCAAACCATTGCAGTTACCTAGAGCCAACCTGCACATACACAAACACACTTACTGTCCATACATTACATTTCATATTGAAATTGTTATACAAAAACCCATCATAAAGTCCAGTTATGACTAATAATATTTCTATTAATAGCCGTTATGACTAAATATATTATGATTACTGAATGTATCATACAGCTTTGCTCAGTTTATATAACCTTTGCAGACTCTGTAAGATGTTTATAATTATTATACTTTTTTTTAAATGGGATCATAAAAAAATATATATTATTATTAAATAAGATAAATTTAAAGCAAAATATGTATATATACGTTTTTTTTGGGGGGGGGGGGTACATTTTTTAAAATAAATAAATTGTTTCAGTACAATAAATCAATCAATAAATATATTTAATGAAATGAACGCTTTTCTTTTGAACTTTATATGCATCAAATAATGTATTATGGTTGCCACAAAAATATTAACCAGCATAACTGTTTTCAATATTGACAATGTTTCTTGAAAACACACACACACACATATATATATATATATATATATATATATATATATATACATATATAAATTGTAATAATATTTAACAGTTCAATGTTTTACAGTATTTTTGACCAAATAAACACATAAATATATTTGATGTTGTCTAGAATGCTAAACATCCAACAGGTTCTACAAGGGGTATGCAAACTTATGATTTAAGTTGACCAATTTTAAAATGTTTCATTAATTACTGGTAAATCCCACACCCCTGGGTCCAGTTATGAACAAACAAATCACAAGACGCACACACACATGCAGCCTGAATGACACTGAATGTGCAGTGACTTTTAATCTGCTGGACTGAATTCAAAAGAGTTCAAAGTATTTCTGACCACTGTAGCCAGACATCCCCATGACAACCTTTGCCCGTAATAACACTTTAGTAAGGTTGCACGTGGTCGCGACTGAATCAAAACAGGATGACAACAAGCAAGAGATTCAAAAGAAGGCCAAATTATAATTAGGTTTCACCCCTTTAATCAAAAATCAAACACCCTGCGTGCTGTAATATTAACACAGCTGGACACATGAGTTTTGAGTTCTGATGATGACAAATCAGTTACATTAAATATGGGAGGATCAATGTTCCATTACCATACTTATACACCATGGTAAATAAGTTCAAACAAAACCATAAATCCTTGGTATTACCATGATATATTTGAATGTAATTCTATAGTATTGATTAATGTAATAATATAGTATTCATGTGCAAGTGAAACTTTTCTATTCTATTTGAGAGATTCTATTAGCTGAAAAAAATGGATGACATAAAAAAGGAGACCACTCACAGTCCGTAGGCGGAGTTTAAATCCAAGCTGGTGATTTGTTGTGGTGGCTCTCCATCGATCCATAATAACTGAACCACCAGCTCCGCCTGGTATCCAGGAGGCATTCGGATCATACGATCTTTAACCCTGAGGTAAGTATTCAAATTCAGTTTATTGTGGAAACTAACTTGCTTGTTACACTTTTATTTAACCTGATACTTTCTATATAGCATTATCTAGTAAGCAAGCTAACAATGCCTTGTCCTACGTAAGAAAATAAATATTGAAACATTTCTGTATAGTCTCACTTGAGGCAAGGGATGCTGTCCCGCATGCTGTCCGGTGTATTGCTGCGGGGACTGGGAGGCTGAGGTTGGGGCGAGTGACCGCTGGGGTCCGAAAAACATGGAGTGTTCTCTGCATCCGACGGAGAGATGACATCCTCTATCTCACACTGCAACCGCACCTCTAGGGACTATACACACACATACAACACTAAGTTAATCCTAATACAAAGTGACTTACAATTAAGGAATACAACAAGTGATTCATCATGAGTTAAACAAAGACAGGAAGTGCTCATAATACAAAGTTTCAGACTTTGTTTAGACGAGTTCAAGCTGGGGGTGTGGGGGCTTTGGGGGGGGGGGGGGGGGAGAGAAAGCAAAGTTTATTTTTTAATTTTTAATTTATTTTAGGATGCAGTTAAATGTTGACAAAGCTTACGCTTGAAAATTGTCAGGGATTCATCATTCCGGATGGGGGTGGGAAGATCATTCCACCAGCCAGGAACACTGAACGAAAATGTTCTGGAAAGGGATTTTGTGCCTCTCTGTGATGTTTCCAAGAGACGTCACTCACTTGTAGATCTCAGTAGATTCATAAGAGTGAGTGGAAGTAAGAGGGTGCTGAGCCTGTGACTGTTCTATTTGCAAGCATCAATGTCTTGAACTTGATGCGAGCAGCAACTAGTAGCGAGTGCAAGGAGATAAAGAGAGGTGTGACGTGGGATATTTTGGGCTCGTTGAAGACCAGTCATGCTGCTTTAATCTGAATCACTTTTTAGAGGTTTGATTGCACATGATGTAAGTAAAAGTCAGTGAAAATTCAATAAAAGTCAGTGATGTCCACTGTTGTTCTGGTACCCATTGACCTAGATTGTATGGACACAATATTCTTAAAAATATCTACTTTTGTTTTCCACAGAAGACAGAAAGGCCATACAGGATTGGAAGTGCGAGTGAGTAAATGTTGATAGAATTCTTGGGTGAACTATCACTCTAAGGGCACACTTGTTTTCTCAACTCACCGTGATGGTGGTGTTGGCGTCATGTTTGCTAAAGCGGTACAGGATGACGTGGGCACTGATGCCAACTACACAAAAGATACGGCTCTGCGGGCACCAGCTGATCATCTGAACAGCGTAGGGGTCTTCCTCCGCAAGCTCAGCGTTGCGTCCCACATCTCCACCCTTAGGCTTCTCAAACACCTTTGACGTCTTGAGCTTATACAACATCTGCAGTGTGACTGACAGAGATGGAGGTTATCACCACATCACATCTTATTACATAGTGAATGTGATGAACAAGGAACAGAAACAGTCCTTAAAGGGAAATATTCTGTTTTTGGTACACAATGATGTCTACATTAAGAAAATAAATTATATATGACCAAGAAAAACTTTTTTTCCTAAAAAAAACAACTGACACTGATAAATTTTCACCTACAAACTATTAAAACGAAGTAAAGAGTGTCAATATTGATTTCATGCTGATTTCAAATAGATTTATAGCTGAAATAACAAGACGTTTTAAGATAAGAATTCATGTAAACTTAAAATTTCTACATTTTAAATTCTTACATTTATTTGTAAGTTCCTCACCATTTTAAATAGGTAACAAGGAATAAATCAGTTATTTTAGTGGTAATAAACATTATGCCACAAATGCTGTTGGGTGAGTTTAACTTGCACTGAACCTACAGTATAATATTAAGTAAATTAATAATATTAATAGTAATGTCCATGGTTGTGAAACCAGCGCATATTATATATTTAAATGTCCATTTTTGGTCATACATTGTTTGATCTGAGTAGTAAAGAATGAAATGAGGAATCATATGGCACAGCATCCAAAATGAAGCAGTGGTAAGAAAGAGTGAGATGGAAACAGCATGAGGCTGAAAGGGGGAACAAGCTTGTCAAAGCGTAGACACTTACTCGCTGTGGCATCCCAAAACTTTATTGATCCGTCTGCATGTCTGAGGGGGACAACAAAAAGGAAGGACAAATAATCGTATGAGTGACTGAATGTGCGTGTTACACTGCTTAAGAGATATCAAGCAATGACAGCTATGGAAACAGGCAGTAAAAAGAGGCATTGAGAAAAACACATAGGGTCAATAGCGCTTTTGAATTGAAGCAGAGATGTGCAATACATTTACCAATGAGAGCCAAGCAGAAAGGCACAGTTTAGACATCACTGACTTCAAGTGAAAACAAACAGAATCAAAGCATGCTTCGGAACAAAAACTAAATCAATCCAGAGTTTTCAAGCAAATAAAAAAATGTAACTGTATTTTTGATCTTGGTAAGTTTTTGAACTTCATTCAAAGCATGTAAACATTTTACCAACCCCAAACTTGAACATGAACTTGCATGAAGCTTCGAGCATATAATACCGTAAAGCTTGTTTTACAGTATTATAAAGCTTTTAGCAACAGTTGAAGGTTGATAACATAAAGCACACACAAATTCACTTACCCTGTGATGATAATCTCTGGATATGTCTGTGAACCGACTGTCCATGTGCCACCACTGACCGGCCACTCCTGAACACAAACACACAAACAGATAAAAACTGTTTCTAAAACACTCGACAGCCATGAAAAAAAGAGGATAAGTTACACTGACTAAGCATTTCAAATGAAAGGCTGCAATCCAGAATGTCTTTAGATTAGCTAAGAACTTTGACAAACCTTGTGGCTGTAGCCGGTCTTTTTGTGTTTAGCTCCTATGGAGTAAAGCACGGGTATGATGTCAGGAGGACAGTCGGCAAAGTAAGCCGTGCACGTGACTGGAGACTCATGGATGTCCATGGGGTAGGGGTTCTCAAAGATAGGAAAACTACAGGAGAAAGACTTCTAAATAAATAACAGGCATTTATAAAACACAGAGGATTTTGGCCTCAACTCCGACTGCAAGAGTCACGTTCAGAAATTCATAAAATAGCCTATACACACACACACACACACACACACACACACACACACATGCACATCTGTGACAGTACATCAACTGAAATCTGTATTTAAGTGCATTATGTTGCTACAGGCGACCACAAACAGGGGGTCTCCATTCTTACTGTAGGCTAAGTGTGAGCAACCTAATGGATAAAAAGGGCTAGAAGACTACATATTTGAAACACTTAAGACTGAACATTATTATGATCAAAAAGCCAAGGCTATTTATAGAATGTGCTCTGTGGGCTACTCTAAGTGGGCTACCAGGTACTGATACCCATGGGTTCTGTATTGAAGCCACTGGCCTACATTTATTCAACTGAATTATATTATCCATCAGAAAAATTATAATAATTAAGAATGTAATAATGATGATACTAATAATAAATTGTAAGTGCTAGTGTTATTTTTATTCTTAATAAATGTAAGTGTTAGCGTTTTTATCATACTGCAATTGTTGATTAAACAGTAATACGCTCATGGTTGTGTGTGATTTTACCATGTTTTCAAGAGTGCCTGTAGTAAAATCATTGTCACATACAGTACATTGCAGCCCTGAGTGGCTTATTGCTTTTACTATATAATATAACCTTATTTAACTATATACATTTGTGAGGCCCTTGTGAGGAAATGGCCTTAAAGCAAAGAAAACATCTGATGTCAAACTGACAAAGTCTCTATGGCAGGAATAATACTTAAAAGAGAGAGAGAGTGTGTGTGTGTGTGTGTGTGTGTGTGTGTGTGTGTGTGTCAGGCTGACATTGGCTCTAGTTCTTAATAATGAATCATTTGATGGATGTTTATGAGTGACAACCCCAAGGAAAATGTACTCTTAACAAATAAAGACTCTCTCTCTCTCCCTCTGTCTCTCTCTTTCTCTCAGATTTAAACCCTCAAAGCATCTACAAAAGTAAAAAACAAACACACATACACAAAATGTATTGGGTGTTGAGCGATGTTGCCTCTGGTGGAAGTACTAGTGTGAGGTGTTGTTGGAGTACATCAGATTGAGCGACATCATTCAGCCACACACCCATGGCATAAAGTGTGTGAGTATGACAATGAAAAGAGAAATAAATACTGAAGAAGAGATTGCTCACTTGCTCTGGGTTAGATCGACCACAACAAAATCTTTCTCCAGCAGAACCACCACTGCATACGGCTCTTGGACCTCTGTTAACAAAAACACTACATCTCAACCAATAACCATCTATGAACTCAATACAAGGTGAACATCGATTTATGAATCTAGATTTATGGATATTAATTCATATTTAAGGATACATATGAAACTACAACATTGCAGCCCCTCTGACTTAAAAAAAGGTAACACTTTACAATAAGGTTAATTTATATCTCTCAAAAAAGATATCTCTCTCATGTCTCTTCGTTGAGTAATCACTGAGTTACAGTTCATTTTAATGACACGTTTCTGAATGAAGATCACCGCAGAACAAGGCTGCAGACAGCACACTTTGTATGTTTTCTTTATTTTATAAATGCACAAAGGTTTTTTGTTATTATGTGTGGATACAAGTAAAGGTAGACCCTTTTCAGATTCGATTGATGTATTGCTCTGTACGATCGAAACTGAAAGTGTAATTTAAGTTACTTTTCGGGGATAGCAGGAGAAGATGCCTCATAACCCGTATACGTGGGGATCGACTCCAAAGGGTTAACTAACATTACCAAAAGGAAAAATAAATACTGTAATAAATGTATTGTTCATTCATTCATTCATTTTTTTTTTTTAAATAAATACAACCAGGATCTTATTTAAAGTGATGACATTCAGTTTTTTTTAAACTTAATAATACAGAAAATTGGGTTGCACTTTATTTTACAGTACGTGTACTATCATGTACTTATAGTTTACTTACAGTGTATTTATCTAAGAAAGTTCTGGTAATACAAGGTAACTACATGGGGTAGGGTTAGATTTAGGGGTAGGTTCAGGGTTATTATATAGTAATTGTAATTACTATAATACGTACATAGTATGTACATGAGGAACAGGACTGTAAAATAAAGTGCTACCGAAAATTGTGTGATGATTTAACTAAATAAACATTTAATTTCAAAATAAGAAAGACTTCAGATATGGAACATGCACTTCTTGGAACTCTCCTTCAATGATGATTCAAATGAATCAGTTGTTTTGACCTGAACCATTAAAAACTGCCTGAACGAATGAACTAATTCACTTAAATGAATCTCCTCTCATCTCTCTGTTAATGACTGGGTCTACAATGAGAAAATGAACAAATAACTGGATTTTACTCAATAAAATTAAATGTCCAACCAAAAACAACACTAATGATATGGAAAAGAGCAGAAGACAAGACCTGTTTAATACACTCACCGTTGAGATAGGGCGTCTCACAGAGCACTAGGAAGTCCACTATTGGATAGTCCATCTCTAACACTGTGATGGCTTTGCCATGCATGATGGTTAGGGTGGGTCTACGTCCTGCCTTATCGTACGAAAGACCCCCGGAGAAGACAACAAATGCTTCACTACTTGAAGACGGAAAATTAAAAAAGAGTGTTAATGGAAAACCATAGTTGTCTGTCTGATATTTTTTCTTTATCATGTCAAGAAGCAAAAGCTTTGGTCTTATTTGAAAGTGAGTTTTATGCCACAAAAAACATCATCTCTTTGATGTTAAATGTCCCCTCCATACACTGATACTATAGGAATGCACAGTTTCAATTAAAAATGCCCCTATTATGCCATTTTGAATATTGCCTTTCATGCAAAGTGTAATGTAGCTGTTAATGTAAATTATCTGCAAAGTTGTAATACTGAAGGTTCACAATAAATAAAGATATTGTCACCCAAAGGAATAAAATCGTCTCTGAACAGCCGAAATGAGTTGTTGGTAATACAAATCCCACTTCCGTGACAGCTACTCATCATGGGGTAACATATTTGCATAATACCTGTCTATTTTCTATTTTGGCCGGACGTAAATAACTTGACTCACTGTGTTGTTTGTGTGGTTAACATCATGTTGTGTCCTATGCTGTGAAAGTAAATTTGTTTTATTTTCGCATCCAAAAGATGATGCTGTAAAGAATCAGTGGCTAAAATTATTTTTATCCCACTGTACCACAGCAGTACAACTCCAATCTTTTTATTTTTTTTTATTTATTTTTTTACTGATGACTGCTTCTCCAATTTTAGGGTTGTTCAATGCAGGAAACACAAAATGATTGCTCTTGAAAAATGGCTCAGTACCCTGTTTATTTGGACCGACTGGTTCCACTGAATTATAACCTGAAAGCATGATAAATAATAGATGTTTATATTTTCTATTGAGCATTCAAAATATGGATCTATGGGGTATCATTTCCAACACTCACTGTATCTGGTAAACCAATCACAAAAGACTGGGTAATCTGACCAATCAGAGCAGAGTATGCTTATGGTAAGGAAGGTTTAGAGAGACAAGATCTTAGAACTGCTTCGAATGAATTTTTTGAGAATCACTGGAAAATAGGATGATATTATATTTATAAGCGGAAAAAAAAAATAAGAAGAAAAAAAAAGTTAGGAATCTTAAAAATTGTATAATAGGGACACTTTAAAGTCTTCCTCACAACCCTGAAATACTCACTATGCAAACAGGACAAAACAAAAGGGGAAAACAATATTACAGCAAACCTAATCTAAAATATCATTAAAACACGTGACCACTTATTTGAACACAGCATGGGGAAAAAAGGATAAAGCAATCAAAGATGGAGGTTTCTTCAAATTATGTTTTGCTGCTCATCTCCCAATGAAAATAGGCTTCATAAAAACAGACAGTAAACTTTAATTGTTTTGTGACCAGATAAAACAGCAGTTATGGTTCTCGAGTGGAACTTGGACACATCTCTCACAAGCAAATAGGAGGATTAAATTAATCCACAACACTCAAGACTGCATTTCCCAAAACAGCTGTTTATAGCTGTGTTTGGGATTTTTGTGGGTTCCCTTACCTGTTTCTGGAGGTCTTGTATTCGACCTTGAGAATGGGTTTACATGACTCTTTTCTTCCATCTCTCTGAGTTTTTCCTGAAAAAAACAAAAAAAAAACAAAGATAAAATGGCGAGTTCTCACTTTTTCACTTGAACCTTTCTTACATAAATGTCCAGAACTTTCTGATTAAGAAACCACTTTTCCCAGTGTGAGTGTGTTCATCTTTATATAACCACTGAGACTAGGACCCCAAACATAGCGGCAAAGATTAAGAGTGAATCACATATTCCTGTCAAATCAAACTTGCACAGACACACACACACACACACAAACACACACACACACACACACACACACACACACAAACACACTGTGAACCCACACACTGAATCATCTTCCATAATGAACACACCTGGTGAGGGGGTGTGTTTGCCGACTACGTCAGAGTCAGATTTCACTAATAGATGGTGAGTCATGGCTGAAGGGGTCTTTAACTGTGTGTGTGGGTTTACTTAGCTATACTTTGGGGTCAAATTTAGCTTCAGACATTAGTTAAGACTGACAAAACCTCCCTTTTGGGACATTTGAAGATGTATTTGATTAAATTATTCATAAATCAAGGAAATATAAATATATTGTGCTGTGATTATTATTAATGTGAAAAAAATGATATACTTTATGGGTGTACCCACCATGAGGGAAGGTGACTTGAAAAGGTTTGGCTGTGTTTCTCAGGTTCCACAAGCTCAGACTGCCATCAGAATGACTGCACATGAACTGCCGTCCCTCATGATGCCAACTTGCTGAGTGTATAGCCTGACAGAGAGACGCCAGAAGAGAAACGATCAGGACTGCATCAGTAAACATTTTAAAGGATGGCCAGATCATAAAACAGTTCATTTGTTTAATAATGTTAATTCATTCTGCCATTTTTAAAGCCTAAAAATTAGGATATAGGAAAGAAGGAAGACAAGAGAACACACGGGACCCAGCTATTGCAAGCTAGATTTGAACTGGCACGGGCATCATAGCTCAATGTGTCAGACAGCTTTGATTAGGTTAAAGATTAAATATTGCTGTGTTCAATACATTTCAAAATTGGTATTAATAATACAAAAAAATGTTTCTGGAACACCAAATGGCATTGGTAGTGGTAGTGGTAATGGTAATGGCTGCTGAAAAATCTGCTTTACCATCAAAGGAATAAATAACATTTTAAAACATATTAAACAAGTTATTTACAATTAATGTAAATTTAAATCAATTATCACACTGTTGCTGTATTACAGTAGTTTTGATAAATGCAACTTTGGTAAATCTATAAGAACAATAAATAAATAAATAAGCAAGGGGAAAGAAGATAGAGAAAAATAAATTCAGAGATGCTGTCACATGTGTGCATCATCAATTTGGCTCCGGAAATGAGAGAAATCAGAGAACTGAAGACATGACTAATAGTTCCTGCTTGTGAAAGAGGAACTCTCTCTCTTTCTCTCTCTCTCTCTCTCTCTCTCTCTCTCTCTCTCTCTCTCTCTCTCTCTTTCTCTCTCAGACCTTCATCCATCTAAGAGTCAATAATCCGATATCAGTAATTACTCCACCATCAAAGCAGCCTTCTTTCCACTCAGTTACTCACTAATGTCACAGTAAATAATAAGTGAAATGATATCAGCATCAGATTTATTTGATATTTGTTAGTAGCGTGTATGAAAGTGGTTTAAAGTGTTTGATGCTGATGTTATATATTATTCAGAACAGAACACCATGAAATTTGAATTGAATCTAAAAGTGGTTAGTCAAACATGATAGTGGTTGTTCTGTGTTCAGTCTATTTGTAGAAATTAATGTGTGGGAAAGGGTTTTTTACCTTTCCAAATCTATTCCTATTTCCTTCAACATTAACAAACACATCCATTTGTTTTGTGCTTCTAATTCCATCCTGTCTTTTTGCTCCCAGTTCCTCTCCTCTTTCTTCTCTCTCTCACTCAAAGTTCTTTCTATTAAAAGTATATATTTTTTTTCTGTATTCTTTTTTTTTTTCCTCCATAAACTTGTGCATACCGGACGGGCATCTAAAGTAGCAATTAACATACCCCTAGACATTTCCATTTAACCAGTCTGATAAAACGCTTGCCAAGGAACTGTGGCAGCGCTGACAGATGATCAGAGGGCACAGTCACAAACTGAAACCCACAGTAAAGGGTTGGAAGGAGAAAATGGCAAGTTTTTGGAAGGTTTTGTGTGCTGCTGTGAGCGAAGGGTTGTGCTGTGATTGAAACGTGTTTTGAAAGAATGAATGCAAGCAGCTGGCTGCAGGAGGCAGTTCCCGTTTCAGAAGAAAGATAAAGTTGTGTGCCAAGCAGTGATTATGCTAAACACATCCACATGGCACAAGGAGGGAAATTAAATCAGAAAAGTGACTTGTGCTCAGTGTTGTTGTAAATCAGCAACAGTGTGGGGAAAAAAAATAGCAGACGAGCCAAGTGTTTCGTACCAAAAGACAATGGAGTGTAAGAAAGACGTCATTTTTTTATTTATATAACTTTTTTTTTGTTCTTTCTCCAATTTATATTTGTTTGTCTTGTTTTTAGCTGAGGGCTGGATTATAACAAGATGATAAAACCAGAACTTTCGGGTCAGCAATGCGCACACACACATAGAGACTGTGCACTCACATAGAGACAAATATATGTATACTACGGGTCCGTTGAATGCTTGTATCTGATTGGCCAACGTGATCTAATGAGAATACATGTGTTTTTTTATGTTAAATGTGGTTCTACCACACGTACATTTACTTACGTTTTCATGCACATAAAAATGTACAAGTTTGACGTATTTATAGCAGTAAAACGTAAAAAAAACTTACATGTTAGCAGCTAAAAAAACATAAATAATCTAACGTAAAGTGTGACTGAAAATGAATTCCCATATATTAACATTAAAATCATGGCTTTAATGATTTAAATCTTTTGTATTTAATTGTCATATCTATACATGTTTTTATTGAATTTATTGAAAGCAGTTTACTCATCTACTTAATAGGAAATAACATTTCTGTGCATGCTGCAAACTCGTTTCGGGGGATTACATAATGTTAAATGAGACTACACTTTGAAACCTTAAAATGAATACAATTTATGTAATTGTTTAACCAATTTATCATATTTGTTTGCTGTGCGATTTTCTCCTATCCAATTACTGACATTACAACCATAGATAGACAAAAGCACAGCTTAAAATTACAAATCACATCCATTTTATTTGTTTGCTGTACTCCATATCTTTAGAATCCAGATTTTTGCAAGGAACGTATCCAAATTCAGCCCTTTATCAATCAATCTTCATCTTCATTCTCAGCAACAGCGACAGCGACAGTCACAGTCAAAGCCCTCGCTCGTTTTGATTCAAATTTGAAAATAGCGTCAGTGCGCCACCCTCGAGAAACGTTACGACATGGTTTTCTGCACTGATATCGAACGCTCATTGGTTAACACCTAATTCATCACAGATTGCGACATGACGTGTTTCAGTTGATAGACATTTGAAATCAGTACTGCACCAGCGTGCCTTCACAGAGAGAAGACAGATTCATAATTTCACGGATTAATAAATTAAATTCTGGTCTGTACCCTATAAAAACTATGACCTCCCTATAGAGGACTGCGACTGGAACTCATTATCATTTGAACTACTTTTAGTACCACATTTGATATTTTCTCAAAAAATAAATGATTAAAGTTACGTTTATTTATAACAGTAACGTTATGTAGTTTTAAGAAATGGTTATGGGTAGGTTTAGGGGTAGGTATAGGATTAGCGTTAGTGGCTCAAAATAACGTTTTAGTGTTATATTTTTACTAAAATTGTCATTTTCCTACAAATTTCTGTCCATTATGTTTTATTATTTTAACATTCTGTATAAAATGGGTAGGTTTTGGTTAGGGAGGGGTTTAGGTATCTTACATTTATCAAAACAATTATAAAAAGGGAAAATATACATTAGTATTAAACAAATTAATCAGATATGAATTGAAAAGCAGCTTCATGAGCAAATTCTATGGATAACTGACTGGTCAGAGAACATGTTCTATCTGTAAGTATTTGAGTTAGTTTTTACGTAAATTTAGATACGTATCGAACCTGTAATTACCTCCAGATAATATGTAAACGACACTGTTAATACATAAAGGCACATACATATTGGACAGTTTTAATTTACGTCTAAATATGTACGTTTTGATTGTGAGATCAGGCTGGATTGGCTGACGAACGTTCTGAGGTGTGCAGTTATTTTCAGGTAAACGCATGGCGAATGTTGTTCCAGGCAGCTCTCTTGACCGGATTACAGTTCCATATAACTTCGCTTAGTTAACTGTAATAATGGAAATTAGTATACAGTATCTATACAGCAGACAGGACTAACAAAAACAACAACATGACAGACAATTTTCCAAAAGTAAATACACATGACATTTCTCACTAATGAGTCAATAACAGCACTGTTTGGAGACGCTGCTGCAGAACACCGTTGAGGAACACACAGTGGTAGCTTAATTCACATAAGCTCTTTCTTTCTCTTTCTCTGTGTGTCTCTGTCTCTATCGCTCTCTTTCTAATAACTTCATTAATAACTGCATTATAATTTTATCAACAGCTCAAGCCTCCATTACAAGTTTTAAATGACGTTTTGGAACTAGCAAAACTAGTAAAAGTGTCGTTGGATGAAATGTGGAAGAAATAATCCTACTCACAATAACGATTTAAGTATAAAAACATTAAATATATCATCTGATCGATGTCTTGAGGTGTGGTAACCATAGTATAAGCATCTATTCATCAAAGAATCCTAAAACAACATTTATCAGTTTCCACAAAAATATTAATCACCACATCTGTTTTCAACATTGATAATAATAATAATAAGGAAACAAATATATAGTGCCCCTTTTTGCAAAATATATATTTCACCTTTGTAAGGAAGTGTAAAAGACAAACACTCAAGACTCACCTCGTCATAGTATATCCTGAAGTCAGCTCTTTTGGCCCTCAGATCCCACATTACTATTGTGCCACTCTCAAAACCTATCAGCAACTGAGGAACACACACACACACAGAAGAGAGAGAGAGAGAGAGAGAGAGAGAGAGAGAGAGAGAGATACGGGAGTCTATAAATCGCAACAGAATGACAATAAATAGTGGAAACAGGGGTAAGAGTGTGTGTTACAAAAAGTCAAGAGCCTTTTGGCTGTTTTGGTTAAGAATAAAACATACACACCGGTGATTGGTCACATTTATAATTTAACTGTACATGATGGAGCAAGCTCTGATCAAAACAGACCCATGCTTCATCCTGGGAATCTTCTCTCTGTCACAGATGTCACAGTCTTCTTTTCCAAACCATTATTGATCCCTTTAAACATGTCCGTATAAGTTCTCATAATGCATCTAACCTGCTGTGACTATAACAGCATGTAACCACAGCAATCCCGCCTGATTCTTTTCTTGGAAGACTACCTCACGGTACACTACAAAATGTCAAGATGCTAACACCAGTAGTCGGGGTGAACATCAGGTCACATAACAAGTGTATGTGTGCGTGTGTGTGTGTGTGTGTATCCTGATGAGTGTTAATGAATCAGAACTGTGCCAATGCATGCAAAGTACCTTTTATAATGAACTCCAGCAGTCACACTAGAGACTATTTATTTATTTATATTATTCATAGCGGTAAAGTCTTTGTGCTCACTATAGTTTTTAGTTTACTAAAATGTTTTGAGCTCTTGATCTTAGTGAAAAATCGGAAAAAGGAGAAATGCATTCCTCACCTTTCCCTCATCTTTTGGACTGTCACTAAGATGAACAACGGGACCTGGATGTGTCTTTGTTGATCTGGGGATGAGATAAAAAGAAACAGGATGATGGAAATTACACATTCTCTTTGCTTGCACGTTATTCTGTAGTTCATGTCTATTAGCTTTGAGCTCATCTAACATATTAATAAAAGCTGACAAAATAATCTTTCAACAAATACACACATATAAAAGGTCCATCTCTTTGTGGTTCAGCAATGTGTCTTAAGCTAACTTCTATTGGCTGATTCTAAAATTTATGAGATCCTTTGGATTTGCTGAACAAAGACTTCCTGTTTCAACAGGAAATACATTAAGGCTGAAACATTATGTCCGTCACATCATTTTATGGGGGAATAAAAATACTGAAGTCAATGCACGGATGATCATGTCTCTGGTTTTGCAGTATCTATTTATTTTAGCCATAGCAGAAAACTGGTGTATAGCAACTTTAAACTGAACGAAAAATTTAATTGATTACTAGATTAAATGAAGAAGATGAAGACTTTTATCAGACAACAGGTTAATGGTAAATGCTAGAAAGGTCTGAAAGTGTTTTCAGTGAAACTGGACACATCAAGGTTTTCTTTTCAGCAGCATTTCAAAAGCAAAGAGCGACAGGTCGGAAAATGTGCTCTGACAGCCTCCAGTGAAATGACTTCCCTGGTATTGTGTGAGGATGTGCCAAGTACAAGAGAGATAGAAAAACAGTAAAGTGATGGTCAGAGTGAGGAGGATACAAAAGAGTTTTATACAGTCACTCACACACACACACACACACACATACACAAGTCATTCCGATTTCAAACCAATTCCCAGTGGGACTAAAAAGTGGCCCCGGACTTTCTGGCACACAACGGCCCATCACAGCTAGTCTTCAACACTCCATAACACCATAACACACTCCACACACAAATAACAATGATGCACTTTATGTATATGTATATTATTAAATAAATTATTTAATTAAAACAGTAGGTTTTTTGGGCTTATCAATAACATGTTGTCATACAGTACTTCTTTACACTATCATTTGTCTATTCTTTCCTGGTGTACATAGCAATAGAATAGAATAGAATTTAATAAAAAAAAATTTTTTTTAGTTGAATTATATATAGCTGCTTCTTTTAGACCTGACAAGGATATAATCAAAATGAAACAGTTGCAATTTATAAGCCCTGGTGTTTCCATGCATGAACTGTGCTCCGTTTGAAATGGTCCCTACAAAGTGTTCTTTGCTCTCTATTCCCTGAGCAAGTTTATTTTACTTCAGAATATTAATTCATGGATTTACGCTACACCATGGTCTGCAGCATCTTCACACAGACATAACTCACTAGTAAACTGTGACATAATGTACCTCTGTAAAGAAATACAATTTAAATTCACGCCTTGCATACTTTAATGTTCTCTGAATGGAACATGTACGCTCCATTCAAACTGGAATCATGGAGGAATATCCTGTGAAGTCCACTTCACGGAACACTTATGGTCGAATTGAACAAACATCTAAAGTGATAAGAGATACATACAAAATATGCAGAGTGGGGGGGTCGCGAGGACTGGAATTGAGAATCATTGTTCTTAAAAAACACACTTGGGGTCGTCTTGTCCAAGAGACAAAAATAACACTGTATTTTTTTTCTTACTTTCATTTTTATGTAAGATGTGAAATTTTCCTAAATACGAATTAAACTTAAAACTATACGTGTAGAACAAAAGTTGCTCATCTATTTTCACCTTCCACACATCATTTGCTTTACAGGCCTACTAGAAATTCATTGTCATTGTCTACTCAACCTCTCTGTCACTTTAAAAAAATTGAAAGATCCCATGGATTCCATTGAGCTATTATTAAACGTATATATATATATAATTCTAGCACCACAGCATATATTATATGGCTGGCTTCCCCATGAGACACAGTCATCACATGACCCTTGCAGAAAGCATAGGATACTTTTGTCAACTCATCACACTTGTATCAATGCTGCTGAGGCTGCAAAAGATTCAGTTGCCTTGAGCAAAATAAGGTAACAATAGGACAAGTGCACAAGCTAGTATGTGACCTAAATTGTAGGACCACTATAATGTAAACTCATACCAAAGAGGTCTATAAAACTTTGCATACCCATTCCCATGGCAGTTCCGATTATTATTAGCTGCTCAAAAAGAAAGGATATCAGAATAGACAGCTAGTTCTAAATGGCCATCAAAGGAGAAAGAAGCCCCCCCCCAACCCACAAACACACACACACCACACTAACCAGCCAAACTATGAACTCTTTGCTCATACACAAGAATCAAAATCAAAAAAGATTCAACCATGATTCTTCATATTAAAATTAAGCAACGAAAAGGTAGGCTATTCAGCAAATAAAATCATGGTGTCAGTGCAGATATCTAGCGGAGCCTCACACATGACATGCAGGAAAAATATTAGGCTAAATCGTGTGCACGATTTACTAATTCGTTCCCCCAATGTACTATTGCATTCCCTCTATTTACTATTTCGTTCACTCGATTTATAAATTGTGCATACGATTTACTAATTTGTTCCCTCAATTTCCTAAATTGTGAGCACGATTTATTTATTTTTTTCTTGCATGTCATGTGCGGGGCTCCGTAGATGTCAAATGAGGTATATATAAGGTGCATATAGCACATCTATTCTACCAGGCAGTTTTTCTGTTCTGTTTTATCATATCAGCTCACAGCCACGGAACAAAAACCTTCTCAAACACCTCATTCACTTCAGTAGTCCTTCAGCTGAAGTCCCTTTGTCTACTGCTTGTTTCTCACACAGGCAGCTTCGATCCACACCAGTTCTCATAATCGACTGACCTTCAACTCCACCAGACCACGGCATGTCCATCATAATAACTCCATTTCTTAAATGGCTCTTTTCTCGACTCTGGGATTAAGCAGTGGTTTTTATTTATTTGTTTAAATAATTATTTATTTATTTATTTATTGTAAAGCATCTTCCTAATTCTTCATTTTATATGATTTAGAGCTCTGTAAAAATGACTATTATTGCATTCATTATATATATATATATATATATATATATATATATATATATATATATATATATATATATATATATATATATATATTTTTTTTTTTTTTTTGTATCATTTCTCAAAAAAAAAAAAAGGGATTAGAAATTAAGCTTCATTTGTGTGACATCACTGGCATTTCTTGCGCATCGGTTATCGGTCAGACGAGACCGATCCAAATTCGATATAGTGCGTATACAATTCTGAGCTCCATGACAGGCACGAAAACATTATAAAGCAACAAAATGTTTTTGTGCACATATTACAAGTGATCTGACACTGTTACATAGTTCAGTGTGAGGCACATATTAATATTGATGTATTTAAATTCAAGTTTACATAAACTCTTCTTTCCGCTGCAGCTGTCTATCATCTTCCATTCAGCAATCAAACTGTGTGTCGCGTTCGGTTACTAGAGTCAAAACTATGAAACTCTCTTCAAGAGCACACAGTAATTGAAGTTTAAAACTGTTCAAAGAAAAGGCTCATTAAACTAACGCACAGATTTAATGCACAGATTTGAACCAGTTCACCAAATCTGACTTAATCGTTTGACGGTTCGCGTCTCCAGAAAAGCATTAATCCACAAATTACTTAAATTATTCACTTTTTTAACCTGGCTGACACTCTCTCTGAGTCAAAATTAACCAATATACCAGAGTAATTCATTTACCCTAGCAGTACACTGACTGAACTGCTGTAAAGAGAGAACTGAAGATGAGCATGAGTCGAGCAGTGTGTGTGCTGTACTAACTAACTTTTCTATGGAGATTCGGAGTGCTGCGCAGCCTGCACACTGTGACTCCGTGTTGTTTCAAGCTCATCAGTCTGCACACATGCACAAAGATGCGCATACGCGCTCTGTGCCGCTCTGGTGCCTTTAGTATTATAATATTTTTTTTGCGCAATCAAAGATTATTAATAGTCTTTCTTATTCTGTCCCATCTATGATATGTTGCTGTCTTTATTACTGTGCTATACATTTAAAAGAAACTTATTTTTTATTTGTATATTAATGTTTAAACTTGTTTTTACATTGATGTATTTTATAATGAGCAATGTGTACATTTTACCAGATTTTAGACTTATTCACTTTAATTTTAAATAACATATTTAACTAGATTTTATTAAATTATTGTGCATCCGTGATTTTTCTAGAATCTAGAGTATCTTTTGCTGCTGAATTATCTACTAACCTAGTTTATAAAAGTATTTTTGTCATAGATTATGATATATTTTTTCATTTGTTAATTTTCATTAAAATGAAGTTGTTTATAGTTTAACACACAAATGAGTGATGATCAGATGCACATAAATTCTACATTGGTAAAAAAAAAAAAATAGTATCGGATTGGATCGGTATCAGTAGATACTCAGAATGTTGGGTATCGGATTGGATCGGTTCTGAAAAAAATCTGCCTTTGGAAGTGAGGTTACCGCATCTACAGTATCAGCAGGGCCTAAAGAGCCTTTCCGACTCATTGTGAAGATGTGACTCCTTCACCAAAATCAAGCAGTTTTGAGTCATCCAGTGAGAGAAAAGGGCAACCTTTTGGAGAGTCTTTTGACCGCTTACAGGTTCAGGAAATTATGTAAAAGAGTGATTATATTATTGAAAGACAAAGGCAGATATAGGACAGATATGTCATCCCTAAATGAGTCTCTGTCTTGCTGGGCTTCAAATCTAATTTCAGTCTGATGGAACGTCCAGCACAGTGTTGATTCTCTTCTCAGTTGTACTTTTTCTCAGCTCACTCTATGAGGCCTGTTGGTGTGATCTAACACACTGAAAGTCATTGTGAGAGTGCCATAATATACTCCTCTTCCTCTCTTCATTTCTGTCTAAGAACACACAGCAGGCCATTAAACTTTCCAATCAATTATATATTTGTATAATGAGTTTTCTTTCGACTTCCCTTCTTTCTACTGATTATTTCTTCCACTTCCTTCTGAAAATGCTATTAAAATTATTATGAATTTGGGACAGTTTTGACTTTAAAATGTGCAAATGGTCTACCTCAAACGCGGACTATTAATTTACTGCATCAACTAAGAATTTATTAACTTTTTCTCTCCAATCAATTTTATCTTTGTATAATAGGCATTTTGTTTTAAATTTCCTACTAAGTAGTAAATTATTTACTACTTCTTCCACATCCTTTTCAAAATGCTATTGAATTTGTTCTTTAAATGATTATGGGATGTTTTAAATTGAAAATGTTAACATTTTCTATCTCAGACCAACAGACTATTCAAAACTGTTAGTAAATGAACTATAAATGTATTAACTTTCCTCCCCAATCAACTATATCTTTGAATAATAGGATAATTTATTCTTCTTTTCTTTCTTTCCACTGACTATTTCATTCCATCCTTTTCAAAATCAGTAACAACATTTTTCTTTACCTGTCTAGCTTTCTGAGCAAGCAGACAAACAGTCTATAAGACACTGTCTTGCTCTGTGTGTGTGTGTGTCTGTGTGAACTAAGCCAAAGCCTGACAGTAAAAGAACCCAGGATAAGTATGAGAGAGAGAGTGTGTGTGTGTGTGTGTGTGTGTGTTTACACAGGACAATGACAGAAAAGTAAATTGAGAAGAGGAGGTCCTTGCTTATCAGCTGAAAAAAGCAAGACAAGGCCTCTTCTCCCTCGCCCTTATCTTCCCTCGCTACCTGTGTGATTGCATAAGCCTCAAGCAAAAACACACAGAGACACATATGCAGCGGCTTACGGCGCAGATCAGAGCTGCAGAGCAGGACTGCTGTTTGCATCCTATTTGGTCATCAAATCCAAAAACACTAATTTATTGTTAACTCGTCATTTGAAAGTAAACATGAGGCGCATGCTAACGCTAACTCGCTAGCTGAGAGTACACACTTTCTGTTTGAGTCCATCTCATTCAGGATAACAGCCTTGAATATTACTGTGAAGAACCGGAAATTGGTTGGCTGCAAATTGGTCAGTGCGATTTGAAAAGCTTAAGAGTACCACAGGGTATTTTCTGCTGGAGAGTGGTGTTTGTACAGCCTTTTTTGCTATACAAACAAGATCTATCTATCTATCTATTCAGTATCACATTTTTTTTTTTTTTAAATCAGTGTAGCTTCATTAGGGTTGACAAACCTAGTTATCATTAGAATGCAAGGAAATTCTGTGAAATAAAAACCATTAAAAATCCTTAATAGGCTTGAGGGGCACTGCCATGCTCCTGTAATATCCCGAGAACCATTAGAAGTGAAGTTATGTAAAAAACATCTGCCTTGTAGAAAAAGATTTGAACATCATAACAGACAATCCACATTTTAAAACGTGCAGCATGACCTAAAACATGAAATTCTTCCATGGCATTTCCAAAGATGTTGAAAGTCTAAAACAGATTACTTGGAACTGTAGGTGTGACGTACTGCTGCAAGGCAGATCCGTGGAGTACTGATTATGTATAGGATCAGGGTTCCCAGCGTGCTCAACAAGCTCTTCAGATATCTTCAAAACAGGCACAGAGGTTTAAGATAAACTGTGTGCAGAATCGAGACAAGTGCATGAAGCTGCACATTTGAAGGTTGTCCCACAAAAATAAAGGACTTGTTAGGTATCTTGCTCCATATGACTCTGAAAGGTTCTGGTGAAAAGAAAAAAAAAACAGATCTGATGGAGTGAGATTTGCTGGCTGAAGGCAGCTGATTTCAGTGTAGTACAGTGTGGAATTGTTGTAAGGTTAAAGGATCTCAGTTAATCCCTCACACCCTGTTGAATCCCTCTCTGGTTTTCATCAAGAGAAAGAAAAACAAATCTCTGGCTTCTCTTCTATACCTGTACTTGATTTCCATCAGATAATGCCTACTGCTGGCGTACAGGGGCCATATTTATATTTATTCTTATTTATTTATTGAAATGAGCTGCAATGAGCTTTCTCTGCAAAGGAGAATTCTCTCAATAGCACAAGTGTGTGCATGCATTCATCTTTACCTATTCTCAAATACTGCTGAAAAAAAAAAGCTGCTTTCTTGTTTAAAAACTGACAGATTCACGAGTTCACCCTTACATCTAATCTGAAGGCGAATAGTTGGCATATTTTGGCGTGCTGTCCTGGGGGAGGGGTCCGGGCCCGGAGCACAGCCCGAACCCAAATAACTCCCCCTATCCCCAATTTGGGATAAATAGATTAGAAGTGAGGAGTTGGGGTAGAGGAGGGATGCCGAAAAAACTGTCGTGGGACAGGAGATAGGAAGACTGGATATATATATACGCTTGTGTGCTATTTAGGATGATTAGCTAAACGAGATGCACCTGTGCCAGATTGAACTTTGTTAATAAAACCACATTAGAACACATAAACATTGCCATGAAAGCAATGGCAGAAAGTGCCATGTATAAATAGAAGGGTAATCAACATGCATTTCACAATCCAATCCAATAATTATGATGTGTCATATGATATAAGAATTACTGTAATTCCTCTTATGTGTTGAGATATATTAAGAAACTAAACAATAATAACAATACAAAATCACTGAGTAAAGTACCAAATACCAAAATGTACCATAGTAATACCATGTTGTTGTTGTTGTTTTTTTTTTTTTTCTGTCATGTACAGTAACATGGTAGCATCACAGTACACTATGAAGAATATGTGGTGCAGTAGAGCAGCTCAAAATATTCTGTAATCAGTTCACTTCAACTCTCTGTTTTCAGTTTCCTACTCCTCTAGGTTGTGCATAGTGCACTGGTATGATGTTAAAATGTCTAAAGCAACTGGAAATTTGGAGTAGACTACACATGAAAGGAAAAGGAAATAATAATACAAAAAGCTAACAATACTATAATTAAAATAATATTGATCAAATTCCATTATTTCGATAAGATAAATTATTTATGAATATGAAGAGTTTGGTTCCAAAACGCGATAAACACCATTTAAAAAATAAATAAAATAAAACAGAGTTTCCACCAAAATCAGTATTGTATCTGGTATTGAAAAGTCAATTTTTAATTTTAAACAAAATGTGATATTCGCCGAGTTATTAGGTGATGTTTTCTCCCTTTTTTTCCAAACCGCGACAATCGACAGTCTCCCTTTTTTGCAGAATGTGATATATCCGCTCAACCAATCACAGCACTCCATTCCACTTACTGTAAACGGCAACAACCAATCCGGCACACCATTCCATGTACTCTGGACAGTAATGGTGGCGCTCTGAATACACTCAACATCCTAGTTTTCTTCATCTACTTTGTACTTTGTGATTAACAAACAAGGGCTGCACGATAAATCACATGTGATTGTCATACGCATCTCGTCAGTAAAGCAGTGATGCATTTTCATATTCAGATGCATTTAATACACAGAGCCACTGATCACTGACAAGCTATGCTATATCGTGTTCATTTGATGAATCACATTCGATTTTGAACGCGATATTGCGTAGCTTGTCAGTGTTAGTGTTTTTATTAATGCCATTTTGGTTTATACAGCTCATATCACTAGTCAACTAAATGAATGTAACATGGCAAAGATGAATGCGCTTTTGGAAGTTGAATGTAAGAGAAATATAATTTTGGAATTTCTGTGGTCTAATGTGAAATTGTTGTTCATGTTAGTGTTCATGATGAAATTTTATTTCATTGCTGAAATTCATTTATAGCATTAACAAGATGCCCCTTTGAATTCATTTTGGAAGTGATAAGATTAGTATTAGTACCAAGTTTAGAGGCTGTCATATGTGGATCAACTTACTATGTTGAGTATTTTCATCAGTTTCAATATGAAAAATAACTTTAATATTGATTTAATGGATTTACTGCATTTTGAGGAAAAAAAAGTATCATGAATTTATTGCATTTCGGAGGAAAAAATACCATTTTATAATAAATCTTTGAAAATCAAAACTTTGATTATATATATATATATATATATATATATATATATATATATATATATATATATATATATATACATTACTGCAGAAAATAGTGGTCTTAATCTTGCCCTATTTTTGTTAAAGAAAACGTCTCGGTTACGTATGGTAACCCTCGTTCCCTGAAGGAGGGAACGGAGACGCCACGTCGGATGACCGACGAATATGGGATATCGCTTCGATAGACCAATCTACTTCGAGTGTAAACTAAACGAGCCAATGCACATTGGCATGCAATTATTGCATCCAGCTGCCGCTGATCACTGCGTGAGTATAAGAGGGCAGCAGGTGCAATGCATACCAGTTTTTCGCTGAGGAGCCGAGCCGGGAACCCGGCAGCTCAGCGGCGGTACAGCAACCATGGCGACGGGACGTGGCGTCTCCGTTCCCTCCTTCAGGGAACGAGGGTTACCATACGTAACCGAGACGTTCCCTTTCAGTCGGTCACTCTCGACGCCACGTCGGATGACCGACGAATATGGGATCCCTATCAAAGCGCCATGGGTGCTGCCCCTTCCAGTGCCCTGTGCGAGCCGCCTGCGCCCCTATTAGGTGTAGGCCGGGGCTCAGAACAAGTAGCTCCACTCACCATTGTCAGAGCACTACCTCACTGGGTGAGATTGGATAACACTGGGAAAACGTACCCGGTCCGCTTGGAGCCGGGACGCTGCGGAAGCCCCATCCTTCCCGAAGGAGGTCTCGGAGGCAAATACACATATAGCATCCGTTTAGGAGTATACGGAGAAATTTGAGGTGATTAAAACCCTCTTGGGAAGGCAGAAGTCTGCCGGGGAAACACGGGCTCTAAGGCTATACCGTGGACTATACACATACGAGTACCGCTTAGGTCTCAATATGGAGCCCAGCCTTCCATGGTTCTCACGGATTCATCATGAAGGCCTGGCGCCGGACGTTCCGCCGCGTCCAGCTGCCTAGGGTGATGGAGGAACTCAACAGGGTCTACAGTTCGGACACTCTGGAGCAGTTTTAGCAAGCCGACACTAACCGGGGCCTCTCAGTGCCACTACCCGTTTGAGGTGAGAACACAGGAGGATACCGGCTCTACACGAAGGCTATAGAACCTAGCGAACGTGTTAGGGGTCGCCCAGCCCGCAGCTCTACAAATATCTGTCAGCGAGGCGCCATGAGCCAGCGCCCAGGAGGATGCAACACTTCTAGTTGAGTGAGCTCGAAGCCTGAACGGGCAGGGCACATCCTGAGCCTGATAAGCCAGGGTTATGGCATCCACAATCCAGTGGGCCATCCTCTGCTTAGAGACGGCATTCCCCTTCTGCCGGCCTCCGTAACAGACAAAGAGCTGGTCTGAGGTCCTGAAGCTTTGCGTCCGGTCCACGTAGCACCTTAATGCTCGAACAGGACAAAGCAAAGCCAGGGCTGGGTCTGCCTCCTCCAGGGGCAGCGCTTGCAGGTTCACCACTTGGTCTTTGAAGGGTGTAGTGGGAACCTTGGGCACGTAGCCAGGCCGGGGCCTCAGGATTACCTGGGAGTCAGCCGGCCCGAACTCTAGGCACGAATCGTTGACCGAAAATGCATGCAGGTCCCCTACCCTCTTGATGGAGGCCAGTGCAAGCAGGAGCACAGTTTTCAATGAAAGAAACTTTAGCTCAACTGAATGCAAAGGCTCGAATGGGGCCTGCTGTAGTGATTTAAGCACTAGAGACAGGTCCCAAGAGGGTATACAGGGGGGCCGGGATGGATTTAACCTCCTGGCCCCTCTAAGGAACCTGATGATGAGGTCATGCTTACCCAAAGACTTCCCATTCACAGGGTCATGGTACGCAGCAATAGCGGCAACCTGGACTTTGAGGGTGGAGGGAGACAGCCTTCGCTCCAACCCTTGCTGCAAAAAGGATAGCACGGCCGCAATCGGGCATCTTCGGGGGTCTTCTCGGCGAGAAGAACACCACTCAACGAACAGGTTCCACTTCAAGGCATAGGCGTGTCTCGTAGACGGTGCTCTTGCCGAAGTGATGGTGTTAACTACCTCTTGGGGTAGGTCACCTAGAACCTCCGCGTCCCGTCCAGGGACCAAACATGGAGTTTCCAAAGGTCTGGACGCGGGTGCCAAATGGTGCCCCGTCTCTGAGTCAGTAAATCCCTCCTCAGAGGAACCAGCCAAGGAGGAGCTGTCGAGAGGAGCACTAGTTCGGGGAACCAGGTCCGAGTAGGCCAATATGGCGCTACTAGTAAGACTTGCTCCTCGTCCTCCTGGACTTTGCACAACGTCTGTGCGAGAAGGCTCACTGGGGGAAACGCATACTTGCGTAGGTCCCGCGGCCAGCTGTGTGCCAGTGCGTCCGTGCCGAGAGTTCCCTCGGTCAGGGAGTAGAAAGCCTGGCAGTGAGAGGTCTCTGGAGCAGCAAACAGGTCTACCTGAGCGGCTCTGAACCGCCTCCAAATCAGCTGGACCGTCAGGGGATGGAGTCGCCATTCTCCCGGGAGCATTGCTCAAGACAGCTCGTCGGCTGTACGACTGAGCAGGCCTGGAATGTGAACAGCACGAAGTGACCTCAGAACCTTCTGACTCCAAAGGAGGAGGTGGCGGGCGAGTTGCAAGATGCGACGAGAGCGCAGACCACCTTGGTGGTTGATGTACGCAACAGTCGCAGTGTTGTCCAATCGGACCAGCACAGGCTTGCCTCGTAAGAGACCTTTGAGACGGTTCAAGGCAAGGTGCGTTGCTAACAACTCTAGGCAATTGATGTGCCACTGCAGCTGCGGGCCCGTCCAAACCCCTGAGACTGCATGCCCGTTGTACGTGGCCCCCCCGGCGGTGGTGGAGGCATGCGTGTAAACCACAGCATGCCTGGAGATCTGCTCTAGGGGCACCCCTGCCCATAGGAATGCCAGATCTGACCACGGAGTGAGGGTTTGGCGACAGGCCGGTGTAACTTGGACCCGGTGAGTGCCGCGCTTCCACGCCCACCTCGGGACTCGGCCATAAAGCCAGTGCCGGAGCGGTCTCATATGTGATAGGCCGAGCGGTGTAAGTGCCGCTGTGGCCACCATATGCCCCAGGAGCCTCTGAAAGAGTTTCAGTGGGACCGCCGTCCTGCTCTTGGACGTATTCAAGCAGGCTGGCACCGACCGCGCACGTTCCTCTGTGAGGCGTGCTGTCTGTTCGACCGAATCCAACTCCATACCGAGAAAAGAGATCCTCTGCAATGGTGAGAGTTTGCTCTTTTCCCAGCTGACCTGAAGGCCCAACAGGCTCAGGTGCCGGAGCACCACATCCCTGTGCTCGCACAACTGATCTCGAGACTGTGCTAGTATCAGCCAATTGAGAATGCGAACACTCTGCTCTCTGAGAGGAACGAGAGCTGCCTCCGTGACTTCCGTGAAGACACAGGGAGACTGGGACAGCCGGAAGGGCAGGACCTTGTACTGATATGCTAGTCCTTCGAACGCAAGCCGCAGAAAAGGTCTGTGGCGCGGAAATATGGACACATGAAAGTACACGTCCTTCAGGTCGATCGCTGCAAACCAATCTTGGGGACGGACGCACCTGAAAATGCGTTTCTGTGTCAACATTTTGAACTGTAGCCGATAGAGGGCCCGATTCAAAACTCGCAGATCCAAGACCGGTCGTAACCCACCGCTTTTCTTGGGTACAATGAGGTACGGGCTGTAAAGCCCCTTCCTCATATCGGCTGGAGGGACCGGCTCTATCGCGGCCTTCGCCAGTAGGACTGCGATCTCTTTCCGCAAGACAGGGGCATCGGACGCTTCCACTGTAGTGAAGCGGACACCGCAGAGCTTGGGGGGAAGCCGGGCGATCTGAATCGCATAGCCGAGGCTGATGGTTCGCAGAAGCCAGCGAGACGGGCTGGGTAGCGCTGACCAGGCGCCTAAGAACCGTACAAGCGGGACCAGCAGAACCACAGCCGTACCCGCAGTGGGGCAGCGAGGTGGAACACAGGGGCCCAACTCGGGCGGCTTGTGAGCAGGCCGGAGTGTGGTGCGAGTGTGGGGTGCAGGGCTCACCTGGTTCCACGGGTTGGCAGAGGGTGCGTGAGTAGGGCCTTTGTTGACGCTCTCGAACCGCCCGCAGCTGCCATCTGGCGAAGGAGGAGGATGAGTGAGGTCCGGTGCTTGGCCGTCCGCAACTCTCCGTGCCCTCCTGGGACCCAGAGAGGGAGGAAACTACTCTCCTGTCGAGATTTCCAAATTCTCCGCCTGGCCCTCCTCCAGGGGAGGGAGAGGTGCCTACACCATCCCCCAGAAAGCAGCTACCTCTCTCTGGGTCACCCGTCCCAGGGCCTCTTGCTCTTCTGCTTACCGTCAGGTTTGACGGGGGCCAGGACGGGAGGGGCAGCCTGCCTGTGCCCAGCTCAACGGCACCACTTGGAGGCTGCTGCAGATGCGACGCGTGAGCAGGGGCGGATGCAGGGGGCTGCCCTCGGCGACGAGCAGGCTGGGGCACTGCAGCCGGCGGGTGGGTGGAGATAGCAGCAGCTGCCCGCCGGGGCAGGATGTGTCGGATCGCCTCAGTCTGCTTCTGGGCAGCCGAGAATTGCTGGGCCAAAATCTCGACTGCGTCGCCGAAGAGGCCGGTCTGGGACACAGGGGCATTGAGAAACCGGACCTTGTCGGTGTCCCTCATGTCTGCCAGACCCAGCCACAGATGGCGCTCCTGGACCACTAATGTGGACATCGCACGACCCAGCGAACTCGCGGTGACCTTCGTCGCTCGAAGCGCAAGGTCAGTGGCGGTTCGGAGCTCTTCCAGAAGCGCTGGATCGTGACCACCCTCGTGCAGGTCTTTCAGTGCCTTAGCCTTGTGCACCTGCAGTAACGCCATAGCGTGTAAGGCGGAAGCAGCTTCCCCGCAAGCCACATAGGCACTGCCGGTCAGACCAGACGAGTGCCTACAGGCCCGGGAAGGGAGCACCGGGTCTCCACGCCAGGAGGCGGCGGACTTAGGACACAATTGCATCGCTACCGCCCGCTCCACCGACGGGATTCCTGAATACCCCTTCGCTGCACCGCCCTCGAGGGTGGTGAGGGAGGAGGAGCCCACCGGCTGGTTTCTGGCAGTAAAAGGTGCCATCCACGACTTGGTGAGCTCGTCATGCACTTCCGGAAAGAAAGGCACTGGGGTGGGGCGCTGAGAACCAGCGCGCACCACCCCGAGAAACCAATCATCCAGCCGTGAGGGCTCGGGACGCGGTGGGGGATTCCACTCGAGCCCTACCCTCTCGGCGGCCCGGGAAAGCATAGCTGCCACTTCGGGATCCGAATCAGGCTTTGTCACCATCCCAGAGGACGGTAGCGCAACCGAACCGTGATCCGACAGCTCTCCCTCCGATGCTGAGATCGACATCTGGTCGGGGGGAGTCCCACTGGATACCGCTGGTACGCTCCTTGAAGAGGGCCCAGCGCGTTCCGTGGGTTGCTCCACTGGATCGGAGGTGCTAGAGGAGTGATGGTCCCCAGAGGGTTGGTTCCCTGCGGGGTTTGCCACCACTGTGATCCTCAAACCACTCGCGCTACTGCCGGAAGTGGTTCTCGTCTGTCGGCCGCCAGAACGAGCCCCAGATCGCGGCCGCGGCAACGGGACTCCGCCCCCCTGAAGGTAGCGGAGCCTGGTTTGCAGCTCCGAGATGGTCATATTCCCGCAGTGAGAACATGACTCATCCACGAAAGCCACCTCAGCGTGCTCGACGCCCAGACACGTGAGGCAGCGATCGTGACCATCACCCGGTGCCAGGTAACGACCGCACCCAGAAACGCACGGGTGAAACGGCATCCTTATAAGGACGATCCGTCGTCTTTACAAAGACGCACCCGTGAAGCTCTTTTAGAGAGAATTTGCTCTTTTAGGAAATGCTCTTTCAGTGCTGAGGCGCACAGGGGGGATGGCCGCTTGCAACACGACCCAGATAGCAAATGACATGTGGCCCAGTTCTGGCCCACATCTCCCATATTCTTCTGGCCCACATACCGCGCGGAATGACGGCGATGACTCAACCTGAGTCTGGCTGACATATGTCAGCCACAACTGAACCAGATCTGGGCCACATCTCAGAAATGGTGTGGGTGACATCTGGGCCAGATCTGGCCCAGTTTTGTCTGACAGAAGTCAGCCACAACTGTACCAGATCCATGCCGCATCTCACAAATGGCATGGGCAACACCTGGCCCAGATGTCAACCACGCCATTTCTGAGATGTGGCCCAGATCCGTCCCAGTTGTGGCTGACTTCTGGGTTAGATATGGCCCATATTTACCCTTTCTAGACACAAAAGAATATGTAATTCATCCAGAATAAAGAAAACACTCATGTAGTCTAAACTGCTTTATTAAAATATAAAAATTAGACAAATAAATATACATACATGAATACAACTGCATGTATAGATATAAAACAAATACATTTACATTGTTACAAAATAAAAAAATACAGATAAATATTTATAAATATAGTTAAATACACATTAACATTACATTTACATTTAGCAGACACTTTTATCCAAAGCAACTTACAAATGAGGACAATGGAAGCAATCAAAATCAACAAAAGAGCAATGATACAGGTGCTGGTCATATAATTAGAGTATCATCAAAAAGTAGATTTATTTCACTAATTCCATTCAAAAAGTGAAACTTGTATATTATATTTATTTATTACACACAGACTGATATATTTCAAATGTTTATTTTTGTTTTAATTTTTACGTTTTTAACTGACAGCTAAGGAAAATCCCAAATTCAGACACGGCAGAGAGGAGTGAGTATGAGAAACATTCAGATACACAGGCTGATTCAGTCTTCTGAATTGGGAGTAGCGAACATGCATTATAAACTTCTTTCAAATTAGAATCTGTTGGGGAGATAAAATGTGCAAGATAACGTATATGTACTAATAAAAACATCAAACAAAAAGCATCAAACAAAAAATAATGTATCTTTTACTCTCCAGTACTGAAAGCAGAACTGATAAGGGAGCCCTTGATACGGTGACACAGCTCTTTCAAATTAACCTTACCTTTTTTGCAGTGGCGGTAGTTTGTATGTCCATCTATAGTTGCCATCATCTAAGGTCTTTTGAGTACTGGTATCATCTGAAGTCCTCACAAGTCCTGCAAGTCCTGTGCTGTGCAGTTTCTAATAACCCTGGGATGGACATTTGCAGAAACAGGAAGATTAGCATAGCTGCTGTTCATATCATTTCAGGCAATGTGCCCTTTTTACTATTTCATCAATGGAGTACATTGAGTACTATTTTTAATCTAGTAGGTTTAAACTGAAATAATTTTTCTAGATCCCTTAATAAACATTATTTGTTGTCTGTTTTTGGGGAACAGACAAATTCTCTATAGAATGGACTGCATATGCCAGAGTAACATTTAATACTTTTTAATAAAATTTAACTGGGAGGAACATCATAACTGTAATTTACACAACCATTCAAGAGTTTGGGTACTGTAAGATATTTTATGCCTTTATAAAAAATCTCTTATGCTCACCACGGCTCCATTTATTGAATCGAATTACAGTAAAATAGTAACACTGTGACTATTACAATTCAAAACAACTCTTTTCTATGTGAATATTATGTTAAAATGTCATTTATTCCTTTGATCAAAGCTGAATTTTCAGCATCATTACTCCAGTCTTCAGTGACACATCTTCAGAAATCATTCTAATATGATGATTTACTGCTCAAGAAACATTTCTGATTATGATCAATGTTAAAATACAGACGTGCTGAAATTCGTTGTTACATAGACTCCAAACATTTGAATGTTAGTGTTACATGCATCAAATTGTTCAAAATCATCTGTTTCAAATAAATGCAGGTCTTTTGAACTTTGTATTCATCTGTGAATCCTGAAAATTAACGGTTTCCACAAAAAAAAATGAAGCAGCACAACTGTTTCAACGCTGATAATAAGTTTCTTGAGCAGCAAATCAGCATTTCTGAGGGATCCACGTGACACTGAAGACTGTAGGAATGATGCTAAAAATACAGCTGCGCATCATAGGAATAAATTAGTTTATAATGTATTCACATAGAAAACAGCTATTTTAAATTGTAATAATATTTCACAATATTACTCTTTTTACATATTTTAATCAAATAATTACTACAGAGGTGAGCAGAAGATAATTATTACAAATTGTTAGCTAGCTTTTGAATACTAGTGTACTGTATATTTGAGGTTTGACTTACTGTACTAGTCTTATGGTCAATAGCATCTTGGAGATGTTGTCTTACAGTAGGTTCACTCCGACTCTGCTGGATGCAGCAGGCCATCAGCACTGGAGAATCTAGGAACAAAACAAGCAATTTGACACACAGCCAACAATATTTAGTCTGCAGTTCCAGGTTTATTAGATGGAAACAAGCTGGAGCAGGTGAAATGCAAAAAATAAATAAATAAAATAACAGATTCATTGCAATATATGTTGTGAAAAAAATGTATAGGTTACTTAACCTTTTCAGCGCTTCCTAGATCTCTGTCAGCAGCTCCCTTCAGAAATATTAAAATCTTGGACACTCCCTTCTGTTGTAGAAGGATTATTTTGTCACTGTTGAAATCGCAGAACAGTTTTATGTTTACCATAAAAGATTAAAACAACTTTAGTTTTCTGCCAATTTTCGCGCTCCTTGATAACGTGACGTCATCGATAAACAGTAAAGTGTAAATGTTAAGGTTAAATAAGTTAAGCAATTTCCAATCATCCATTGAAAGATTACCAACAAAACAGTCAAAAGCTATCATCTACAGATGAAGATTTGATTAAAAGCCCAAACTTTCATAAATAAGACCACAATAGAGTTATCATACCTGACCATACGTCGTCTGAAAACGGTAGAAATGCTAACGGACTTTTTCGAAGACATTAAACCATTCCTATAAAGTAAATAAACAACAGAAGCGAGTCAAATACAAGTAAGAGAAGTGTCAACAACAGTTATAAGTAATATTTGTGTGATTTTATGGACTTAACTCACCTGAAAACAGTGTAATCAGCGAGAAACGGGGTGTTTCCTTGTGATATTTGCAGTGTTGGGCTCCGTTTCCATGGCAACTCCATTCGGTCCACGCGCACGCCCATGAAAGCACGTCACGAATTAAAAGTCACACGCTTACGTCACATAAATAAACATATGAATAAACATATGCCCCTTAATTTTTTTCTGTAAGTGGGGGCGCGGCCATTTGTAGATTTAATGTGTCTGGCTTTCGTTGTCATTCCAGCTATATTAGCTGTACAAACAGCTGTACTGTTGCAAACTTCTGTATCTTACCATGTTATTTTTAATGTATTGCCTTAATTATGAACGTACTGGTTTGTAGTGCAAACAGTTTTACCGTTTACTGCACTTTGTTCTTCTTGTTATTTCCCTATAACCATGACCATAAGTCTCACACATTCACATACAATTGCTTGGTGGATAAAATTAGATCACTACATAATTCAAAATGTCATTCAATTATGATATTGCTAATTTAAAATTCATTTTGTAGTTCTATAGCCCAGTGCAAAATGCCAGGCCTGCACATAATAGTGGGACAAAGTGGCACTTTTATAGTTGAAG
This sequence comes from Carassius auratus, assembly GCF_003368295.1. NCBI lineage: Eukaryota > Metazoa > Chordata > Actinopteri > Cypriniformes > Cyprinidae > Carassius > Carassius auratus. The sequence goes on along the minus strand of NC_039276.1, from coordinate 12,794,160 downwards.
ATTTTGTATTGTTGTTTTTACGAGCACTCATATATGTATGTAAGTGTGTGAGTATATATATATATATATATATATATATATATATATATATATGTATATATATGTGTGTGTGTGTGTGTGTGTGTGTGTGCGTGTGTGTGTGTATAAGGTGCATCTTGAAGAAATGTGAATATCATGAAAAAAGTTCATTTTTTGTAACTTTTTTATTAAAAATTGAAATTTTTATATATTCTAAAGATTCATTTTTTTTTTTTTTGATGATGATGATTAGAGCTTAATTTAATGAATGTAATTATTGCATTTAAAAGTATATAAAAAAGGAGTTAAACAAATATTATTTAATTCTTTAAAATTATTTTTAAAGAAACTTTGTCCTGTGGTGTGACAGTACAGGTGTCACAATGGAGGACTTTTTTTTTTTTTTTTATCACACCAAAGGACGTTTCAGCCTTTTCTGTCAATTAATGACCTTGCTATTCCAAGCTAACCTGTCATTAGTGGGAAGCAAGACACATTTGCAAAATATTCTAGGATTATGTAGCTTAACATGCACTTTTTAATAAAAAAAATATATATAATTTAGGGGTGTCATATTAATGCACAACAAAGCATAAAACATTTGTAGTGGTTCCAAAAAAGTTCAAAGGACATGGTGTCACACCAGAGGACATGGTACAAAAATGTAAAAAAATCAAATAACATTGCAGCTTCATAACAGGTCCGTGTAGGTCAAATAAATGTGTGTATGTATTTATATTATGTGTCCTGAAATATTATGGGCGTCCAGTTCTCAAAATAGTTTTAGAACCACTGACTGGTAAAGTAAGGTGATCTGCCAGGACGTGTCTTCAGAAAATGGCACATCTGGTCACCTGGTATAGGCCATATCTGGCCCACATACAACAAGCCAGAACTCAACCTAAAACCGGTTTGTCACACACGGGCCAGATCTGGCCCACACACAGCAAGCCACAACTCAAAATAAAGCCGGTTTGTCGCACACGGGCCAGATCTGGCCCACACACAGCAAGCCACGACTCAAACTAAAGCCGGTTTGTTGCACACGGGCCAGATCTGGCCCATAAACAGCATGCCACAACTCAAACTATAACCAGCTTGATGTGTGTGGGCCAGAGATGGCCCATATAACCTCTGCCGCTGCCAGAACTGAGCCAGATGTGCCATAGTTGGCCCAGATGAGGCCCGGATATGTTTGCTATCTGGGGACAGGGGTAGTGCAACCTGAAGTGTGCAAATCCACTCGACACAGGAACGACCGCCGCTGAAGCGCCGTCTCGCCAACACACGAAGCTTCCGAGAGCGTGCTGAACCCGTAGTTTACAGCAGACACAGTTGAGCAGAGCGATACTAACGCTCGGCTCCGAAGCGAAAAGCTGGTATGCATTGCACCTGCTGCCCTCTTATACTCACGCAGTGATCAGCGGCAGCTGGATGCAATAATTGCATGCCAATGTGCATTGGCTCGTTTAGTTTACACTCGAAGTAGATTGGTCTATCGAAGCGATATCCCATATTCGTCGGTCATCCGACGTGGCGTCGAGAGTGACCGACTGAAAGGGAACACATTTTTACTCAAATCAATCAAAATGCATATATATATATTTATATATATATATATATATATATATATATATATATATATATATATATAGATAGATAGATAGATAGATAGATAGATAGATAGATAGATAGATAGATAGATAGAAATCTGTATATAGTTCTGACTGCAAGAAGTAATAAAATACAATAGTACATATCACATCTCTAAATCTCATCTTAAATTTTCATTCTGACTGCTAATAGTCTATTAAAGCTGTGTCTGACACATGTATTGTGGAATATTAGATATTATAGTTATCTTGGAGTGAGAGAAAACACCAATGCTTTATAAACACACGCGTGCGCACACACACATACACACACACACACACACACACACACACACACACACACACACACACACACACACACACACACACACACACACACACACACATTTATTTCTCCAGGCAAAAACATGCAACACTGCTCCCCAGTCCCCTTCCACTCCCACTCCGCTCCATTCACATACTTTGCATTAGAGTATGAAAACTGAAATTGTATTTCATATGAAATACAAAAAAAAAAAAAAAAAAAAAATGAATATAGTACTTGAATATGGTAATTTTACCATACTAACAAAGACTTTTAATCATATTCACCATATTCACAATACCTCATTGATTAAATAACCCAGAATAGTCCCTTTAACCGCAGCAACATGTACTAATTCACATGATTAAACCACTTCTGTGCAGAAGTATATAAAAGCTTCAATAAAAGCCAGAAAATGGTGCATTTACCATCAAGCACCTTTAAATAGCACTTCAGAATAATCAAACACTATAGGATCAAGTTCTCTCATTTGAAAAATACAGATATAGCACACATTCAATGTGTCACTGAGCTAATTGAGGAGGTTAAGGGATTGTGGGTAAAGGACTTGTAGTGGCTTGCAAGTAGGTGAAAGGGGATCTACATGTCCTTCAGAAATGCATCAACGGTTATTCACTACTAATGTTAATGTCTGTCAGCTGGGATGCCACCAAGATCCTCTTGTGTAGAAGGAGACTTGATTGACATGCACAAGCTATTTTTTTTCCGTCAGATTATCAGTCATGGGAGTGAGGTGTTGGTGTTGACTTACACATTTATTCATGAAGAGTGCCATACTGTAGATGTGTGCAAACCAATGGTTGTGTGTGTGTTTCAGTGTGTGTACATGTGTAACTGTAGACAGACAGATAAAATGGATCTTCTGGGTTTTGAAATGTTAAAATGTGATACCTAGTTTATACTTCAGCCAGGATGTGGTTTGCATTTGTTGTCTTTGTGGACTTTGTGACGTGTTTAATTTACACACATCGGATCAAAGTCTTTAGATATATCGTGACTCTTAAAATAAGAAATGAAAAAAAAAAAAAAAAGTGTCTTAATGCACTTCTGTGGTTCTTTGGAAAACATGTACTGGTGTTTCAAAGAACCTAGACTTCACTTTTCCATAGCAATGAGAACTATACAATGATCTGAAAGACTTCTGATGTACTGTGACATGGAGAATTTTTTTTTTTGTATTATTATTTCTAAAGAGGCATACTGCTATCTCAAGATTCAAGTTATTTTTAAAGCAATAGTTGACAAAATTGCAAATTTAAAATAAAAAAGGGCCTAATAAACCTGGAATTGCATACTTTGCATACTTTTGGCTCTTTGGTTTATGCTAAATGCATAAATGTAAAAAATAAAAAAATAAAAAAATAATAAAAACACATATGCACTTAAACAATAGAGCATGATATCAGCAACACTGGGTTCAATACCTTTGGAAGGCATAATTCAATTAACAAGTTCAAAATATCTAGAAATCTTATATATAAATGATGACAGTAAATTATGACAGAATTCGTATTTTGGGTGAATTAGTCCTTTAGGACTATGATTGTACTAAACTTCTAATATTCCTCCATGTAATTGCAATCTTACATTTATAACTGCATTTATAATTGTTCCATATTCCAGATGACTTATTACCACATCATCATTATTAGATGTATGTTTCATTTGATTGCGTGGTTTCTGCGGCATTCTATTAATTAGCTATTTATTAGTCATGTTAGCTGCATTGACTTTGATATTAAAATAAAATGTATTTTATATTATATATTACATATTTACACTAATACTCACAGTTCTATGGCCTTGTTCCACATGATGACATATCCAGACAAAACGAAGGATTCTATGTTCACTATGTGCGTATTTCCACGCTCTGTCCCCACGTAAAGCCACTTACTTTGAAATGGAAGATGACAAAATGTGATCCTAAAAGAGAGAAGAAAAGAAGAGGAATCATATATGTGAAAGAGAGAAGGAGAGAAGAGTTAACAAAGGATATGTCAGCATCATATTAAATTATGTAATTAATATCTCACTATATAGAACCAGCAAGCCGATAATGGCCATTCTAATATACTTCAAAGTTTTTATTCATATGCATATTTTATCCAATTGCAGTCAACATGTTCTTCAGGAAGCTGCAGATGTAATTACAAAATCCCAAAAGAAATTAAATTATTGTGAATGTATTCATTACCAGAATGTTGTTAAATAGTGAACCAGACAAATTATGTGTGTGTAAGTTTAGTCCTCCTCAAACTCAAACATTTATCAACGATGATGTCTTTGTTCATCTTTTGAAGGTGAACTGTTAATTAAAATCTGAACCACAATATGGCCTTGTGTGATTATTAAACTGGAAAAAGGCTTCAACTGAATGAAATAAATATATGTTCTGGATGCAGTGTGGGCTTCAAAGTGAAGTGGCGCTCTGTTTTGTCTCTCGACTATTACACAAGCACACATGTGCCATATGATAGAATGTTTTCATACGTTGCCTATTTCAATGGTCTCATAGAGTGTTTTCAATACATGAATTCTGTGCACAAATTCCATCACTGAACGGGGTTTGAGTTTGTTTCTTTAAATTCCTTTTCAATCTTTTGTGTAGCTTGCTTTTAATGTGCATGTGAAAAATAGTCCAGGTAAACATTCATGTAATTCCAAACGTTTTCTTTTGATGTGTGTTGCTTTACAAACCTGACAGAGATGAGTCTCTTTCTCTGCCAGGTTTATAAAATAACTCTTCCCAACAAAACACCATGCAAACTTCAAAATTGCTCATTTCTGTGAAGATGATTATTTAATCTTGAAAATAAATTTGATTCATTACTTTATTTTTTTTTTACCAGAGCCCAAACCTCACAGTCTAATTTCTTGCAGTCATTCTGTAGTTTTCTGTTTCTTTAGCAGTTGGAAGTATCACTTATCACACTTGTTCATGGTGTTGCCTGGTCTATCTCTGCTCAAGGGCTCATGCCAGTCAAACGTCAACCCCTCTTGGGTACACTTGTGTGTATTTTGGGATGCAATTAATTGGAACACGATTAACCCCAAGACAAAATAGAGCTAATGAGACATGAATGAGATAAGAGAGGAGACACTGACTTATATTTTTGCATGTGTTTTTAAGTATGTTTCTAATTCCCAGCGATACAATTCAGACCATTCAACCCAGTGTTCTCTATTCCAGAAAACCATGAATATAATGTAAATTGATTCCCCCATGGTGGTGTGTTTATGTGTGTTTATTTTCATAGCATGCTGCTGTCTCCACACTGTCATCAAAAGGTTAAAAGAAGAGAGTAAGATTATATTTGCCTGACGCACACTACGTTAATTGCTAAATAATTACAAAATTAGGCTGTCTATTAGCACTCTGATTTATCTCTGGTACTGTCACAGCAGAAAATCTCCAGGGAATGTGCCTAATAACATGCCACATATTTCTACACGTGTCAACAGAACTTAGCATTAAAACTGAGGTGAGCACTACTTAGTCTTAATGCTGAACATGACATATTTATGTTTCATTCTTTAAATATTATGTTGTTAACTGTGGCTCTCGGATATATGAACTTCTGACTCAATTAGTGCAGAAAAAAATGGAGGGAGGGACAAGACTGAAGCTTTGCGAATAATGAGCATAACTGGAAAAAATATGACTGTGTACATCCACTTTAATGCCACAGCTCTGTGACAGATGTAACACATACATATTCTTGATAATATGAAGTATCTGGTGAGTAATTAGGAAAATGATCGATTAAACTATCACATATCAAGGTTCTGTTTGAGGTCTGTTCATGCTGAAATCCATCCAGTGGCATCATCCATCTTCCTTATAAGCAAGTTAACTAGAAAATAAAGACCAGCACACGGTAATTCGCTGCTGTCCACAATCATTACATCTCTCTCTGTTTTCCTCCCCTCACGCCCCTGGGGTCCTCAGGCAGTCGGGGTGATTGGAAATGAAGGTTGTGTGTCGCTGGACAGAAAACTAAACTTGTCAGGCTAAGAATGCTAATGGAGCACCTGGCCACACTATTTTCTGTTTCTGAATGCAACACATGGAAAACCCAGATTAGAAAATAATTATCATGGTGATAATGGCATTTAGGGAGCAACTGTTCCAAAATGCTCTTTTGTTGCTTCTGTTGATAACTAATTTAACCTGTTGTAGGCTTCTGTGGAAGCCAAGGTCAAAACCACACAGGCCAAAAAAGACGTGAATATGTCTGATTGGATAAAAATCATAGTGCAGGATCAATACTTTTTTGTTTTTCAGAACTGTTTGCTAAAGAGAGAGAGAGAGAGAGAGAAAGTGAAGATTTTAAGTATGTAACGACCATTTAAAATTTGATGCAAAGGGAACTTTTTTTATGGGGGGGGGGGGGGGCTCTTTTTTTTACATTTGTGAAAATACAATAATCCTGAAAAAACAGTACAGTTTCCATAAAAATAATAAGCAGCCCAACAAATGCTTTCAACACTGATAATAATAAAAATGCTTCTTGAGCATGATTTCTGAAAAATCATGTGACACTAAAGATTGGAGATATCTGCTGAAAATTATTTGGTTTTGCATTAGAGGAATACATTTTATTTAAATATATTAAAATATAAAACTGTTATTTTAAATTGTAAATATATATCAAAATACTAATATCAAATACATACAGCCTTGTTAAATTAGCATAGTCTTTCAAAAACTAACGAAATAAATAATACATTCTCAAAGACCCCAAAATTTTGAATAGTACTATACTGTATATCCGTATAATTTTGTCAATATTGAAGACCCATTTCAAAAAGCACCCCTGAATGAAACTAAGCTTGCAAATATTTTTGTGCTGTATATTTTGGGCCAAACATGCCTTGGATACAAATCATAGGACTACAGAATTCTGTTGTGTGATGAAAGGGTCTTGTATTTTTGCTACAGACAAGCATGCTGAGTGTCTTGAATCAGTCTTATAGCCCCCCTGAGTCTCTCTCCTGACCCTGCTGAGCTGAAAATCTCTTGTCATCTGAAACAGCCGCGCATGAAAGTATGCACCCAACCGTGTTCACACACACACTCAGACAGGCACCTACTGATCTGAGAAACATTTCTCATTACATTTGAATTTGCATAATTTTAATAATGCCAAATATAAAATACTTCAGGGTCAAAGCATGCACATAAGACAGAAGAAATCCCTGTCAATGTGTGTGTGAAATTGACACGGTAGGAGAAACCATGACTTTATTTGTTTGTTCCAGACGGTCTGATGAGGTGATGAGCACAATCATCAGTTATTACAGAGGGGAACAAAGCTTATTAGCCGTACCCAGAACACACAGAGCATATACAAATCTCTATCACATGCCACCTCATACTGATATTCGTAAGCTTGCAGGCTTCAGATGAGTGTAAGCCAAAGTTTTAATAATGTTATATTTTAAGTTCTGTTACACAATATGCTTTAAGACATTCATTTGGTTGCATGTGAGCATAATTTTTAGCTTCTCTCTTTCACATTGCATTTTTTTTTTTTTTTTACATTTTTAAGTCTGAAAATAATTATCCACTGGATGTTATGAAGATGCTAATTCATATGGGAGTGCACAACTTTACACAAATGTGCACAGACAACATAATAAATCTTAGTTTGGCATCTTCTGTTGAGCTACAAAATGTCATGGAGCATTTTGTCATTTAGCTGTTTTGCCACAATTATTCTTGTGCCAAAATAGTAGTCATTTTTTTCTTTTCTCATGAACATTTTCCCACCCTTTCTCTGACCCTAATAATTAAACTGTTATTAATTGTATTATTATTATTATTATTATTATTATTATTATTATTATTTTTTTTTTTTTTTTTTTTTTGCTGTCATGCCTTTAAAGGCTGGGACCAAACGGCAACCTCCCGCTCTCTCTCATGAAGCCAAAATGGAAGTGACTTAACCATAATTCGTAAACTGGTCACTAAAGCCTGGCTGCAGAAGGGAGTCAATTCCATAGGAGTCGTTCCATGTTAAAATACTCAAATTTACAGCAGAAAAAAAAAAAAAAAAAAAAAAAAAAAAAAAAAAAAAAAAAATATATATATATATATATATATATATATATATATATATATATATATATATATATATATATGTGTGTGTGTGTGTGTGTGTGTGTGTGTGTGTGTGTGTGTGTGTGTGTGTGTGTGTGTGTGTGTGTTTACAGCCTGGTTAAAAAAAAAAATTTGGTCTATATAGCAAATTTTGCCATTCAAATGAGGGGGGTGAATTTTTTAAACTGTTCATTTTAAATTATATTAATCCTTAAAGATCTTCATAATTAAGGGCGTGGCCACTTGAGTGACAGGTGGATTGCTGCTGCTGTCACAACTGTGGAGCCAAGTGGGCATGGGTTCAACAACCACCTCCCACCTTTTGCCCATTTTCGATTATCCGGGAGTGACATGCAGTTGCTCACTGCCAAGATGGCGACAGCATACTCCGCCCACTTTGAGCTTCAAAAACGCTCTTCAGAAACGACGGGTGATGTAATGGACACTATGTCCATGTTTTTATACAGTCTATGGACACACCAAGCTGAGAAAGAACTTCAAAGAACTAGTGATGTCACCTCAAGTCGGCAGCGTCGGACCAAAAAGCTGCGTTCATACTGTACAGACTACAGCCAACGGCAAACTAATATGTGCATTCTGTGCTTGCTTGAGAGGAACTGACTGTCTATATCAGCAGCTATCAATAGTATATATTCATCATTCAAAAGGATAAACCGAAACAAAGATATATATTAAAAAAATTATCATAAAACAACTTGTGCTAAAAATGTGACATACAAACTCTTAAAATCAGACTAAAATGGTCATACTGCTAGAAGGCTAAAGGTTCATCCTGATTAATCATCTTCAACAGTAATGTTCCTGTGGCTCAGTTGTAGAGCGTTGTGTTAGCAGTGCAAAAGGTTGGGGGTTAAATTTCCAGAGAACACATGTTCTGATAAAAAAAAGTGTATAACCTGAATATACTGTAAGTCACTTTAGATTAAAATGTCTGATAAATGTACAGTATCTGCTATCAAATGCATTTCACTTAAGGGTAACTCATGTCACACTATTTCAATAAACACTTTATTTCCTTTTCCACTGCAATCAATGTAGTGATAAGACGCCACATTTGGACAAGGTCCTCTTACACATCAAATGATTAGGCAGTGAAGGAATCAACAACAACAACAACAAAAATAATAATAATAATAATAAAGAATGGCTGTTCTTGGCTTTCTCTTCAACTCACTCAAGGTCTCTCTGTCTGTAAAGAACACATCAGTATCTCTGTTAAAACTTCCTAAAAGTTTTCTACATTTCTATACAGTACAACACGAATAGATCATTACCCATAATGCCACTGTCAAAATTCACAGTCCTGAATGAGAGCGATATTTATTAGAGCTGACCCTGACTCATTCAACAAGGGACACAGAGTAACAAAAGCCACATTAGTCATACTTAGTGGGTCAGTTTCCATTGCATGAATAGTGCACAGTTTGACAAGCTGGGGAAGAGTCGTGATAAGAAAATTAAATGAGGGATTAAAATAAGAAGTTATGATCAGCGGATAAAGATCCCATTAAATGTTTAACAAAATAAAATTTCTATTTCAGTGTTGACATATTTACAAAAGTACATATTTTATATATAAAATAATTATATAAATAAGTATGCATTAATTTTAAAATATTATACATTTAAATGCAGTCTATTATGTATAAATGAATATTATACATGCACAACAAAAATGCTAATGCTTAAATCAGGGTAACATAGTAAGGATAATACTATATTTGTTATGATGTATTTATGTTTTTATTTAATAAATACTGTATTGTGTCCATTGCATTTTAAGAGAAGAAAATCCTCACTTCTTGCTCAGAAACAAACCAGAAGAGAGAAAACAGGAGCTACAACTTTTTAAAATATTGAGTCTTGGCTTCACTCTGCAGCCTTGAGCTATCGGTGTTTACTTTATCACATATTCACTCTGACCAATGCTCTGCAGCCTTGGGCAGTCAGCAACTTCTCCTCAAGTTGAAATATTAAGATGGATTCTCACATTCAATGTAAAATTATATATATATATATATATATATATATATATATATATATATATATATATAAATGATGAAATCCTTGGGAAGTTCATTTTTGACTTGATACATTATGTGTGCTCTGTGCACAGTTGTGTACTGTATATAAGCTATACTCACCTCTCTCTGTTGAATTTGAGAGAGTGTAGGATAGCCGGACGTCGCTGTCGCAAGTTCCAGAGATGCAGTGTGTCATCTGCACAAGCTGTGACCAGCGCCCCCTATGGACACAACAATACTCAATCCATGCAATGAGACTGCAAAGTTCACACCAATATAAACATTCATTAACAAAGACAGTTAAACAAATTTGTGACACTTAGACTGTTTTCTTTTTTTTTTTTTTTTTTTTTTTTCAGTTGTCAGCAGCACAACTCGTAGCATAAGCCACTGTGCTTCTTCAAGTGCAAAAACTATATTAAACATGTCAGTTTTCTGTTTGTGACCTAAAATCATGCATTTTACTATGTACATTATAACACAACTGGAATTGAATTGCTTATGCTTAACGTTTACTACAGTATGTGTTTCCCTTTCCACTTCAATTTCCTAAAATTCACTTTCTATAATGGGGGAAATTATGAAGTGTACAAAATGCATCTTCCAGGCCACAAATTAAATATGAGTTTACTTAAATAGTTGCTAGGAAATAATAAACCTTAATTTATTCTGTGACATCAATATGTTTCAGTTTGTATAACTCTGCTGCTTTCCCATGCATTTCATGCATATTTCATGATATTAAAATCCTCCTTGGATAGAGACTGAAACAGTCTAAAGACAGAGAACTGCCAAAAGTAGCTCTGTGCTCTATGCATTTCAGGACTTAGGATGGTGTTTGTTGTTAATGGGGGACAGAACGAGGGGAGAGAGAGCAAAACAGTGCTGCAAGTGTCTTAAAAATCTCTTTTCCTCCATGCCTGACACCATCAGGATGACAAAGGTCTCTCTGACCCATTATCTGGAATCCCTATTAAATTTTGAAGCCTGTATCTAATTTTCTTTTCAAATGCTGGCCACAATGTTCAGGAAGCAAATAATACAGCACAAACCTGGAAAAAATGAGTGAAATTTCATGTTGTGGATGAAAACATGTTAGTATTAATCTGAACTTGTTTCGTCAAATCATTGCAGAATTTGAAGGAGATCTAGGTCCAGCAAGAAGTCCATAAACAGTTTATTTTCTTCACAACTTGTGGTTTTGTCTCCATCTTTGTTCCCTTGTCTGTCTCTCAGTGCACTGAATCCAGATCCATCAGTCAGGTGACTGACAACTGTGTTTCCATGGAGATGGTGTTTAGGTAAACACAGATTGCACCAGTAGCCCAAAGGACATCAACAGAGAAAAAGAGTTGTCAAGTGGGAATTTTAGTTGTGCGGTGTCAAAGTCAATGTGAATTCCCTATCATGACCCATTTTAATTCTGTAACATGATATTTTCCAAGTGAAATGGGATTTTCGACAGGAAAATACAAGTAGAGTCTGACTAGATTGTTTACTTCAGTATCTGGTTAGACAATAAAAATGCTGCACGTCAAGATTAAATCAATTTAAATAAAATGTAAATATAAGATTAAATAAAACAAATCTAAGAAGAAGTACTAAAATATCTAAAACTATAGCTGAAGTAAAATAAAGCCAAATATAAATAGCAAAAAAAAAAAAAAAAAAAGACTTAGGCACATAACTACAGTAAATGATTAAAATGTATAGAAGATTAATTAATATTAATATATAACACCGTATAATACAGTTTGCTAAAAACATGGCCTAAGTGATGTCAGCAGGAAAGTAAATTTGTTTCAGAAGATAAAGTTACAAGACAAACATATTTTTCTTTGAATAAACACACTATGATGGATCACATTCACAATTAGACCAGGGACTTGCATAAAGAAATTTGGGTTATTTTGATTTCATATTCACTTTAAGATGAAGGAAGGTTGTGAAAATGAAGTTACAGTAGAACACTAATGAAATTAGTGTTGTAATCCACTGTGTGGGATATATTATATAATTGTAACCGTCTGGTTAGTGAGGTACCATCCATTGTAATGAAGAATGTTATTTAAAGCAATAATTCAGTGTTGGTAATAAAATCAGTATGAATGAAAACTGAATACCTGAAGTGTAATGTCTAAATGATGCACCTCTGGATAAAATGTCAAGAATGTGTGTGCACAATATTTGTTAGGGGTGTAACAATATTTAAATGTGCAGAAATGTGTGCAGAACAAATCTGTCATATGGGCTACATGAAATTGTATAGTAATGTAAATGTATAGGCCATGTTGCAGCATGTTATTAAATCTTCATGGCTAGAACAGTCAAGTTCACTCACAGCCTTTTGTGGAACTTTAAGTTGCAATATTTGCATTATGCAGAATATTAATAACTATGAGTGGGACTGTAATATACTTTATAATGAGAACATTATTATAATAAAACTCTTTGAGTTTGTTGCCGTTTCTTTGCACGTTGTTGCATGAAGAACGTGTCCACAACAGGAGTTCCGTATTCAGAGCAGCACAGACATTTTCACTTGTGCATTCGGGTCATTTTGATCCAAACCGTGGAATTGGTATATCATTACACCCCTTTTATTTGTCCAATCAATTTCTAGTCTCATATCTCACTAAATGAGATGATTTTCAGTGTCTGGTATAACATCTGCTTCTTATTGTACACAATTCATCAAAGCATGATATTCCGAGGAAAAAAACAAATATTTGTCTTTGTCATTTTTAATCAAAATGCATGTGTTGCAAAATGCAAAATGCATGTGAATGTTCTCTTCATTTGAAACAACTTCCCATCATCATCTAAACAAAGCAATGCCAAATAACTATTTATACATCAGTATAGGCAACTATTTTAGGTACAGTAATACAACTTTTTGGAAATCTCATCACTAGTTAACAGTACACAGTAATTCAATGTTGGTTAATATTAATTAAATAAAAAATAGCAAGTAAAATAAATAAATAAATAAAGGAAAAGGAACACTTTAGGATGCTGTAGGGTGAACTTGACCTTTAACCTGTACATCCTCATCGTAATCTCAGGCCTCAGTAGGTAAGAAGCTCAAATAAATCTGGCCTTATTCCTGAGGCAAAGATTTCATCAGCTCCACAACTGACTGCAGATTCAGGACGGGCTCCACTTTTCACCGACTGATGCATTTCCAATGGATGTAAAATCTGCCCTAATTGTTTTCTCTTTGAATAATCTCCTTAACTGTCACAAAAGTAAAATTGCTTGCAAATACCATTTTCTTTTGAGTTCAGATGTGTTTATATGGGCTGACAGAAAGGATACAGAATTGGATGGCGAGAGTGGAGAGCATACCTAAATTGCTGTATTCCAAAATGGCCACCATGGCAACTCTCCCACTTTCCCTCTTTTGTTAACTTCTCGTTATTCATGAGATGATGTGGCGAGTGTACATAAGAGCGAGACAGAGAGGCTGAGAAACATTCAGCACTTGACAAGTCTGATGGGAAGTAATGACTGACTGCATTAACACCACAGGGCTGAGAGGGAAGGGCGGCTCTTGACCTAAACGTATTCCTCTGCAGATCTGAGCGTGCATTTACACAAACACAAACTGTCTATCCTAAAGTACAAATTAGAGCACAGACATATGCACTTTGTGTGCTTTCTACATATGCTATATATACTCCTACATGTTTTCTTCACATACTGTGTACATAAAAAAAAAAAAAAAAGTGCATTAAAATATGTGTGCCTGCAAGTATGGGTGTCCGGTACCTCATTGATGAGAAACTGCAGTTGGAGGACTGCCGCCCCACTCTCATGCTGGCAATGACAGTCCACTCCTGGCCGTCCCAGACTGATGACATCAGAGCGTTAAGGAAAAGAGGTCGCTTACAATGAAACTTTAATGCTTCAAGGTAGTACTTTCAACACTTTCCATACAGCATTAAAAACTGTATTAAACAGACAGACAGCATAGTGACTCAAGTAAAAACTGTCTGAAGGACTATTGATGAAGTTTGAAATCTCGAAAAAAAAAAAAAAAACTCAGTTTGGTGTGTGTAACAGAAAGAGAGAGGGAGAGCGCAAATCTATGCCACAAGTTCATGGACTCATAAAATGACATTAACAGTGCTGACTCCAAAAGCAGCTGCTCACACTGTTTTAAACAGATCTTCCTGTAGGAATGTGTTTAATGATTTATCTCAACTGTCCACAGATACACTCACACACAGCAATTGATCACAATGCAGTGGGAAAAGGAAGAGCATGATGCCATTTTTCTCTCCTCTTATCTAAATGTGTGTACACACAGCTGTGTCCGATCACTACACAAGACAGTAAAATACTGTAATAACAAAGGAAAATGCTTTCATGACAGAAACAAGGTCAAACCCCTCCAGTTCCATCCAGAAAGTGTTTTATATAAATATCCACCTATATAGTGTACTGTATTTACTTTCTATTTATCAAAGAATCCTGAAAAAAATGCATGAAAGTTTCCACAATAATAAACCGCTCTCAAAACTGAAAGTAATAAGAAATGCTTCTTGAGCATATATATATATATATATATATATATATAATTAAAAGCCTATAGTAATGACTAAAATGTACATTTAAAATTAAAATCAACATTTACTGTTTTCACTGTAGTTTTGTAATAAATCCAGACTTGATGAGCATAAGAGAGACTTCTTAAAAAAAAAAAAAAAAAAAAAAAAAAATCTTACAGGCCCCCAAAACAATGTATGTCTATTTTAACCCGCAAGGTTTATTGCAGGTAAACACCTAAACTACAGATATAAATGCACAGCTGTAGTCTAGGTGACAACAAAAAAGCAAAGTTATATTAAAATAAATGCCTGCCACATGCAAATATGTAAATCTGTTGTGATCCTTGTTTTCACTCTGAGGCTAAAACCTGGCAGTGTATAAAATATTTACAATACTAACTTCCTTTAAACTGTGCAAACTCTCTCCAAAACACTTCTGTCCAGAGACATGTCAATGTATCCG
This sequence comes from Carassius auratus, assembly GCF_003368295.1. Lineage (NCBI taxonomy): Eukaryota > Metazoa > Chordata > Actinopteri > Cypriniformes > Cyprinidae > Carassius > Carassius auratus. The sequence goes on along the minus strand of NC_039276.1, from coordinate 12,779,037 downwards.
AACATGCAAAATGATTGACAGCCACAGATGCACCTTCAGGGTTTTTTATTTTTTGGGGGAGGGTGTAATGCATGGCCTCAGAATTGTTTTTTTTTTTTTGTTTTTTGTTTTTTTAGGGCTGTCACAGAGACAGGTGTGATTTTGCAGCACTAATATATTTCAATGATAGACCATTTCAAAGACCATTAACCACAACAGAGCAATCAAACGGGCAAACCTGCACTTTTATTTGTCTGTCTGTCCCGGCTGATGCTCACCCAATCAAACACAATCAAAAGTTCAAACTGTAAACGTTCAAGAAGAGACCCTTACAATCAATAATAAACACATCTAGTGATTTTACAAAGACAGTGGTTATTGATGATGGACACACAGGAAAGGATTGCCATTACAGCAAGTGTGTGAGTGAGTGAGTGAGTGAGTGAGTGAGTGAGTGAGTGAGTGAGTGAGTGAGTGAGTGAGTGAGTGAGTGAGTGAGTTTTGAGGGGGATCTGTCATAGGTATAATTGTTCTGCATACTTGATTGGATCTTAACTGAGCTTAGATTTAACCCACATGTTCAGGAATCAAATTGTTTAGTAGTGTCTGGGATGGAAATCACCACTGAAAACACACAGACCAGTGCACAAACTTGTCCAGATTAAACCATGTGCACTGCATATCGACTGCACAAATGGCTCGCTAATAAGATGAACATACATTTGCAGATAAACCACAGGCACAACACAGTTACACAGCCTCTGTAAACATAATTGTACAGATTTATTTCCTGTGCACCACCAGGTTGCCTAGTTTCTGAAGATTCTTTAAAGCTCAACATTATGTATCTGTCTGTTAGCTTTTTATGACATGGATCGAAAGCAACTTTTTTGAATGAGTGCACCAAAACAAAAAAAAAAAAAAGGCTGTTTTGGCTGTTAAGGAAGTACAGAAATTCTTCTCATTGATAGCAGAGAAGCGGATCCAGCATGAGCTTGATGTGGCGACGCGGAATGAAAACGTTTTTCATGAGTAGTGGCAGTAGAGGCTGGGGGACGGGACTGGCTCAGTGGTTCATGTAGGTTGTCTACAAACCGGAAGGTTGGTGGTTCAATCCCCGGCTCCACCTGACCAAGTGTCGAGGTGTCCTTGAGCAAGACACCTAACCCCAGCTGCTCCCAACGAGCTGGATGGCACCTTGAATGGCAGACACCACAGTTTGGATGGCCATGTGTTCTGTTGAAAGTGCTATATAATGCAGTTCATTTTCCATTTACCATAGAGGCAACGCAACAATAACTACATGTGAATAATCCTGCCCACTCTAAAGCAGTACTAAACTGCAGTGGAAACGCAAACCGACCTGAGTCAAGCCATGGCATACCGTACCTTACTGAGCCGTGCCAATAGTCGATGCACACATTTCTTAGGCTTCTAAAACATCAACATGATCTTTTCTGAAAAACAATCTAAAACATGCCATCTGTATTGATACTTTTTAGCAAGTAAAGGGCCATTTGATATTTCATTATATATACGGAAGCATTTTATATAAGAAGTCTGCTGTAATGTTATAAAGATTTCATTGATTTACATTACAAGCTATCAGAATTTAATCTGACTTTTTGGCCATATAAACAGCAACTACTCAAAATTACTTATTTATTGGACTTTCAATAAAACTAGGGTGATGTATCAAATAATGCCCAATGTATCAAATGATGCCTTTATTATTATTATTTTTTTCTTTTAATAAATGGTTCTGATTATGTCAGGGTATACAGGGTTAAAATACCAGTTTGACAAGCAAACAGCACTCAAAAAATAATAATAATAATAATAATAATAATAATTAATATAGTACTGCAATTAAAGTCCATATGACCATATTAATGTAGATGATTGAGCTGCTTATTTCTGCTTATAGGGATAGTTCACCCAAAAATAAACCATTAGTCATTATTTTTACAATATCATCATGACTGTCTTTCTATTTTTATAACTACTAGAAAACACACAAAAAGCATACTGCTAAACTGTTTTGTGTATTAAAGAAGAAAGCCATACAAGTTTGAAACCTCATGAGGGTAAATGTTGACCAAACTTGCATTTTTGGATGATCTATTCCTTCAAAGCTACAGCCAGGGGTTTACTAGGGTTAATGCGAACAATGAGAGATGTTTGGTGGTGAATAGGTCACTATTGATGTTTCCATTGTGAAACAAGGCTGAAGAGAAAGATATATGATCGATGGAGGAAGAGGGGAAAGATGGATTGAGTTGGGAGAAGTTGAATAGAAATACTGGTGACTCAGACCATTAAAAGCCAAGGTGTAGGAGCTGAGGTGAAACCTATAGTTTCAGTGAGACAGCAGGTGAAAGAGATAGATGAGTCAGAGAAAGAGAGAGAGACTTGAGCAGGATTGAAGTGGTGACTCAGATTGGGTAGGAGACAAAGATTGAACGGAAGAGTTCAAATCTAATGATGTCCATGTCATAAAAGCAACAAACAAGGTGAAGTCTCATGACTCATGCAGGATTTGTGCAATTTATACTCTTATATCTATAGATTTTCCCTTCATTTATCAACATTAATTTCTCTGTCATATGTTCTTACATTATTTACACTGTTCTCAGCTTCACCGGCACACGTTAAAATAATGTCAGTCTCTGCTTCATTGAAGAGCCCATTTTTAAATAAGTTTTGTGGCTTTTAATCCATGTCTTTTAACTTTGTGTTCAACTACACCTACTGTAGCTTTGATAAATTAGCTATCAAACTGTATGCACACATATTTAACATTTTCACTCTTTCTTTTCCAAGTCCTATGAGTTTGGAATTATGGTAAGTCAATGATGAAAGTGGGTGAACTATTCAATCAAAACCCTAGTAATGCTCCAAGATTACACATCATCTGAAGGTATGGATATGTAATATATGTGAAGTAGGGGTGACCCTGAATAATCGACGATTCGATGCTTCAAATCGAGGAGCCTGATTCAACTACCAATCTCACAGTCGAATATTTGCGGGTGTTATTGATTATGCCATTCTGACTATATGGGGGAGCTCAAATGTCTGATTTCACATAGAACTTGCGGTTTTCTCCCAATAAGTTAATATGCAGCCTATTATGATAAAGATGTGAATAAGAATCAGAAAATAAGAAGCTTCAAATTAATATTTTAAAGTGCGTGAATAAATCCAACCACCCCTATGTTTCACTTTCCATAATCCGTGACCGACAGAGGAGCATCTTGGCGGCAGGGATTTAAAACTTCACCAAGACTCAAACTGACACAGACAGAGAGAGCACTATTGTAAAAATTGTGAATTGTTAGGGTTTCGCTGACATTTAGTGTTAACTATCTTTTAATCAAAACATAAAAACTTATATTACCCCATTCGTATCTGTGAGGCATTTGTTACACATTTTCCCTTTGTGTTAACATAAGTAATTAAGGCTGTCGAATGTCTGACCTGACTTAATGTATTTTGCCCCGCCCCCAAACATATGATTCGAATATCAGCATATGATATCAGCAAGATTCGAAAATTCCAATTCGACTATGAAAATCCTTAGACGGGGACACCCCTAATATGAAAGCATGTCAGATTTATCAAAATCATGTCTACTAAAATACTTAATATATCTGTTATTTGACTGTAATGATGTATCCCATTCTGCCCATGATATTTTACAAACTATTACCATGTATATATATATATATACAACTGCAGAAAATTCAGCTTTGCAATCACAGAAATAAATAACATTTTAATATCTCTAAAAATACTATATATATATATATATATATATATATAACAATATTGCTGTTTTTACTGTATCACACAACTGCGCTGAGGACCCATTCACAGTGATAAAAACTCATTGTTAGATTTCCTGCAGAGCTACAGACTGCCTCCACTGATATAAAGAGAAAATTATGTTTATGAACAATATGACAATTTACTGAGCATTCACAGCTTGAGAAATGGATCAGTCAAAAGGGGTAGAATTATTGACGGAATAATTGCATGCAAGATGGCTTTGCAGAGAGGGAGAGAATTTGTCTAAACCATTCTCTCATGAAAACTTCCAGGGGAAAATCTATAGCTAGAAAGAAGCAAAGTGCATTTCATTGTTATCCCTTCTCTTCTGCAAACATTTCTGTCCAATGTTGCTCATTAAAAACACTGGCGTTATTGTAGCCATGCTAAATTATGGTCCAAGCTGTTTTCAGTGGGAATCCCCCAGTCAATGTGTGAATGTCTGTGAGTCTGTCAGAGAGATATTTTATAACAGTCTGATTGCGTCTGGTGACATTTCACTGGTGTTGGTGTGAAGGATGCAGTCAGTCAGTGCTCAAACAATCAATCAAAACACAAACAAAAACACTGCTAAATCTGAGAATTCATAATCATGTTATTCACTTCATAATTTTCTTTAGGAAATGTGAAGCATACCATACAAGATGGAAAAAAAATCAAAAAAAAATCTAAATAAAACAGAAAGAATTTTAAGGCATTTGCTTAAGCATCCTGCCTCTTAGATGTTTCTTTTTAGAAAAAGGGTCCAGAAATCTCGCAGGCATCAGAGTTTCAGAAGACATCTCAAGAACCCATGTTCATATTTGCCATAATAAAGTCTGCAATCAAAGTCAGATACCTCAATATGAAGGATTAAAGACTAAAACTAACCGATCTAAGCTATGCTATTCACACTCATTGAACACCCCAAAATTTCCTTTCATGTGAACATCTGTGACTTGTATCTCTTCTAGAGAATGCTAGCAGAAATATATGAGAAAAAAAGTGATTGTTATTTAAATGAATATTAATTGAGAACTCATGTGCAATGAAAGAGTCACTTAACTTTCCTCTGGATTATTTGACTAGCTGTGAAAGGGTCAGGATTATGATGTCAAAAATCATTTTTATATATGTGAAAAAGCTTGAGCTTTAAAAATAGAAAGTATATTCAGCTTCTTTTACTCGAGTTTTTTTTTTTTTTTCTGTTATGTAAACAGATATGAGCCCAGTTACATTTTGGGATCAATTAGACGTGCAAAAGAGAAAAAAGCCATAGGGTTTGTGTGTGTGTAGGTGTTGACGTGATATTTTAGCGCCAAGCTGTGCATGTATGTGCACATGCATGTATCTCTTCTGTCTTTAATTAATCATCATATTTTTGTGTTACAATGGGAATATTGTAGTATAATACAACTGACCTTAGTAAACAGCATGGCACATGAATATGTTAATCATTTACATTATTGCATTCATGCATACATCTCTTTCCATATCATTTTTGTCTCATTGTTCCTGTATATAAAATGGCAAAAAGGAAAATATGAAAAACAATCTCCATTGATTTCCTCAGGATCACACAAATAAAATGGACCCACTGGATTATGGCTCACTCAGCAGTGTCTGTTTGTCCAAGCTGATAACCGCACTCGAAGATAAATCAATTTAAGTGTTTATTACTTTGTACTGATTATTGGTGACATTATTATTATTATTATTTTTTTCCTGACTGACCCAGTATCTGATTGTGCAAGCCTACATTCTTTCATACTCAATATCCATGATACAGTAGCAGAACAGTACCCAAATGACACATCATTTACTGAAATTCTAAAATGAGCAAGCCGAAACTTAAATAAATTCTGTTCTAGGAATGGGAATGGGAATGGGAATGGGAAGTCGGGAAGTCATGGGAAGTCATGGCCTAATGGTTAGAGAGTTGGACTCTCAATCAAAGGGTTGTGAGTTCGAGTCTCGGGCTGGCAGGAATTGTGGGAGTGCATGTACAGTTCTCTCTCCACCTTCAATACCACAACTTAGGTGCCCTTGAGCAAGGCATCGAGCCCCCAACTGCTCCCCGGGCGCCGCAGCATAAATGGCTGCCCACTGCTCTGGGTGTGTGTTCACTGCTCTTGCACTTTGGATGGGTTACCATACTTGGCTGAATGTCACTTTTCTGTTTCTATTCTTTAAAAAATCCTGCAAAAAAATAAATAAATTAACCATGGTTTCCATGAAAATGTAAAGCAGCGCAACTCTTTTCATCATCGATAATGACAAGAAATGTTTCTAAAGCACCAAATTAGCATATAAAAAAATTCTGAAGGATCTTGTGACCATGAAGACTGGAGTAAAGAAACTTTTTTTTTTTTTTAAAAACATTAACTCTTACCAATGTCAAACTTTTAAACAGATGTGTATTAACTGTAACTGTAAGAATTGATCACATTCAGTGCATTCTGTGAAATACACAAGTCTGAGACTGTCAGAGGTTACTGCAGCAACAAGCATTTAAAAAGAGCTACAACCATAAATATTCAGGTTTTGTGCGTGTGAAACTGTCTAACATCAAAATTTCAGAGTCTATCAACCTCATAGGTAAAACATTACTACTCTTACAGATGCTTCTAGCCGACCTCCAGTAAATCCACTCTGATTAATTGATCGTGAATAAGCAATCTTCTCCTCACTATGCTGTGAATTATTCAGTGAAGGTGATGTTTTTAACTCAAGGACATTTGGCCCTGGTATCCAGATTCACAGGCTCAAAGGCAGAGTGGAAATGAGCATGTGCGGGAAGCTGTCAGCCTGATTCTTTGAATTTGTTTCCCTTTTAATATAAGACTTTCATTTTAATTCACCCGGTAAGAATAATTGTACAGATAAGGATGTTGGTACCCTGGGCATGTTCTTCATGCCAGCTCCCAAGCTAAAGCTCATAACATGAGGAGTTATGATGATCTCAGAGAGTTTAGGCATTCAGCTTACGAAATGTCATCAGGTAACATGATTTTTATGGACTGTGTCATTTCCTGTGCATTTTTCCCGATTCAAGTTGGCAGCATTGAGCCGGGCACAGCAGCGTCCTGTCTATCGTTTTTAATTATGATCCCTTCATTAGGCTGTGCACATTCTGTGGAGCCAGAGGACCCAGGTGTTAACACTCATGCCCAAACCTGCTCTGACGAATGACCTTATCCTCCGCTAAGGCCCTTCTGACTGTGCTACACACATCTGCAAGACGGCGAGAATGCAAGAACGCTGCAAAGAGAGTGCGATTGGAGACATGTGACACTAACGGAGCACAGCTTCTAAGGGTATTTAATAATATAAGCAATAGGAGGACACAAGTGTTCATTACAGTCGGCAGCCAGTTACTGACAGGATTTCCTCCAGCTGTTCCAGTATCAGTGGGGAAAAAACCTCTTTCTTGCCCAGACAGTACTGCTGACCCAGATTTTTTTTTTTTTTTTTTTTTTTTTTTGCAGGGTGACATTTTATGGTCCCTTTCACACTTAACCACTGACTATTAGAATAAAGGGTGAGAGGCAATTTGCATACAGCAGCCCATGATGACTGCCAGTTTATCTGAGATAGGCCTGCTTTCTCTATTGTTCTTTTTGTTCTACATTCTCTAATGCACATGATTGACATATAGTTTATGCTGATTATACAGAATGTTTTAGATTTGTTGTTATTTGCGACTTTTGCTACAGCAAGTATCACTGTTATTGTTACTACAATTTTAACATGCTTATTGAAACTCATCCTGTGTTATAGACATGAATAATACCTCAATAAAATGCAGCTTGATGTGTTGTGCAACAGATGGGTTTGTACTGTACGTCCTCTAAGCAATCAGACCTTTTGCCTGGTAAAAAGAAAAATCTCACAGAGTTACATTGGAGGGACCCAAGCCACATAGGGATGAGAATATAATTTTGTTTCCAGCCAAATTATCACTACACTATTGTCCAAAGATTTTGAGTCAGTAAGAATCAGAATTGGGGAAGTAACAATGCACCGTCGAGCTGGTTGAACATCAATAAAATATGTGTCAATTCGAAATATATCGCGATACAGTTGAGAGTGGGGGTTTAAATGAATGCCTCACTGAGGGGGTCTGACTGTTTTCAGAAAGGTTAAGGTGATGTTTTCTTTTCATATTATGTCAGTATAATGCATTTTAAAGTAGTATTTATAAGTATGCTTACAGCGTTAGCCAAGGAAACGCTGTATAAACTCCACCTGCTGTCAGAGTGTGAATCTGTCTTTGTTTCATTCAGATATGTTTTATGTTGCATTGCTTCACAAAGCAAAAGTCAGATCATTCTGTTTTTTATTCATATTTCAAATGATACAATTAGAATTTCACAATAAAAAAACCTGCAGCATTTTGTATGAGAAATAATAAAAGGATTTCACATATTTGTCATATTTCATTTTGTTTTAATTAAAAATTTTGAAAAAAAACACATTATGAAATCAGAACATTAGAATGATTTCTAAAGGGACATATGACACTGACATTTTCTTAAAATGTAAAAAGATTTCACAATATTACTGTTTTACTGTGTTTTTGATCAAATAAATGCAACCTTGGAAGATACTTTTTTTTTTTTTTTACATTTTCCTTTTTAAAAAATCTTACAGAATTCAAACTCAATCAAGCCACAAATATTAATAATTTTCATCTCATTGGGTGAATTATCCCTTTAAGTAACCACCTAGCAACTACCCTAATACATTCAAACAAAAATTAGCAACCAGCCCAGAACATCCTAAAAAGCACAGGGAAACACCCTAGAAACCCCAGAACATCTTTCTTCAGAAAATATAAAAAGTATGTACATCATTATAATTTTAGAAAACTGATCATTTTGGATATTTCACAGCATGTGATTTCCCTTAGCATTTTTTTTTTTTTTTTTTTTTTGAATTTGTTCTATCTGTGTACATCAGTTCTGTGTTTTAGCTCATCTTGTTAAATTTTCTCAAAATACTTCTCTTGTTTTGCCCATCTTCTGTTTTCTGGCATGTTCCATCCTGAATCTTAATTACCCTCAGGGGCAGAATGGCTTGTTCCTGTGATAATGGACAGTCAGGCAGCTGCATTTGGGTGACAAATTAAAGACCAAATCGATCACCATGATTACAGTAGATATATAAACCTCTGTCTCTCACTCCTTCCCTATCCACTACTTCCTTGCATTGTATCTGTCTCTCATCTGCTCTGGGAAGCCTATTTTTGGGGAACAGGTGCTTGATGGGTAAATAGCATTGTTTGTTCACTATGCTCCATTTAATGAGGACGAGATCAAATGAAGGCAGGATGATAGCGCTTAAGGGGACGAGTCAATGAAAGTCACACGATGCAGAGAGATGGAGGTAATGAGGGGAATGGGTGTCCAAGAGTGATCAATAACTCTTGAGAAAATTATTATTGGCTTGTTATAAAATTAGAAGATATAGATATACAGTAGATATCCTACACACACACACACACACACACACACACACTTTCTATATGACATCATTAGGTTCTTTCATTTAGAAACATGGATTTTAATACCACTGCTATGCTGATGACACTCAACTCTACCTCTCATTCCTTCCTGATGATGCGATGGTAGCTATTCGCATCTCAGCTTGTCTTACAGACATTTCTTGCTGGATGATGGACCATCACCTTCAGCTCAACCCTGCCAAAACAGAACTGCTTGTGATTCCAGTAAACCCATCGTTTCATCACAATTTCACCATCAAGTTAGGCACATCAACCATAACTCCTTTCTCAGACCACATTGCTAAAACTGTCCGATCCTGCAGATTTTGCTTTATTCAACATCAAGAAGATCAAGCCCTTTCTTTCGGAACAAGCTGCACAACTCCTTATTCAAGCTCTTGTTCTGTCCAGGCTGGACTATTGCAATGCCCTCTTGGCAGGTCTTCCAGCCAGTTCTATCAAACCTTTACAATTAATCCAGAATGCTGCAGCAAGATTAATTTTTAATGAGCCAAAAAGAATACAGGTCACACAATTTGCACTAGCTACTAATAGCTGCTCGCATACAATTCATGGCATTGATGTTTGCCTACAAAACTACCACTGGCTCTGTACCCATTAACCTTTTCGCACGTAAGTTCTAAAATAGTCAGACCAGCAGTCTGGCGTGAGTTTTTTTCTGCGACCGTTATTTTGCAATCAGTCGCGTTCTAATTTCCATGGAGACGCATGAACCTTGTCATGTGACATTTCAGTCAAAATGGCGCGCACACGATGGATAACCGTCTGCAGGTGAGTAGCTTGAATATTTCGCTTTATTTATTTATTTTTTATTCAAAACCTCTCAAATAATTTGTTAGCGTGTACCGACTATGGTTGAAATGGTTCTGTTTGCTGCCCCCACCCCTTCCCCTCCACTGCTGTGAACTTCGCTTGCACATGGTACTTTGCATCTCCCCCAGAACAGCCGCGTGACAATCAGTGCATCTCCCCCAGAAACGCCGCGTGACAATCGGTAAGTATTAGTATTTAGTTGTTAATTTTATGTTTCATAATCCGTGCATTCAGGAGGTAAAGTCAGGGTTCAGTTGAATTGATACGTTATACATAACGTGAATATACCAAAGCACATATTTGACGTTAAATCAATTTTCTTGTTTGTTTTAGTATATTGCTCACCGAGTTTTATATCTCTCAATTGCAAAGCAAATCAAAATATGCCATGTTTAAGCAGAGTAAAGCTACATGGTATGATATTGTTAAATGATATTTTCCTAGCCTACAAAACATTTGAGCAAGCTAATAAGTGAAGTGTGAGTCTATACAATTATTATATTAATATATGGTCACACCTCACTTATCAGCTTGCTCAAATGTTTGTATAGGGAAATATAATTTGATGATGTCATACAATGTAGATTTTACTTTTTTTGTAGAAGTAGTGCAGCTGTGCATATAGCCCAAAAAGAATGTATGTTTTGGGCTTCATGTATGTTTTATTAATGTAAAAATAGAAAAAATATAAATGTATACCAGTTTGTATTAAACAAAAACGTTTATTATCACTATTACAAAACAGAAAACAAATATATTTACAATGACTAACAATTAAAATAGTATCATAAACAAACACAAAATCTGTAAATACTCTGACTTTTGGTAAATGTTTTTGTTTAAAATAAACTATATTATACATACTGGTACCTTTTATATTTAATAATATAATTACAATAAATTATAAAGTATCATCATAAATTCATTAATATAGGCTACTCTGACTTTTTACAGGCTTAATAATGCTTCATGAAAACCAGTCATCATATCCGCTTTGTAAACAAATATAAAAACAAATATGTACAATAAATATTAAACAAAAAACTATAAATATACTGACTTTTAATAAATGGTTTTGTTTAAAGCAAACTATTATACACACTTAATATGATTACAATAAATAATAATTAACAATGTATCATCATGAATTAATATACTTTGACTTTTTACAGGCTTAATAATGCTTCAGTGTGTGGTACTCCTCAAAACACGGGACAGCACACAAGGGAGTGTTGCATGGCACACACATGTGCTTGGTGAGGCGCCTCTGCTTGCCCTTGCGTGTGCTGGAGAGGCAGACCTTGCAGTGCCGCCTGGTCTTGCTGCCCTGGGAAGTGGTCTGAGGGACTTCAGATGGGAAATGCCTGGCTGTAAGGCGCAGAGGAGTGTCCAAGGCAGGACGCCCGCCTTTGGTTGGACCTCGCAATGTGCTGTACTCCTCCAGCAGCCCTCTCATCAGGTTCGTCCTGAATTGTAGGGAGGTGATTTCCTTTCCTACTCATAGTAGAGCACATCAATAGGAAGTGAGGAGAAAATATTAGTATGTGACAGTGTGGTCTGTTTATTATTGTGAATTTCTTAACACTTTAAATTACATTAATTAAAAATGTTAGCACTTTTTATCTCGTTTATATTTATTTGTATCCATTTCTCACCAGTAATTTGCCGGTAGACGATGTGGCTGTTGAGTAAAACCATGTCGAGTACATGAAAAAATACTTTCTTGTACCACTTGGTAGACTTTCTGGTGCATTCATGAAAACCAGTCATCATATCAGCTTTGTCAACTGCACCCATCTTTTTGTTGTACTCCAGCACACAGGCTGGCTTCATCATTGGTTGCCCAGTGAGGTGATCCAGCTTGCCTGTGGCTGCCATACCAGTTGGATGGACTGTGGTAAGGACATGAACATCCCTCTTGTCATGCCATTTTACTGCCAACTGTGACCCATTCTCTTTGAATTCCACCTCACCTTTTTTCATCTTGCAGGTGAACTTTGGCATCCCTTTTCTGTGTCCGCGAACGGTCCCACAAGCTCCAGTGCCAAGTGACAAGAGGTGCTGGAAAAGTATGGGACTACTGTACCAGTTGTCAACATATAGAACATGACATTTGCTTAAGTAAGGTGCTAAGAGTGTCATCACAACGGACCCAGAAATCCCAAGTCCTGGGTAATGTTGGATGTCAGTGGAGGATCCGGTGTAAATGATCATGTCCTCCACATAACCAGTTAGCACATCACACAAAACAAAAAACTTGATCCCAAATCTGTGCCGTTTAGATGGAATGAACTGACGAAATGCCAGCCTGCCTTTCCACTTCATCAGAGACTCATCCACACACAGATCCCTGTATGGCACAAAAATGCGACGAAAAGAGGAGGTGAGCGCAGTGAATATGTGTCTGATTTTTTTCAGCGGGTCATTGGAAACTGCTGTCGCATTGTTTGCAAAGTGAAGACAGCGGAGGAGCAGAAGGAAGCGATCCTGTGAGAACAAAGACCCAAAAAATGGGGTCAAGAGCATGGGGTCTGTGCTCCAGTAATCACGAAGTGATGGTTTTTTGATCACACCCATTAAGAGAACTGACACTAAAAATGTGTACATTTCAGGGATATTTGTTGGAACCCATTTAACCAGCTTCCCTTTCATTTCCTTCTCTTGCAAGTCAGAGGCATAGCGGTTTGTTTCCTCCACAATTTCTCCCATGACATCTTCCGTTAGAAACAATTTAAAACAATTTACCTCACTGGGTGATTCTGGGGGATTTTGCACACCACAGTGCTGGTTGTTAAAATTGCCTGGGCCAGGAGGATAAAAAAGGTTGGTTGCCTTCCACAACAATGAGTTTAATGTTACCTCTTCTGCCTCATTAGGAACTGGTGTCATCTCTTCGTCTTCAAAGTTGTCCAGAGCTTCAAGATTTGGGGGAAGATCCTCATCACTGTCACTCTCTGCCTCGCTGTCAAAAATCTCCTCATCAGAATTAAAAAAAATGTCCTCAATTTCCTCATTTGTCAGTTTTCTTCTTTTGAATGTATTATCTGTCATTTTCTCTTATGTTGGTGAGCTGGATTAAAGTTGTCTCTTTAAATTACAACAAAGGCGATTGTGAGGTAACGGTGACGTCAGCTTTACATCAGTTGTCAGCGGGAAAAAAAAGACTCGCAATCCATGACAGTTAAAATATTTTTATTTTTTTATACAAAATATTTACAAACTTGTAGTTATTAACATCGTTAAATATATGTAAGTTAACTCCTAATGTGGTATTAATTTAAGAAAAAAAAACATGTTTGTTGATCGGTAAGTTATCACATGACGGGCTATGGGCGCCGCCATTATTTGTTTACAACACTGATGGAGAGTTGGACTTAGAGCCTGCTGGATTTACAACATGCAAGATCATCCATGTTTCCCGAAATATATGACTGTAACCCCCGCTTCACTGCATCTCACGCGACGCTCCTGCTTGACGCTCACACGCTGCTTCTGGAGTGAATGCACTCATTGATTAACATGCACGCACGTCTGAAAAAATACCCGCTGTTCACGCGTCGCTGACACTTGCGTTGTGAAACAGCTGTTATCTACAAGGTATGTGTTTGACTTGAATAAATATTAATATTACATGTTTAAAATGTTCTTTTACTGTTATATATATATATATATATGAGTGTGCAATAACAACATATATTTCTGTTATTGTGTAGTGTATTTTAAAGTGAATGAAACATAAAATAAACATTAAAATACATTGAACAGTTGTGATAATAATTGTAGCTGAGCACGTCTGTCTCTGGCTCAGTGCCAGTCAAAGCGGGAAAGCAGTGAAAGCTAAAGTTTGACATTTTGAATTTAGCAGTTGATCACGTGATTTACTGAACGTTCTAATCACACCGGTGTGATCGTACGCTCCAGGGACCAGCCAAGACTGATCACACCGGTGTGATCGTACGTGTCAAAGGGTTAACCTAAATTTGTTATTTCAGACTTATGTGGCCTCTAGAAGCTTGCGTTCTGCAAGTGAACATCGCTTGATTGTATGTGTGTGTGTGTGTGTGTGTGTATACATATATATCTAACTACTGGGGTGCCTCAGGGCTCAATTCTTGGACCACTTCTCTTCTCTGTCTTAATAAGAGTTTCCTTTAGCCTGTATATGGTCCCCAAGTTTCTAGAAATTTTAATCAGTGTAAATCGAGATTTTGCTATCTTTCTCTGCCTTTGAGAAAATGGAAGCTCAAACGGGCTGATCTTGAATCTCCTCCTTGTGACATTATAAGGAGAAATGTTACCTACCCTTTCTCTGCTTTGCCCGCCCAAATATTTACATATAATTCAGTCGCATTGTCAGCACAGTTACAAACAGACTTTCACTTTTATGATATGGATTCTACAGCACCGCCACAAACAGTGAGTAACAGTGTTCATTAATACCTGATATGTGATCAGTGATTTCTGATGTGTAGCTAATTATTCAAGTTCACACATGCTTTCTTTCTAAATCGTTTAACACTGTTTATGCATCAGTGAATCAAGCCAGTGACTAAACGATCAACTCCACGTTGTTTCTCTTAGTAGCATGAAACAAATATATTTGAGAGGGGTTCCACACGTAATACGCATTTCAAATGCAAAGATGTCAGCCAATCAAAACAGTTTTCGTTTACTTGGAGTCTCACAGCAGACACGCCCCTTCAAACAGAGCATTCAAGCCAGAGGGCTAATATTAGGATATAAATAAGATTTTGATTTCTACATTTTAAATGTAAAAATCATATTAACAATATAAGTACACCTAAGGAAACATTAAAAAGCATTTAAAGAAAAGGAAACAATCCATGTCATGGGACCTTTAACACTGGACTTCAAGCAACTTGGGCGATGAGCTTCTCTACCCTTCCTCCAGACTCTAGGACCTTGGTTTCCAAATGAAATACAAAACTTGCTCTCATCTGAAAAGAGGACTTTGGACCACTGGGCAACAGTCCAGTTCTTCTTCTCCTTAGCCCAGGTAAGATGCCTCTGATGTTGTATGTGGTTCAGAAAATTCCTGCACATTCTGTGTGTGGGGGCTCTTGAAGCCTTGACCCCAGCCCATTCCTTGTGAAGTTCACTAAAATTATTGAATCAATTTTGCTTGACAATCATCATAAGGCTGTGGTGGTTGTGAATCTTTTTTTTCCAAATTTTTTCTTTCCACTTAACTTTCTGTTAACATGATTGGATACAGCACTCTGTGAACAGCCAGCTTCTTTGGCAATGGATGTTTGTGGCTTACCCTCCTTGTGAAGGGTGTCAATTATTGTCTTCTGGACAACTGTCAGATCAGCGTCTCCCCCATGATTGTTTAGCCTAGTGAACCAAACTGAGAGACCATTTTGAAGGCTCAGGAAACCTTTGCAGGTGTTTTGAGTTGATTAGCTGATCGGCATGTCACCATATTCTAATTTGTTGAGAAAGTGAATTGGTTGGTTTTTGTTAAATGTGAGACGAAGTCATCACAATTAAAAGAACCAAAGATTTAATCTACTTCAGTCTGTGTGCACTGAATTTATTTAATATGCGAGTTTCATAATTTAAGTTAAATAAATTACCTTTTTCCACGACATTCAACATTCACCTGTATATACGCGCACACGCACACACACACACACACACACACACAATATAAAACAATTGCATAAAATTATGTTATGATGTTACTATAACACATTTGAATTAAGTGTAATAATATAAATAATATACTTTTTATTGTATATTTTAATATTTATATTTATTCAAATATATGCAGACATATTAAAAAGTTGTTTGAGAGTTTATGAAGACTTTCATTTACAATGCTTTATGGGAATTGGAAGTCACTGTTAAGCCCTTTGGCCATGATTCTCAATTCTATGTTAATAGTAACTTGACAACATGAGTGACAGCATCTTTACCTAGAACGGAGCAACTGAACATGATTTAAAAATAAAATAAAAATTAGTCTAATCAAGTACCACTGAAACAACGACAACAAGACAGATAACATCTTATTTTAAGATTGAAAATCTAGTTTATCACTTCATCAGCAACTTCAGATGGTATGTTTAGGGCTGTGCAAAAAAATCGAATTCGATTTTCATGCACATCTCATCACTAAAGACGCTCCTGTAATTAGAAGTATTATCTCCAGCACGTGTGTTCAGATCATGGTTGCCAGGTTTTCACAACAAATCCTGCCCAGTTGCTTCTCAAAACTAGTCCAAAACTAGCCAAAATCACGTTTCCAGGAGGTTCCCCGATAAAAAAAATTGCTTCCCGGGGTTAAAATATACGTTTTGTTTTATGGCATGGTTGCCTTGGTAAAATCCACATTTTAGGGGCTAAATATCACCTTATTGGTATTGTCACTTCGACCCGCGGACATGAAAAACAACCACAGACTTGGCAACATTGGTTGGCATTTACTACACAGAGCCGTAATTCACTGACAATCTACACAAAATCTATTTTAAAATCGCAGCCGATTCTTTGTCGATTTTGAAAGAGATTTTGTTTTAGTTGTCGGTAGACTACGGCTCTGTGTAGTAACTGCCGCTCCACCTGAACCAGTGTTGCCAAGTCTGCGGTTGATTTCCATGTCCACGGTTTGAAGCAACCCCAATACCAATAACGTGATATTTAGCCCCTAAAATGCGAATTTTACTAAGACAACCATGCCAAAAAACAAAACGTATATTTTAACCCCGGGAAGCAAATTTTTTTTTTTTTTATCTGGGAACCTCCTGGAATTGCGATTAGTTTGGAATAGTTTTGAGAAGCAACAGGGAAGGATTTGTTGTGAAAACCTGGCAACCCTGATCTGAACACACGTGCTGGAGATAATACTTCTAATTAAAGGAGCGTCTTTACTGATGAGATGTGTATGAAAATCGCATTCGATTTTTTGCACAGCCCTAATGTCTATCTTGAAATGTTTATACTTCATAGCTAAATAACAAAAGCTCTTTGTAGAAAATGAATGGATCTGTTGTTGTGCTCAGAAATATAACCATGTCAAGCTCGATTTTGAATCGACGATAGAGAAGCACAGAGAAGTAGAAACCAAAAATACCTTGTCGCTTATCACATAGCTCCAAGTAAGGATGTAGCATCAGACAGTGCCTTTTGAAAATGGAGAACTAATAAAAAATTAATAAAAATATAAATGTTTCCTAGAAGTTCCTTTCGATTTCCATCTATCCTTATTTAACACTCTTTATTTTCTCCTCTTTTTCTACCACTTATCTTGGTGTGAGCACATCTGCGTGTCCCAGACACAGATCTTCCGGACCACTGTCAGCCATTAGCATATAATGTCAAAACTATTTTCTCTATCCCACTATCTCACTGTCTTTCTCAGACAGAGCTGTTCATCCCAGGAGGTGATGGTTTCAGGGCATGCTTACTGTGTCACTCAGTTTTGGGAGAGAGAGAAAAAGGGTGCAATTAGACTGAGTTGAGTGACATCATCCTATAAAAAGGGAACGTGAGCCACCTGTGCCCCTTTTCAGTGTAGGCCTGGGCTTCGCAACAAGAAGACCAGCCACTATTTTCATAGCACTACCCACTCAGTGAGATTGCATAACACCGGGAACGTATCTGTTCCACTTGGAACAGGAACGCAGCAGAAGTCCCATCCTTCCGAAAGGGGGTCTAAGAAACACTTACACATATAAACATCCATTTAGGTGCATATGGAAAATTAGAGGGGATTGTAACCTTCTTGGAAATGACAGAAGTCTGTCTGGGAAACACGGGCTCTGAGGCTATACCATGAACTTTTTCACACATGGGATCCACTTAGGTCTCACATATGCAACTCAACCCTCTACCGGTTCTCAAGGATCCAGCACCCAGCTCTACAAATATCTGTCAGTGAAGTGCCATGAGACAGCACCCAGGGGGATGCAATACTTCTTGTAGAGTGAGCTCACAAACTGAGTGGGCATGGCACACCCTGGGAGTAGTGGGAACCTTGGGCACATAGCCGGGTCGGGGCCTCAGGATTACCTCAGAGTCAGCTGCCCCAAACTCTAGGCATGAATCGTCAATGGAAATGCACGCAGAACCCCTTCCCTCTTGATGGAGGCCAATGCAATTAGGAGCAGAGTTTTCATTGAAAGAAACTTTAGCTTAACTGACTGCAAATGCTCAAATGGGTCCTGCTGTGGTGTTTTAAGCACCACAAACAGGTCCCAAGAGGACATGGAGAGGTGCCAGGGATGATTTAACCTTCTTGTCCCCCTAAGGAACCTGAAGACCAGGTCATGTTTCTCTACTGACTTCCCTTCCATGGGGACATGGTAAGCAGCAATCGCAGCAACATAGACTTAAAGGGTGGGGGAAGGCAGCCTTCGCTTCCTTCAAAACTTGCTGCAAAAAGGAAATCACAACCCTGATCGGGCATCTTTGGGGGTTCTTCTCAACGAGAAGAACACCACTCGATGAACAGGTTCAACTTCAAAGAATAAGCATGTCTCGTAGACAGTGCTTTCACCAAAGTGATGGTGTCAACTACCTCTTGGGGTAGGTCAGCAAGAACCTCCGTGTCTCATCCAAGGACCAGACATGAAGTTTACAGAGGACTGGACATGGTTGCCACAGGGTTCCCCGTCTTTGAGTAGGTAGATCCTTTTCCTGGGAGCGTAGCTCATGACAGCTTGTCGGCCATATAGTTGAGCAGACCGGGAGCGTTGTCCTTGTCGGCTGATATACACAATGGTTGCCATGTGGTCTGTATAAGTGCCCTTTGAGACAGTTCAAGGCAAGGCGCAAAACTGCTGCAACTGCCATATCCTCCTAAGAGCCTCTGAAACAGTTTCTGTGGGGCCGCTGTCCTGCCCATGAATGAATTCAAGCAGATCAGCACTGACCACGCATGTTCCTCTGTGAGGCGTGGTGTCTGTTCCTCTGAATCCAACTCCAAACCGAGAAAAGAGATCCTCTGCATCGGGGAGAGTTTGCTCTTTTCCTAGTTGATTCAAAGACCCAACTGGCTGAGGTGCCGGAGCAGCAGGTCCATGAGTTCGAGACTCTACAAGTATAAGCTAATCGTTGAGATAGTTGAGGATGAGAACACCCTGATCTTTTTTATCAATCTATTGGAAAACCACTAGCCACAAGCAAAAAAGTGAAGAAAAAAACCCACTAGTGACCAAAAAACTTAATACCAAGCCCTGTATATATATATATATATATATATATATATATATATATATATATATATATATATATATATATTTGTAAAATGGCACAGTTTTTTTATACACTTTTAACATCAGTCAGTCAAGCTTTTTTATTTAATATAACTTAAGAAATTAGAATTAAATTTGATAACCATGTTTGAATGCATATGTCATTTTAACTGAACATTTTAACTTGAGAGGAGGTTGTTTTTTCTGTCATTCAGTGTTTCTGTAAAAAAAAAAAAAATAACTGGGGAAAAACGAACAAAAATTCTGATAGGATAATAATGATACGAATTCTAATAATAGGAACTATAAAACACACCAAGGATTAATGAGCTGCTGGATTCATGAATATTAATCAGGTTTTGTGCGTTCGCTTGAACTGATTTGCTTAAAAATAGGGATGATAATTGGTGAGCGCCAGCCAATGGGATTGCCGTTTGCGCATTAACACCACTCACTACCAGAAAACCCGGCTGTTTTTAAAAGCTGAAGACTTCCATAGGAACACCATTATTTTGACAGGAAAATACAACAAAGAATATTATTTAAATATAGCGAATCAGTTCACTCATTAATCTCTCTCTCTCTCTCTCTCTCTCTCTCTCTCTTTCTCTGTCTCTGCATGTGTTTGAGAGAAAGTAACAGCAATTTGAGCACCTTCACACTAGAGTTTATGGTACCTCAAATACAGGTGCGCTGGTCAGAGTGAAACTCTGAAGCCCTCAGTCAGAGAGTGTTCGCGAGTCAACATATATATGTGGTAAACTTATGCTTAGCCTCCAACTCACACACTGGCAATTATTCAACCCACCAAAGTGGCTATTTGGAGTCACTGTGTTACTCGCCACGAGCAAAATCCACCCGCATTTGGCGGGTTGGCGGGTGTTAATGTCAAGCCCTGATGTTGACCCATACTCAGAATTTGTGCTCTGCATTTAACCCATCCGAAGTTCACACACAGCAGTGAACACACACACACCATGAACACACATCCGGAGCAGTGGTGTCAATATACAGTGTAATATACAAAAAAAACAGTAAGTACAGGATGTATGGTGGTTACAATATGTGGGCAGAATTCAGTAAGGACACAGCTGTATGGAAAAAGCTGTTCCTGAGTCTGCTGGTCTTTGTCTGGAGGCTTCTGATGCATCTTCCGGAGGGCAGGAGGTTAAACAGTCTGTGGTCAGGGTGAGAGGAGTCCTTAAAGATGCTGCGAGCTCAATGTAGACATAGTTTTCTCTGGATTTCCTCAGTAGCAGGAAGTGGTGTCCCTGTGATGCATTGGGCACTTTTCACCACCCTCTGAAGTGCCTTGCGGTCAGCAACTGAGCAGTTTCCGTACCAGACTGTGATACAAGGCAGAGGAAGCTTCTCCACAGGCTGTATAAGCATCACCGGACAGGACAGACGAGTACCTACAGACCCAGGAGGGGAGGCACGGTATGCCCTGCCAGGTGAGGCAGTAATAGGACATTCGAGGATGGTGAGGGAGGATGAACCAGCTGATCGGTTTCTGGCAGTTAAATGTGCCATCCATGACCTGGTGAGCTTCTCTTGCACCTCAGAGAAAAAATGCACTGAGACGGAGCACTGACAACCAGCACAAGCCACCCTGAAAAACCAATTGTTCAACCTCAATGGTTCTGAACACGGTGGAGATTTCCACTCGAGCCCTAAAATCTCAGCAGCCCGGGAAAGCATAGCTGACATCTCAGAATCTGATTCAGGCCTTGCCACCACCCCAGAGGGCGACAACACAGCTGAATCTTCCTATCTAGAGACCTCTCCCTTGGCTCATTAAGTTTACACTTGAAGTGGATTAGTCTCTCTAAACGGGATACCCATTCTTCGGTCACCAACGTGACGTCGAAAGTGTCCGACTGAAAGGGAACCAGAAAGGATGACAGGACAAGTGGGAGAAGCCACAGGGAACTTTTGCCAAATTGAAAGCCATCAATTTGAAAATGATCCTATTGGCACGACCACAGTACAGGCCACTAGCCTCGTATGATGCGTGTAGATGAGGGTCAGCAGAACGGAGATGAAGCTGTGAACATAATTGAGTTTTTCACACTCCTCCTTCTCAATTCACTCCTTATCTCTCACTTGCTCTCTCTCTCTCTCTCTTTGGGGCTAGTGTGAGAATCCTGCTCAAAATGAACAATTTGTTCCATCTGCTCTAAAATCAATTACTTCCCCTGCAAGCCAGCAGAAAACGGTTTCTGGGATATGCAAGAAATGCCTAAAAAACAGAGAGAAACATGTGTAAACCGTAAAGAGAGAGAATGGATGAGAATAGGGAGGGAGAAAAAGGTGGAGAAAAGGAAAGATGTTAAAAAGCATTTCATTAAAGGAACAGTTCAGCCAAAAGGTCAAAATGCGTATGACTTACTTTAACGTCATTAACTTCTAGTTCAAATAACAACTGTTGAATAAATACATAATTTGCTTTGTTGTTCTTGCTATTTTACAGCAACGTAGCATATTGCAATATTTGCTTTGAAACACGGTTGACTCAACAAATCTCGCACTAATTGGATCAAAATACACCAGTTCAGTCACTCATAAACAAGAGCGCATAAAGTGCATATACTGCTCCTACTGTCATCTGTTTGTATAAAGAATCACTTACGCTAATAAACACAAACACACACACAAAGGGGTCAGAGTACATCTGGAGATGGAGAGATGTAATATGAGCAGACAGACAGACATGCCGCAAACTCAATCACTATGACAACCAATAACCAAAGGACTATGGAAAGGAAGTAACAGACACACTAACAAATGTATGAGAATAATATATGGCTGGCGACATATATCATACTAAAATGTAGAAGAATTACAACAACAACAATCAATGATATTGAAATACAATATTATTAATATATATTTTTTATTATTATTTTGTTTTATTTAATAAATATTATAAGACCCTTTAAAAATGTATTAAAATATGAGTATAATTTTTTTTTTAAAAGACTGTGATGTAGACAGACAAAAATCACCATACAAAAAAGAGATTCAAAACGTGAAAAAATGAAATACATATTTATATATTTAATAATTTACTTATTTTAATGTATATGCTTTAACATAAAACTTTACATTGACAGCTCTAATCATTAATAAGAGACCATAAGATAGAAAAATAAAAAAGACAAAAGACGATGAACAGAAAATTGCATTTAAATGAAGAGTGCAGTGTGCCCACTCTTCTGTAAGTAAAGTGGGCACTTCATTATATTGTTTTCCAAACCACGCCGAAATATATGAATATGCATCTTTCTATCTCTCTTTTCTTCTCTCTCTATCTCTCTCTCTCTTTCTCTCTCTCTCTCTCTCTCTCTCAAACACACACAAACACACACACACACTGTCATCTGACATTAACCTGATGTTTTGTTGCTTGTACTCAGCTGAGCTAAGCATTAGGACACAGCAAATATTAATGTGAGGCCAACTGATATGCATGCTAATAACAAAGCCAAACAATACATGAATATTCAATATCTAACAAACCTTTTTTTCATAAATCACTTCATTTCCCTTATAATGATGAATGGCATTTGACAACACATAATAACACAACAGAGCATTCATCTGCAAAATGAAAAACTTAGTCTCACATGAAATGAGATCTTATTGCTTTAAACCCACAGAGGCAGTATCAGACCATCATCTGTGTCATTGCATTGTTTCTGTTATGTTAAATCACTTATTAATTACTTCTTCCTGTATGATTTTTCTCCAGTGAATCTATCGTATCTTCTTTAATGTTTTGTAAGGTGTGTGGAACATGAAATATGTGTTTGAATGAAACTATAGACTTTAACAGCACTGAATTGCAGACATAGGTTCAGACAGACTGTCACGTTTTGACATAAATACACAATAATAGCGGTCTTTAAAATCATTCATCATTGTTAAAGGAAGAGTTTAATTGAGAAACGTACATTCTGTCAACACTGACTCATGTCTTTCTAAACCCATACAACAGTCTTTCTTTCAATAAATACAAAAATAGATATTTTGAAAAATGTTCAGGCTGCTGATTTCCATATTGCATAAAGAAAATATATAGTGACAAAGGTCTATCTAAAAAGACAAAACACCTCATAAAAGTAGGGGTGTAACAATTTATAGAGACATTGTATGGGTATGGGTACCTTGTTGAAAATGTACTCATAAGTATCTTGTATATGTATGTGTGTGTGTGTGTGTGTGTGTGTGTCTGTGTGTGTGTGTAAAAAAAAAACGTATTTATTCCTTAGAAAAATGTAAAAAGAACAATTACTGTACACACAAGTAGTCTTTATAACTTGTGATCTACTGTGGATGTGGTGTTGCTTTAAATTGTATCCAACAGTGCTAATTATGTTCTCCTCACATGCCAACAGCAGGAAGTAAAGCAAGACCATCGTAATCAGCTGATACAGTGTCTTCCTGCACTGACGGTGATTCAGCATCACGGTCAGCAGCTTTGTGCTACTGCCCGAGATGTTACGGGCCGCAAGACGATCGAATAATTCAAGGCTGAATGCTGTCGCAATGAGCTCAAATACATTCTAATAGCCTTAAATCCCACACCTAGTTTACCGTACTCCTGTAATCTCTCTGGCTCCACAATGTCCCTCTATTTCTCTAATGCCAGGATTAGTCTAGTACAGCATGCTTTTCAATGAATTGTTCATGAATATTTATTGTACAGAGCTGCACATAAGGTTATGCAGAGATCTGCTGTCCTTTTGCCTATAAATGTCGATCATTCACACACAGTGCTGAAGGTCTTGTATTTTATGTGGATAATTCCCTGCAGGAGGCAAACAGGCCCCTGCCTACATGTTCTGCTACAAAGAATAAAGTGCATCTTTGATTCTCTGTCTTTCAAACATACTTACATTGCTGCAGCTAGTTGGCAGGTCACTCTGTATTACCCCTTCACTGCCCTCTTATTCTCTCTCTCTCTCTCTCTCTCTCTCTCTCTCACCACTATCAGGAGATATTGATTTTGTAGCCCAAAGGCTTTTACAGCATCAGGGGCATCGTAAGAGTTCTTTATCATCAATGCACAAGCAATCACACACCCATGAATGTTTCACACAAATCTGCACGGTTACACAAATATGGTGTATGTGTGTGTGTGTGCACAGTAAGGCGGTTTATATTAAGAACCTGTGCTTGTAAAATGCTCCCTGTTAAAAGTGGTCACATTTACCACTGCTGTGTGAAATTTTGCTGTCAAAAATTTCCTTTGAATAGGAATCGCGAAAGGACGACAAATGTTCCCTATGCAGATTTTGTTCATGTTCAACATAACTGACCAACATAAAGCTGCACAGCTGCTTGATTTGAAAGTGACTGTGTAAACAGTCATACATACATCACTACATTATTGATTATTGCTATTGGTTGTTTGATTATACGTTATTGGTCTGCGAAACAGCACCAAAGTATCACATTAGCCAAAATATTGCTAATGTGACCGCACTCAAACTCTGAATAGCATACATATTTCAGTATATTCAATATTACAGAAGGCAATGTTAAAATATGCTGCAATAAGCTCAGTTAAAAATAAAAGCAATCCATATTGTATACAAATAAATGTGTAATATGTTCAGTCCTGAATACTGAAGATTCATTTAAAAAAAGAAAGAAATTACACCCCCTGTAGTCTCTGTATTGCATTTTTTTATAAATTAAAATGTCTGGTATACACTTCCTTTCAAAAGTTTTTGGAACAAAGTATCTTATGTTTACCCAGGCTAAATTGATTTGATCAAAATGTATTAAAAAGTCATATTATGAATTATTATAACTTAAAACAACTATTTTCCCTTGCAATAAATTGTAATTTTAAATTTATTCTTGTGATAGCATTTTTTTTCAGTAGCTTTTAAGCCATGTCTCAGTAGCTCAACATATAGCTTTTAAGCAATATATATATATATATATATATATATATATATATATATATATACACACACACATATGCATTGAGGAATTTACAAAATGCATTGGCTGGATTCCTTACCAGGTCAAGAAAATATGAACATATTACCCCAGTTCTACGGTCTTAGTATCAGTTACAAATTATTATTACTTACCTATAAGACCCTTAATGGGTTTGCTCCTGCATACCTAACTAGTCTTCTACCATGCTACAATCCATCACGCTCCTTATGGTCACAAAACACTGGACTTTTGGTAGTTCCTAGGATAGCTAAGTCCACTAAAGGAGGTAGAGAATTTTCACATTTGGCTCCCAAACTCTGGAATAGCCTTCCTGATAACATCCGGGGTTCAAACACACTCTCTTTATTTAAAGGGGGGGGGGGGGGGGTGAAATGCTATTTCATGCATACTGAGTTTTTTACACTGTCAAAGAGTTGGATTCCCATGCTAAACATGGACAAAGTTTCAAAAATTAAGTTGTACGTTTGAAGGAGTATTTCTGTTCCAAAAATACTCCTTCAGGTTTGTCACAAGTTTCGGAAAGTTTTTTTCGAGTATGGCTCTGTGTGACGTTAGATGGAGCGGAATTTCCTTATATGGGTCTTAAGGGCACTTCTCCCGGAAGAGCGCATGCTCCCGTATAGCAGAGCACTGAGAGGCTGAGCACAGACAATCACTGATCAGAGGCAGAGCGAGAGCGTCGCGAAATGTCACAAAAGAAGTGTATTTTTGGTTGCCAGGGCAAGACTGCACAGATTACCAAAAAAAAAAAAAAAACAGCATTAAGGGACCAGTTGATGGAGTTTATTTTTACAGAGCATCAAAGGAGTTGTGCAAGTGTTTTTGTTTGTTCCCTGCATTTCGAAGATGCTTGTTTTACAAACAAGGCCCAGTTTGACGAATTTGCGTATCGTTTATTTCTTAATGATGATGCAATCCCAACAAAAAAGGGTCACGATCGTGTGTTGGAACCGCAGGCGGTGAGTAAAACTGCTTCAAATATCTCTGCCTTCTTGTTAGTGCGTCCGCCTCCCATGCCGAGACCCGGGTTCGAGCCCCGCTCGGAGCGAGTCGTTGCTGCTGCTGCTCTCGTTCAGTTTCAGCCTCGGGATCTGATTCTGGATCATAAATAAACGGCTGAATCTGACTGTAAGCCATGGTTTGTTTTGGATGATGGTTTTTTCCTCACAGTAATGTCACAGCTTCCACATGCTCTCAACGCAAAAGCCTACTGGCGCTCGTGATTCTTTAGCTCCGCCCACACGTCACGCTTCCAGTCGGTCGTGTTTTTCCGGGAAAAATCGGTACAGACATTCTTTCTCTTATGAATATAATAAAACTAAAGACTTTTTGGGGTTATGAAGGATGCAGTACTACTCTATAGGTACTCAAGATTAACAGGATATTGAGTGAAAATGAGCATTTCACCCCCCTTTAAATCTAGACTAAAGGCACATCTCTTTAGCCAAGCATTCAAAATAATGCATCTCATAATCTTGGACTGTAATTATATCTGATCAAATGATCATTATTATTCTCAAGCTTTTTTACTTGGTTGGAATATCAACTATGCTACAAATGTTTGTATTTGTTTCTCTGTTTTGCCACCTAGGATTGACACAAGCCTCAGTCTGGGTCCAGAACACCTGAGAAGAGATGATGCCAACCCCTCAGAGGACCTCAGATGATGCCAACCCTGAAACAACATACAGAACAAAAAAAAATTGCTATAAGTTTGACTGCATCATATAATAATTTATGTTAATAGTGTTCACCGCCTGATTATGTTTCAAAATTAAAAGATAAAAAATCATGAGATGATATTCTGCCCAGAATATTGCCATTACGTCCCCTTGGAATTATAAGGTTCTATCTGCGTTCTGAGTAGTTTTGATAGATAGAACCTTTTTGTTTTTTCAATAAAAAATCCAAAAATGTACAAAACTTAAAATAAAACATCACATAATGTAAATAAATTGTCACAGATTAAGAATATGTGAATAACTCAATTTTGACAAAAATGTCAGATAGAACCTTATAATTCCAAGGGGACGATTACTTATTAAAAGCACACAATCAAATATCTGTCAAGCAGACAGAAAACAAGTCTTGGCCATTGGCTCTATATGGTTGTTTTCTCTGAGCTGCTCTCAGAGGGCACATACTGTATATCTAAGCTTTTACTCATCACTTCCATCCATTTACAGGGTTGGCATACACAGTTTCATAATGTAGTTAAAACATAAACACACAAAAAATCAACCCATAAAAATATGCAGTACTCATGTGGAATTCACACAAACATACACAGTCCTAAACACTCACACGCACAAATGCTTCTGTAAATGCTCACAGATTTTGACAGCAAAAAGAGATCATCGTGTTGTTGCCATTGAAAACAAACCAAATTATCATCATCATTGGTTTTGTCTGCAGCTGACATCACTGCAGGAATGTTCTGAATTATTATATATACCTCAACAAGTCAAAAATCAAAGCATATAGCATCATTTCAACCACGGCTCGGTACTGAGCCGAGACCTGGGGGTTGGGGACCTCTGTTATAACCTACTTGCCTAACACTAACCTGCAGAAATAGTCACTCATCGATTCAGAAAAGGTAAATTCTTAGTGAATGGATTCAAAAGATATGAGTCACTGAGATTAATCAACATCCCTAATGCTAAAGGCCAAGCATCTTTAAACTGTGTTTTGGCACAAATTCATACTTTGCTGAAGCTATAGCGAAGTTGGGCAGATGAATTCTTAATCCTTAACCCTAATCCTTAACAACCATGAATGAAAATATCTAGGGTAAAAGAAGCTACATTCAAATCAGGATGACAACCCAACAAGCACAAACATGATGATGTCCAGTATAAAATCAGAGTCTGCAAAACCAGTTGAGAGCCAGTAAACTATAACACACTGTAACAACATTGAGTTTTACATAGTAATTAACTCAAATGATATATAGGGAATTTGAATAATTAATCAAGAATTTGATTAATATATATCTCAGATGACAGTTACATTTAATTTTATTGATTATGAAAAATAGCTCAATTGCCAATACCAATACTAATCACAGGGCACTGTAATTTACTCATTAATATGTCAATATTACATTCTTCATATCAATTATTGTGATCTCTTACTGTAAATTACTGTAGATCAAACAGTGGATTGTCCAGCAAACCAGATTGACCTATCAGTTTTCAATAGAGATATCACTTTTTATAATTCAAGGAAAAGTATTCTCTGGCCATGAAAATATTATCCTATCCTTATGATAAATTTAGTTTCTAAATTTAGAGCTTGTAGCTAAAGACCAAAACATTTCAGTGACTCGTAATGTGAGTGGGGTGGAGTCCAAAGTCAATCATTTTATATATGGGTTTTTAATAATTAAACTAGTAATACATCAAACTACAAATCACACAGAGTAAATATGCGTACGAAAATACAGACAATAAACATTTACAAGACAACGGAATCCAAATAAAAGAGAGAGAGAGAGAGAGAGCGAGAGAGAGAGAAGTGTAGAAAGCGAGAGAGATCACAGAATGAGCTCAGGTATGAAAATCAGTCAGTAAACCTTAGTGGAACCAACAACGAATCAAATAATAGCAACACTTTAAAGCAGCATTTAAATCTCCATAGAAAACGATACTTGCATGGCCCAGTGGGTGAGCGTGGTACCGGCGACGCACGTGTGATGTCACGTGGTCCTTTGAAAACTGCGCGCGTGGGCCGGAGGCCGTGTGACGCGCGCGCAAGCTGCGCTGGATCTTGGCGTGAGCGTGGAGTCACGTGTTCCTTTGTTGCAAAGAGGTGTTCGTTCATCTTCGCGCGGTATTTGAAAGGTTCAACAAACATTGTTCCAGAATTCGTCTTCCTTGCGTGGAGAGGCGAATAGTTTAATAAACTTAGTAAAGAAAAGAAAAGAAAACGAACGAAACGAAAGCTTCCAAAGGAGCCATTAAAATGGCTTTTTCTCTCAGCCCCTGTGCTGAGGGGGTTCGCGCTGTGAGCGCGGCCTATGGCCGCGCGGAAACAACGTTGGAGAGCAGCGTATCCGAGAACGGGGAAGAGGAAGAAGCAAAAAGAGGAGGTGGACCTTGTTTGGTCAATTCTTATAGCTTGAAATAGTTCACGCCCATTTTCGAGGGAGCATCCAATGAATGTCCGCGATCTGAAGCGGAGGGAAAGTTCCTTTGTCTCGGTTGAGACAACCCCCTGATGATTTAGGGCCTGTCCGATTTCATCAGGAATATTAAAGCAAGTTCATTATTCCAGATTAAATACATTTTTCATTACTTTGCTCTAGATAAAAGGTCTGTCAAAGCATGACGATTAGAACAAGACTAGACATAATATATATATGACCAAAGATCTAATTTTTAGATCGAATTACACATTAAAAGATTTGTTTAACACATGATAACACTGCAGATGTTGGGAAACATCTAAATGTACCAAAAGGGAATACGTAATACATTTATAAAACATGAAAACAGAAAGTTAATGAATACATTCCATAGAATGCATTGTTCAAAAGAAGCCAGTGACTTGGCTTCTCTCCTGTCCTGTGTGGTCGTAAACTTTACGACCTGCAAAAGTGGGGGTTGCAGAAGCATGGCTCTCTTTGAGGAAGTTAAAGTGAGGAAAGACATTTCCTAAAGTATAAGCTTGCAACTTATACTCTTCACATAACAAGGATTAACCATATTATGCAATCCATAAACATAATTAAAATACATATTAATAATAAAATGAAAGTAAGGAACTTATACGAAAAGTTCCTTTGTCTCCAGTGTTGGAAGAATTTGGGTTGGGGGTTTTCGTTTCTTCTTTGAAGCTCGCATGGGCATCGTAAATAGTTTAAGTCCAGCCAGGCTGGCATTTAGTACCAACAGTCTGAATTTATAAAACAGAATTTAACCCATGAATCGCTGACCTGCATATCTGTTACATCTCCCCCTTTCGTCAGATGAAGTCCCTGTGTGGACATCATCGGACGGCAATCATCCCGGATGGGCAGATGACAGGTGAATCGTGATGGTCATGCAGCAGGTGGGTCATGATGACAGGTGGTTCCTGAAGCTGAGGATTCAGCTTGGTGAGGTTCGGTATTGTCTTTGACTTTGCGTCCCTTTTCCGGGGATTCCATCGGAGACCTCCAGCCACAGTTGTCGTGAGTTTGGCTGTAGAGGTTTGCATCTCGTTGAGTATCCTGTATAGGATGAAGGTCACGCCAAGAGTCAGGGCGGGACCAATGACGGTGGAGATGCACCGTGCAGTGTCGGCAGCAGTCCAGGCTAGGACCGCAGATGACTGGTTCAGAATGGGCTGTCGAGACAGTGCTTGGAGGGCTGTATCGACAGGAGTAATGTCAATGTGTTGGGTGGTACCTTTCAGTACTTGGTCCAGCAGGTTGGCACGGGTGGCGGTGTCATGCTGGTCGTAGGTCAGCATAGCTGAGCGCACAGGAGTGTTGACGAGCCATCTGTTACCCACAATCTCTGCTTGCGTTTCTGTGACTTGTGTACGAGGCTTGGCTTCGGCAGGGCAGCGCGTATCGCTGACCCAGGGTTGCAGCTCGCAGATTCCTTCAGAGTTGTGTCTGAGGAAGGGTTTGCTAAGGCAGAGATAATGAATGTCTTTGGTTAAAGTACACATGTGCATGTTTGGGGCCAGGTACAGCTGTGTGTTGCTGTCGTGGTAGGCCACCACATTTGGAATGTGTGTTTTGGTGTGGGTGTTGCTCTTCCACATCCTGACACTGACAATGTCTTTAGGTCTGTAGACTTGGTTTGACTCACTGATGAGTTGGTTCAGGAGCACGTTCACTTCTCTCTGTTTGGGGTTTGCGTGCCGTAGGAAGGCGCTATCCAGAGAGTTGGCCAGGTGCATTCGTAGCAGGTCAGCTGGCATGGTGATGGTGTAAGACAGCACAGTTAACACAAGGCTTAAGGGTATCATGTATGGTGGGGTTTTACTCGTGGTTAGGCTGTCTTTGGAGGAGCTAACCTCCCACAGCATGTCTGTTGTTAACGCTGTAAACAGCTGAGTCTGGGTAAAGTCCTTCTGGAAGACAGTAAACAGTGGTTTCAAGGAGTTTACAGTCTGGTTCGCTGCATTGACACTGGACATAACAATGTTAAACATTCTGGCGGCAGCAGCAGCGGCTCTAAGCAAAGCTCCCGGGAGCTGTTTGGAGCGGTGGTGGTGTCCACCTAACTCCATTTGTGTAACCGTCACTTTCTCATATTGGCTGAACAGGTGTTTGACATCGGCCTCCGTGTGAGTGAGGGAGTCCTCTCTCCATCGGAACCTTGTACAGCTGTATTTGGTTACAGTGCTGGGGTAGTGTGCCCTGTCATCGGTAGTCAGGAGTCTCAGCGGTTTTCTCGGTGGCAGCTGTCCTCTCTTTGGCTGACAGCACGGCACGGCAAACCACAGCAGCATCCTGGTACAGATAATAGGGAGAGAGAGAGAGAAAGGGGAGAAAGAAACAAACAAGGCCTGTCTTTGGTTGGACAGGACAGTCTCTTTGCTTCGTGGGCGGCGACTGGGTTTAGCTCGCCCTCGCCCATGTTTTGCCACATCTTGCTGCTGGCATGACGCTTGCCTCAGTGTTGTGTCAGTGGCTCTGGTGCTGCGTGGTGCAGCACATGCTGCGTCATGGAAATATATTGGCCTTATCCCCCTTTTGCTCCGTGGCATTACACGCCCTGGCATTGTGATGTCAGACGGTGCACAACCCACAATATTGTTCTGTGCACGCAGCATGGTTTGTGTATCATGCAGTGGTCTGGGGCTTTGGTTGTCAGTGACTGTTGACTGGTTGCCAGGGTGGATGGAGGGGTCTGAGAGGTGGTAAAACAAAGTCATTATCAAGGTTTCAGAAGCCTGCATGTCCGCTATGTTGGTCTGTGTAGACAACGGAGCCTGCGTAAGCGATTCTGAGGTAGGCAGTTTAGCTAGTAAAGTTCTTGTGCTGTGTGTAATCACTTCAACCTTGAATGTGGGTGGGTGGGTTGGGAGTGACCACAGAATGTTGTTTAGTGTGCCAGTTTTGGCAAGGGTGTCAGTGTGATCTTTAAAGTCCTCGTCTAGACTTGGTAACTTTGAGTGTCCTTTTTCCTTCTTCCAGTACACGATCACATTGTGTGTTTTTGTGATGTTATCACATTGCTGGAACAGGTGTTGGTGTTTGACATGCTTGTTTGCAAGTGTGAGTCCGAGTTCCACACATTCAGGTGAGGATTGGAAGAAACCCAGCGTGTGGTGTAAGGTTTGACCACCTTGCAGGTTGAGTCGAACAGCGACCCCTTTGGTGTAAGCTGGTACCACCGTACCCTGTTTGTTGACTAAGGTACAGAGGCTTGAACTTGGGCCTGTTGTTAGGGCGTTGTACTCATGGCTGGCTGCTGGGGTTCCCGTGACCTCTGTGACCTGACCGTCTGGCTCTGTGGGAGTTCCCGTGACCTCTGCGACCTGACAGTCTGGCTCTAGCAACCTGTGTGGCTGGAGAGAAAGAGGTTCTCGCACTTGAGCAAAGTCTTTTAGCTGTTTGAAGTTCAGAAAAGGGTCAAAGTGTTCTAGCAGGTCTTTGTCAATGAGCAATGTATGAGTGTTCATTGGTGGGACATACATGGGATGTATTAGACTCATCGGAACGAATGTCAGGTGAATGGAAACAACCTGTTCAAACTGGATGTCATC
The DNA here is from genome assembly GCF_003368295.1 of Carassius auratus. NCBI lineage: Eukaryota > Metazoa > Chordata > Actinopteri > Cypriniformes > Cyprinidae > Carassius > Carassius auratus. Next base: position 12,745,998 of record NC_039276.1, on the reverse strand, counting down.
CTGTCTGTACACCTGTACATTCAGTTCATAAGTTTGAGGTGTAAGAGTTCGATCTTGTCCCTTAGCTTCAAATTGGAGTCTTTTGAAAAGGTAAGATGAGATCACCGTCAGGTTTAATCCTGTGTCGATCAGGTCTTCCCTGTTGACTCCTTTTTGACCCACCCCCTTTTTGACAGGGCTGCCCAGGAATGTTGGCATTAGGGCAGGTGGGACGATCGGTGGGTGATGAGGACCGGTCTTGTGTAGCTCGCTGCGAAGGCAGGTAGTCAAAACAGCATTTTCTGGTACCTTGTGTTTGTGGTACCTGGTGTGAGGACCTGTGCTGTCTCGTTCAGTTAGCTGTAGCTGTTGACTGTGGAGCTCGGGCAGTGTTCTGGGTGCTTGGCTCATCTTCCTTGCGAGTATTCATGTGAAGAAGATCTTTCAGCACCCTCAGGATCTCTGCTGTCTCAGACGTGGCTGCTCTGTGTTGCCCTCTGCTGGCTTGGAATGGTATTGACTCTCTGTAAAGATGTCTGTGACTGTGGTGTTGTAGAGCGCCATCTAGGGTTAACTCCAAGCAGTGCTCAGAGACAGAGACATTGGGGTTTTTTACAGTCTTTTCACAAATAGTCTTTTGCTTGGTGCAAGCTTTGTGGGCTAAGTTCCGTAACTCTTGTGTAGTTCTGTTACGGGGACACGCTGGGACTCTGAGATGAAAACTCCAACTGGCATGTAGGTTTGGGAGGAACAGAGTTTTTAAGTTGAAATCCTGTTCCATACCTGGTTCGTTGCATGCTCCGAAGTAGGTGTTTCGTAGCTGACTACAGAAAGTCTGTGGGTTTTCAAATCGGCCCTGTTTGAGGTCCATAGCAATAAGGAGCCCATGATCTGAGTTTGGATCAGAGAATTCAAGAATCAAAGTCTGTAGCAGTTGCTGGTAGTACGCTTTGACAGTCTCTGGTGGACGATCCAGAAAGCAATGCACATCACGGCTGGCCGTGATTTTTAACAGGTACAATGTGTTCACATCTGTCACGTTGGCGACAGTTTGCAAATGAAAGTCAATGGCTTGTAAAGAAGCATGAACATCATGTCCTCCTGCAGGATCTGGAATGAATGTAGAGATGCTTCTGGCTAGCTTGTGAAGTTCTCTGTGAGCAGTGCAGGGTTTGGTGACATGCGTTCTCTGGAAGGGTTCTCTTCCCTCCGTTATTGACAGATGTTCTTGTAAGCTGGCTGGTGATTTCCTTAGAAGGGAGATTACACCCCCTTTTCCAGCTCTGGGTTCTTGGCTGAAAGGGTTGGAGTGGCGGCCCGGGAGAAATTTTGTGGTGTGCGTTTCTCCGATCCAGCCACTCTGTAATCGGTGAAATTGTCTCAGTTCTGTGTGAACAGTGTAAAGTTCATCTTGGAGCTTGTCTCTCTGCAGAGTAAGCTTGTTGAATTTAGCTTGGGCCGCTTGCAAGTGTGTTTTGCAGGCCCAGGTTTTATAGTCTTTTTTTTTTTTAGTTCAGTCTCTGCTCTTTTTAGGAGAGCGTCGCCTTGCTGGAGTTTTTTGTTGAGTTCTTTTCTGGCTTCTCTCTCCAGATGTTCTCTTTGATCTGTGTCGAGGCGAAGATCTTGCAGGGCATTGTGAAGTCTTTCAACTCCTTTCTGTAGCTCTGGATCTGTGTCGTCCTCTTTCTCGCGCTGGTTCTGGGTCTCGAGGAGAAGCTGATCAAGATGACTCTGGGTTGGGGCCTGGTCCTTCCAGGCCTCCTCCGCGATGTTGCTCCGTTCACTGAGCGGTGCCTGGGCGACGAGAATGGGAACTAGGCTTCCGAAGATCCTGGCGAGTTCTCTGTAGTAGTCGCTTTGGTTTGGATCGCGTGCCATCAGTTCATCTAGCTCGGTGTCTAGTTGCTCTGGGTGCTGCAGGTTAATGGCATCCTTGGGCAGGAAGGGGGTCGTCACTGCTTTCAACCATGTCGAGAGGTGGCCCCCGTGGACTGCTGGACTGGATGCCTGGAACATCCTGATTCTCTGTCGGTGAGAGAAGCACAGCACACACACACAAAAAGACCAATGCAAGTTCGTTCTACGTTTAACGAGCTATATTCATACGGGCTGTGCCGTTTATGAGAATTTTGGGGCTGACTGATGCAAACAGTCAGACAGTTAAGTAGCCAATTAACTTGGGTCAACGAAGGACCTGAAATGGAGATTTGACAGGCAGTAGCCTAGCGGGTCGTGTGATGACACCGGCTGCTGGTGGTCGCTCTACTATTTAACTTCGTTGGTGGCTCCCAGGTTACTGTCTCTATGTGAAATGAAAGAAACAAATCACAACAGAACAGAGGGTAGAAAAAGATCAAAGTGAAGCACAACACTTGAAATGAGATGAAAACAATAGAAACACAATGTGTTAGTGGGAATAAGGAGGCCTGAGCCTACTGCTAGGTTTTAAGATAGGGCCAACAGGTGAGTGGGCTATCTGGGTAGGAAACCTAGAAATATGGTGTGGCTTAAAGAAGCAAAAGGGTCAGAACACTTAAAATATATCCGGGGGAATATCTAATATTCTGTGGCTTATAATAAGTGGATAGGTTTTATCACTTTTGGTTCACCTGGGTGAATTGAAGTCATTCAGGTGGGAACCAGTGGCTTGGTCAACCTCCCCGGTGCTCCCCAAACACTGAACCGCAGTGTCCCTGGTCCTCCGTTACTCTGGCGTGTCGCAGGACAGCACGGCTTGTGACTTTTAGCACAACCTTTGGAGTGCCAAAATTGCTGATGTCTCTTGAGACAAGAGGGGCCGAGTTTCACTCGCAGCCAGTATCGGTAACACCGGTCGGGCAGCCTTGCTCACTGGAAACCTGAGATGACGGTCCAATCACCGAGGGAGTTCTACAATCAAATACACAAAGGATGAACAAAGGAAACTTAAAGTTAATTAAGGTTTGGTTTGTTTAACATCAATTGAGTAACTATATGTAGAGAGGAAAGGTAACAGCTTTACCTAATCATGATAAAACAAAACAAAGGAATTTATGATAATAATGGTAATTATCAAAATAACCTAAGTCAAAAGAGAGAAGAAAAATAATAAACATCAAATTAAAAGACAGTAATGAAACAAGGGAGAAGGAGTAGCTGGTTTTCACCACAAGGGGGGGAAGTACTGCTTCTCTGTCTTTAACCTGCTGAGCAGAAAACTTAATTCAAATTAAAAATTCAAAACTGGTTTAAATCAAAATTTAAAATAAGCATGTATGAATTAAAAAGGAAAATCTGAATAATATCCTATAATAACCATTGATAGCTTGTAAGTTATCATTAATGATCATGAAATTAATCAAACAGTGTGAGATTAATCAAAGAGGGTAAAATTGGACATGCAATTCAAACAGAATGGAAAAGACAGAGGTATGTTAGTCGATTTAACAGGAGACTGCCACTAGATGGCTTACCTTCTAAGTGGGTCAATCAGTGGTTGACCTGAAACATCTAGACTTCAACTATTAAACAATTACATTTTAATTCAAATCATGTTTGAACTAAACTCAAAGTAAATGTAAACAGTCAAAGGCAGGGAACATTCTTTTGTTTCCCTGTAATAATATTCGCACGAGCAAAGCTGTAAATGCTAATAATTATCGAGAATTTAGACATCCAATTCAAATATACATCACAGGGGATTCTAAATTAGCAATCAGAGCGCATTATCTGAAATGGCCACAGGTTGGCAGCTTTGCACTCATGCAAGCTGGAATCAGAAAGCAGGGTGTACCCTGAAATTTCTAACCCACACGTTCCCTCTAGTGTTTAGATAGAGGAATTACAATTTCAATAGGACTTAGAATTTATCTGATCATTTGTCAGGCTGATTTTCTGCATCAAAAATCACAAGTAACAAACAGAAAGTTTTAATCTCTGAGGTGCTATATTAACATAGGTTGAAGGAAGGATCCGTTCACTTCCGAAACACAAATGTAACAAAAACAGGAATTTTCCAACTGTTGACTCCAATAGACATTTATCAAAATAGCACTTATGATTTAAATGTTTTAGGTTTAAAATCGGGTAGCTAAGCCAATTCTAGACCAGGAGTTTTTATCGTTTATTTTTTTGAATATCATGTGGTTTACCATGAATTCAATAACGATATTTAATAACAAGGCCTTTTTACTGAATCAGAGGAACATCGCTCATGTTCAGATTTACATGTTGCAACTAATAAAAGATTTCTTCATCTTTTAATTATTCATATTAAAATGTTCTCACTGTAAAAAGATTTTGGTCTTTCTTAACAGGATACTTTTAACATTATACTGCAGTTTACTTTCATTAAAAATAACAGTGACTATACTGTTAAGTTTCTATGAATACCTAGGTGCTACTGACCAGCTTTTTGCCTCAGTCAGTTGAGTGAGTTCGCGTCTTGCGACTTATCTCACCAGTAACGTTACATAATTTCATAGCGCACGTGCAGAAATTATTAAGAACCATATACACAGATTGATTGCTCACAAAACGAAGTTTGAAATAGCCGCGTTCCTCCACCAAAATGTAACAACATTGAGTTTTACATAGTAATTAACTCAAATGATATATAGGGAATTTGAATAATTAATCAAGAATTTGATTAATATATATCTCAGATGACAGTTACATTTAATTTTATTGATTATGAAAAATAGCTCAATTGCCAATACCAATACTAATCACAGGGCACTGTAATTTACTCATTAATATGTCAATATTACATTCTTCATATCAATTATTGTGATCTCTTACTGTAAATTACTGTAGATCAAACAGTGGATTGTCCAGCAAACCAGATTGACCTATCAGTTTTCAATAGAGATATCACTTTTTATAATTCAAGGAAAAGTATTCTCTGGCCATGAAAATATTATCCTATCCTTATGATAAATTTAGTTTCTAAATTTAGAGCTTGTAGCTAAAGACCAAAACATTTCAGTGACTCGTAATGTGAGTGGGGTGGAGTCCAAAGTCAATCATTTTATATATGGGTTTTTAATAATTAAACTAGTAATACATCAAACTACAAATCACACAGAGTAAATATGCGTACGAAAATACAGACAATAAACATTTACAAGACAACGGAATCCAAATAAAAGAGAGAGAGAGAGAGAGAGCGAGAGAGAGAGAAGTGTAGAAAGCGAGAGAGATCACAGAATGAGCTCAGGTATGAAAATCAGTCAGTAAACCTTAGTGGAACCAACAACGAATCAAATAATAGCAACACTTTAAAGCAGCATTTAAATCTCCATAGAAAACGATACTTGCATGGCCCAGTGGGTGAGCGTGGTACCGGCGACGCACGTGTGATGTCACGTGGTCCTTTGAAAACTGCGCGCGTGGGCCGGAGGCCGTGTGACGCGCGCGCAAGCTGCGCTGGATCTTGGCGTGAGCGTGGAGTCACGTGTTCCTTTGTTGCAAAGAGGTGTTCGTTCATCTTCGCGCGGTATTTGAAAGGTTCAACAAACATTGTTCCAGAATTCGTCTTCCTTGCGTGGAGAGGCGAATAGTTTAATAAACTTAGTAAAGAAAAGAAAAGAAAACGAACGAAACGAAAGCTTCCAAAGGAGCCATTAAAATGGCTTTTTCTCTCAGCCCCTGTGCTGAGGGGGTTCGCGCTGTGAGCGCGGCCTATGGCCGCGCGGAAACAACGTTGGAGAGCAGCGTATCCGAGAACGGGGAAGAGGAAGAAGCAAAAAGAGGAGGTGGACCTTGTTTGGTCAATTCTTATAGCTTGAAATAGTTCACGCCCATTTTCGAGGGAGCATCCAATGAATGTCCGCGATCTGAAGCGGAGGGAAAGTTCCTTTGTCTCGGTTGAGACAACCCCCTGATGATTTAGGGCCTGTCCGATTTCATCAGGAATATTAAAGCAAGTTCATTATTCCAGATTAAATACATTTTTCATTACTTTGCTCTAGATAAATGGGTCTGTCAAAGCATGACGATTAGAACAAGACTAGACATAATATATATATGACCAAAGATCTAATTTTTAGATCGAATTACACATTAAAAGATTTGTTTAACACATGATAACACTGCAGATGTTGGGAAACATCTAAATGTACCAAAAGGGAATACGTAATACATTTATAAAACATGAAAACAGAAAGTTAATGAATACATTCCATAGAATGCATTGTTCAAAAGAAGCCAGTGACTTGGCTTCTCTCCTGTCCTGTGTGGTCGTAAACTTTACGACCTGCAAAAGTGGGGGTTGCAGAAGCATGGCTCTCTTTGAGGAAGTTAAAGTGAGGAAAGACATTTCCTAAAGTATAAGCTTGCAACTTATACTCTTCACATAACAAGGATTAACCATTTTATGCAATCCATAAACATAATTAAAATACATATTAATAATAAAATGAAAGTAAGGAACTTATACGAAAAGTTCCTTTGTCTCCAGTGTTGGAAGAATTTGGGTTGGGGGTTTTCGTTTCTTCTTTGAAGCTCGCATGGGCATCGTAAATAGTTTAAGTCCAGCCAGGCTGGCATTTAGTACCAACAGTCTGAATTTATAAAACAGAATTTAACCCATGAATCGCTGACCTGCATATCTGTTACAACACACACACACATACTGAGAGATGATCTGGGATCTACTCTCTCTCTCTCTCTCTCTCTCTCTCTCTCTCTCTCTCTCTCTCTCTCTCTCTCTCTCTCTCTCTCTCAGTGGAACATGAGCTTGTCTGATGACAAGTGGTGAGTCACAATGTGGGCTGGTGAATAATCTTGATTTAAACACACTCATACACCCACACACATGTATACACACGCTGACCTGTGTTCTAAATGTGAGAGATGTGTCTTATGTAAAGCTATCAGGAGATTGTAAGGCTGCAGCTTTAAATATTAGCTTCATTCACTCCAGTTCAAACAGAAAGAGGTTAAATACACTCAAATACAGTAAGAAAAACACACCACAACATTGAACAAAAGTGTTAATGCCGAATATGATGGTGGCATGTACTATTACTTAAAGTTTAAGTGTGTTATTTTATTTGAAATTACAATATTTATTTTACCCCCATGCAAAGACATTTATTATGCAAAGACAACTAGGACCTGTGAACTTTAACTTTTAGAAGACTGTAAACACTGTTGCTCTGTGGCTTTTTGAAAGCATTTCTTAGATTGATTGAGAGTTCTTACATGTCAATGTCTGGCTTAACCAATGGCATGAGTTTGGGGCATTGTTTTTTTCTTTTAAAATGTCACTAATGCTGCTGAAATTCTGCACTGCCACTTTAAATATCAGAATAGTAACAGTTTATACTTTAAAAAAAGGTTATTTATAAAATAGTGATTTAGCCTCTTTTTCTGTCTGTTTCTTTTTCTCACTCTTTATGTCTGTTGGTGGCTAGGGAGACTTTGTGGGATTAAAGTCAAACCACAGTTCCCAACAGAACACATCCATCAAGCACTATTTTCAATCTAATCAGCTCAGGAAATTTAACATTATCTAAAAGGTCAAGTATATTTAAATGACAGGCATGTCCCTTGTTCAAGGGCAATCACTAATTATAATGATGACAATAATAGATGAACAGATAACTGAGTGCACAAAAAAAAAAAAAAAAAAAAATTGGAGAATAGGACAATGGATAATAGCCTAATGCTGGAGATTTTTTTTTCTTATTCAGTTGCTGCAACCTTCAATTTAGATAAAATAACCACCTGCTGCTCTGTTGCTGAGGGAGTGGAAAATGCATGTGACAGAAATTAGCATTTTCTTTCAGGTAATGTGTATGCAACTGTGCATATGTGCGCTGTATGGTTATCGAATATGAATAAAATCAACTGTTATAATAATAGCTCAAACATTAACATTTTGTTAATTCCTCACCCTCAAGTTCCAAATCTGCATGACGTAGTTTCTTCCAGGAAAGAAAAACAAAACAATAATAATAATAATAATTTAAATTAGCTAGATGGTTGATCAGCTGTATTATTATTATTATTAGTAGTAGTAGTAGTAGTATTGAAAACTTTAAGAAGGTAGTTTGACCTGTATTCTGCTACTGTGATTCTCTCGGATGATGCAGAACTTACCGCGGGGGAGAAAAAAATCCATTCAGTTTGTCCAGTGACTGTAAACAGTCATCAGGTCTGTCAGACTAAAGTCTCAAATCCAATGAGATATTCTTGATATATTCTTGATTGTCCACGCCTTCCTAAAATTCCTAGTTTAAACACACCACCATGTCTATGTCACTGTGTGGGAAGATTTGCATAACACCACCCAAATGTTCACGAAAAGAAAGAAGGCGCAACTTTTATTCTCAATCGTTGTTGCCACTGCTACCATGTTGTTCAGCTACAATGTTGCTTTGTTATGCCTATAGCTGATCCACGCTGGTCGCTGAGGAAATACATCAACTTTGCACTGTGGATCGCTGGATCGGCTTTCACCATGGATGAAGCGGAGTCCAGCCCAGGGTCGTCACATGTGTTTGACGCAAGCCTGTGGTGTGTGTAACTGTGTGATGCATTTTATGGAAAGGTGTTTCCTGACCCTGCAGAGTAGCTTACAATGGGTCTGTGCTCAAAGGTTGTTCTATAAAGTCTGGCGCTTCTGACTCACAGCCTGTCTTTTTTATATTTAAAGAATTTGCCACTGATGATTCAAACGTGAGTTTTGATCAGTGTAGAGTAGTGCTTGCTGTTTGTCGTTTCTCCGATCACAAATGCAGACATGATTTTATGGTTATGTGGTGCAATACGCAACTCAACACGTAAAAACACAGTATAAGTATTTATGATTAGTAAATATGTCCCCACTGGATGCAACAAATGCCTGTTTGTAATGGGTTTTATTGGTTTTGTCTCATTTGTCTCAAGAAAAGTCACAGTATGTTAAGGCGCCTAACATTTCTGTCACACGTTTGAGGAATTCAGCCAATCACAACGCACTGGATAGCTGGCTAATCAGTGTACACCTCACTTTTCAGAACGATGAGCTTTGTAAAAATGTATGCATCTAGAAAGGTATAGGCATAGAGGAGAAACAATAATGTACTGTACAATATTTAAAAATAATGTGTTTTTTAACCTTAAACCGTATAAACACATTGCAGTACACCAAATACACAACATAATGTTCTTTTAGCAACGTCATATGACCCCTTTAAGACCCATCAAATCTGAATTTAAGACATTTAAAGACTTTTAAAAGACCACAGACACCCTAGTTTCAGTGATAAGTAATCTGAATGATTCTGATTCGCCATTGCATTCATAAGCTCAACAGAATTGTGTGTGTGATTGGTTATAATCCGCAACACTGTAAAAAAAACATCAAAATATTTTAGTAATATATTTTTATTGTGGTATTGTAAATTCAGGGCACAAAAAAAGTTATAAATACATAACTGAATACGGGACACGGATTAACATGTATACTGTACATGCTGGACAGAGAAAAACTACATGTATATCTGTTACTCCAAACTGCAACTACACACAGAAACACACACACACACACACACACACAACATGCCTCTTGCTTGACATCAAATCAGTTCTGCTCATTCATTCATTCATCTCTGTCTTTTTATTCTATCTCTCTCATCTCCTTTTCTGTATCTCTAATATTCCCATTAGCCTTTTTCTATCTGCTTGTCATACAGGTCGAGTTCATGAGTGCACACACACAGACAGAGCTAAAAACAGCAAGTAGAATTTGTCTAGCAAATAAAAAGGCGGACAAGCTGTCTGCCAACCCAAAAAAAAAAAAAACTTTTAAATTTGTAAAACCCCTACTGCAAATGACTACATATACAAAGTAGTGTATAATGCAAATAGAAAAATAAAATTAACACATTTAAATTAAAGGAATAAAGGTAACTTTATTAACAATTTGAATAACAAATATTAAACTAAATGTGGCAATAATAGAGTAAGTTTTAGTTTCTATTTCCGTTTGTTTTTCTATAAATCTCTCTGTCTGTCTATACACACAGGATACCCACAACAGCAAAAAAAAAAAAAAAGAACAAAGAAATTAGGAAATAAATAGAAAATTAATAAGTAAAAAGAATGTAAGAGAGAGAGAGAGAGAACAAGACAAAAAGTTTAGTGGCGGAAGATGAACAACATTCATTTTATAACACATCTTTTCATTTCTCCTGCCCTATCCATTCCTGTGTTCATTTGGAACACTTGAAAGGCAATCAGAGAGGCCCTGACTCCTGAGGATATTGATTGAGCACAGGCCCACATGTGTCTGCGTGAGATTTGATCTGTGTCCATAACTCTCATGGGACCATATTTGTATCTGTGCAGACAGAATGTTTAGTGTATACTTAAAGGTATAGATCACCCAACTATATCAAAATTTGGTCATCATCCACTCCTTCTGATATAAAGGTGGGGGGATTTGTGTTTATATTCGTGATGATTTTAATTGGAATGATGTTGACATAAATGTGGGGAGAGGGGTTATAATATTGATGTTATAATAAGTTGTAGATGGAGAAGCGCCCTCTCCTTGGATGAATCAAACAATAATTAAATGAATATAAAATAGAATAGAAATAAAGTATTGTCTAAATATAGGAGGATGGAGGATATAGATAATTTTGAAAATGTATAAAGTATTTAGAAATATTTAGTACAGAAAAAGATGAAGGTATCAAAGATTAATTGTATTAATTGTCAATAAAGAGGAAGGTCTGGGGATTCTAAATCAATATGGAAGGTATTAAATAAGATTGCACCGATGGGTAAGTCTGACCCAATTAACCTCACCCAAGATTTAAGGGTTAGTTGTTGAAGGTGTGATAGAATTTGATAGAAATAAAGTTGAAAATAAGTTGAATAGTTCTTTCACATTTGTTGCTACAAGTTAAGTCCAAAAATTCCCACTGAATAACGCAGTCTAAGGGATTGAATTTGTTAGAGGTGTTTATCAAAGAAAAGGTATGTTGCCAAATGCTATTTCTTTCAGATAAGTTTCAGTGGAAGATATAAAGGCCATTTTAGAGCAATTAAATGTGTCTAAAGAGACTGGGTTTGAATGAAATTCCAGCAAGGTTTTTATGGGATGGAGCAAGTATTATTGCACCTACTCTCACATATATATATGATCAATCTTTCATTGAAGAAACGTATAGAACCAGCAGCTATGAAGATAGTAAAAATGATTCCATTATTTAAGAAGGGAAGCAGACCAGGATCCAGGAAATTATCCACCAGTTCATATACTGATAGTTGTTTCTAAAATAATAGAAAAAGTGGTGTTCCAGCAAATGTCTAAGTATTTAATTAAGAATAAAATGTCAGTTATGTATTAGAAAGTCTTATTCAACTGATATTATTATTATTATTATTACAACGTGCATATTATTTAAGATTTTATTAGAAAATAGACTGGTAGAGAAAACATGGGATGGTTCTGCTGGATCTGCAGAAAGCTTTTTGATACTGTTAACCATTTAATATTTTTAGAAAAAGTAAGTGCTTTCGGATTTTCATGTACAGTAAAATCTGGGTTGGCTTCTTATCTAACAGGGAGAGTGAAGAAGGTACAAGGTTCAATTGTGAATGGGGTTCTGCAGTGTAGAGTATTGGTCCACTATTGTTTGTATTATATATTAACGATATTCAGGCTGCATGTGAGGGAAATATGTTTTTATATGCTGATGCTGCTGCTCTTTTAGTCACAGATATGAGACTGAACGAATACAGGAGAAATTAGCTAAGGAGCTTGTTAAGGTGAAGGAATGGCTGGCTGAAAATAAGCTTTTATAACATCCATTATCTTTGGGTCAAATTATAAATTGCATAAGGCCAAGGACTCTTGATGGTTATGTCCTAGCAAATAGAACATTGTTTAATTACCTTGGCTGTGTTTTGGATAATAATTTAAGTGGAGTAAATATGATTTGGAAAGTGTTGCAGAAAGTTAATGCTAGAATCCAATACATTAGAAGGTTTTTTATTTTTATTTTTTTTTTTTTTTTTTTTTTTTTTTTGTGACAGTTTAAGGGTGCTTGCCATAGGACTTTTTCAATGTAGTTTTGAGTATGCATGTAACTCTTTGATGATTGACTCATCTTGTATGTGGATGGCAAAACTGCAAGAATGACAAAACAAATTGGTAAAATTAGTTTTAGAATTGCAAGGTTTTAATCATGTGGAAAATAGACACTTTCAGCAGCTTGGGTGGTTAATTAAAGATCGGCATGTTTAAATCTAAAAGTGGTACATCAAATTATTAATAATAGAGCTCCAGTGTATTATAATTCTTATTTTTCCCAGTTTAAATTAAGAAATGGTCATTTTACTAGACAGAGAATTATGAATCTTAATTTATGTAGGTTTAAGACTTTGTAAAAAGTTGCCTTTGGACATTTAGGTTATGATCGATTATAAGGGTTTTAACAAAAAAAAAGTGTAGAAAATGTTTTTAGATAGGTTGTGTCAAATTGGACATATGTGACTCTGGAGCATAAAACCTTAAGTCACTGGGGTATATTTTTAGCAATAGCCAAAAAAAAAAAAATAAATAAATAATAATAATAATAAAACGGGTCAAAATTATCGATTTTTCTTTTATGCCAAAAATCATTAGGATATTGAATAAAGATCATGTTCCATGAAGATATTTTGTACATTTCCTACCGTAAATATATCATAATGTTATTTTTGATTAGTAATATGTAATTTTTTGCACTGTCAGATTCCAGATTGTATTTCGGCCAAATATTGTCCTATCCAAACCATACACCAATGGAAAGTTGATTTATTCAGCTTTTAGATTATGTATAAATCTCAATTTAAAAAGATAATTTTTTTTAAGATCAATTTTTGACACTTAAGACTGGTTTTGTGGTCCAAGGTCACATATTTGGATTACTGTACAGTTGTGAAGTTTGCCTCTGTGGTGTGTGTTTGAGTGTGAAAGTTATATATATATATATATATATATATATATATATATATATATATATATATATATATATATATATATATTGTAATGAAGTGTATGCGAAAAAATGCCTGTAATCACAAATATTACAACTATTATTAAGGACCACAATGGAAATAAGTATTGTTACTTTATTGTGTTATCCTTAATTTTTATTTTTTTTTTAATAAGAGTTTGCTAAGGTTAAAAACTAGCACATTATACAGTATAAAATATGTTTTGATCACAAGGTCTAAATGCTACCATTCACCATTGAAAAAGCGTTTATTCTATTGTAAGAGTGCAGGAATTTTCTACTCAGTGTGATTACACTGTTTGTGTGCGTGTGTGTGTGTGTGTGTGTGTGTGTGTGTGTGTTGCTTGTGTAAAAGTCAGTCAATCAATTTTTTTTTCCCTGCATCATTCTTTTGATCTACTCTTCAACCTCTCCACCTCCACACTCATAAAGCCCATAGGCCTTTCTTTCAGTTGCTCTAATTGCAATCATTTCCGCAAAATGAACAAATAATGTCATTTATCTCTCTTTTCCATCCTTGCCTTGCCATATCCCCCACATTCCCTCCATCCCTCTAATAATCTGCAAGTCCAAAACTTGACCATCGATCAAACCAAGATCAGGTCAAGGAGGCCGTTTACATGCATTACACGCACATCAAAACAGCACAGTGCACACTAGGGCTGTGCCCTAATAGTCAACTAATCATTAGTCGACCAGAAGAGGCTTGGTCGACCAAAATTGTATTGGTCGCTTTGTCGCAAATAAATATATACAAATAAAAAAAAAATAATAATAAATGTAAAAAATATCAGTATACAGTACACTGGGCAGGACCTCCAAACACTTGTCTATCAATAACGGACCTCAAATATGGCTTTGACTCTGAAATTTTTAAGTATTAGTGACTTTACATGTCTACTCGATGTAATGTTAACCAAGAGAAATGTAAGTTATTCAAGTGTCTATGCGGCGAGTGGAAAGTAGCTCACTGCAGGACAGATGGAGGTGCCAGTGCGTTGACTTGCATTTCAAATTCTATTTATTTTTGGTCATACAGATAAGAGTAATACATATTTCAAATCTGTAAAGACTGTCAAGACTGTAAAGATGTTTGTTTGTGTCCACTCACAATAAAATAATGAAAGCAACAAGATGCGCTTATGCCGTATTGGTCTGTGAACTTGAGCGCGTAACACAGTGTATATTTTTACCTTACAGACACAAAAATTATGTCTATGGAGAATGAAATATCTACTTTCAAATGTACCAATTCAATCTGTATGAAACATGGACACAGGCGAATCACTACTGTGGAGATGACAAGTCAGTGTCACCGACTTAATCTTTTAAACCAAGAACAAAGAAAGCACTAGTTTCTCAAAATATTAAAATGTTATTGCAGTCCTTACTGTTTTTTTTTCCTGACACATACATAACCATTACTTCTGCCGGTGCACTGTGTCAAGGTTTATGCATATGCTTGAGCACTTATTAGGCTATGTAGGCAATTTATGCAGCAAGTTATGGATGTATTGGCTCTGCCACAGCAGCAGCATAGCAGATCTATTCCGCCAAGACCAAATACATTAACATTGTCATGTACATTACCACGCCAATCCCTCTGAGAGTTGTCATGACAGAACTGAAGCCTGAAAGGATAGAAGCCTCAAGGACACACAAACATAATCCAAATATTATCTTAGGTACAGAATGAAAGCCCTTAAAAACACACACACACACACACATTATCACATGATTGACCTTTCTACTCCGCTGCTTTGAATATCTGTATGACCTTCTAATATTTTCATAACTAGAAGAAAAATATCCACAACTATGTAGTAAAGTAAGTGTAAATGTTTAATAAGGTCACTGTGATTTTGCCAAGTTGGAAATGTTCCTGCATCAACATCTTTTGATGATGCTGGATCAACATTATTGTCCAAAAATTCAGAATTAAACCAATCCCTACCACTAAGCCTAACCCTAACCATAATTTATTCCTAAAATGAGAGAGAAATGATATCTTATTAACAAGGGTAGATAAGCCCCTTACCCTGATTTGAAGCCTAAAACAGATATTTCCTGAAAAGTTTCCTGAAATCTCATTTCTGATTGGTTGACTGGAATGTTGTTCCATGATCAACAAGGATGTTGATCTAACATGTTGTACTTGGTGAAATCACACTCAACAAGTGTTTGAATTTTAGGGACCAACCATTCCCAGATAGACAGTAAAACCAGAAATCACCTAAATTTTGTGGAGCAGCTAATGGGCCAAAGAGGAAATTACTTATTAAACATACTAATTGATGTTTAAATGTAAATGTAAACATGCAGAAAGGTTTCTATGTAAGTCAGCTGAAGGAATATAGGCCAGTATAAAACAACAGAAGTTGATTTGTGAAGTCCATATGTTAAGATATAACAAAATATGTGTGTGTATTTGTGTGTATGTCCTGTATCTTGTTGTGGCCATAAAATGTCCATTAATTTAATTAGCGGTGTTCACTATAAATCAGTTTAAATCAAATGTTATTTCTCTGCACAGGTCCCTTGCTACAGTCTGTGTGTGTGTGTGTGTGTGTGTCTGTCTGTCTTAATCATGGGCATGGCAATGTTTTCTGAGTCCACAACACAAAGATTTGATAACAGGATGAATATTAATTATTCTGGTGACATCACTGTAATACTTGCAAACCGAATTGTGACTAGTGTTCTCTTCTACTATTTATTTAGCCATAGACCATTAGTCAGTGTAGTCATATTTTTAATGTTTGAAAGGAATGACAATAAAGCTGTGAGGAACAGATCAATTGCCGATATGCCAGTTGTTCATCAAACAAAAGATATTTCCTAATTAAATCTTTAGTAGACAAAAACAATTTTGAAAGTGTGTTTTGAAATGTGCGTGATATAAAGCCTTTATACAATATGCAATGTACCACTGTAAAGAATATAGTCTGTCTACAAAGACAGTGACTCGTACTTGTTGACTCAGCAGGATGTGTTTTAAATGTCTGATATGCAGAACCAAAGCCTAAAACCTAGACTTACCTACAGCATTAACACTATTCTAATACTGCAATGATATTTCCTAAAGGAAATAGTGTATAAATATCAAAAAGAACAATGAGACATTTCAAATGGCTCAGCTTTACATGACAATCATAGATCCCTGTCAGTGGTGACAAAATGTCAATAACTGAAGCTGTAGCCATAACCAGTCCAATGTTGCCCCTGTATCTCTCCTTTGAGTTCACACTTTGGTGAAGTAATGCTGCACAGACTGTCGGGTAGCAGTCTGCATCAGTGCAGGCTCAGCAAATGTGTGTATTGAGGGTACATAGAAGCCATAATGGGGAATCAGACCCTTAAGCCACTGGATGACTGCAACATCAAGTGCCCCATTTGGGACAGGGCCATTGTGTTTAAGGGTTTCATGCATAAGAATGAGAGCAAGTCTAGTACACATTACAGCTTATTTTCACTAGAATTAATAAAGATACTGTAAATCAAGCAAGCAGTTTGGTTTTTGTGACATTCAGAACAAGGTAAATCTAAAATCAAATACACTACCATTCAAGAAAGTCTGTACCATTCAAGTCTCTCATGCTCACCAAGGCTGCATGTATCTGATTAAAAATACAGTATTGTAAAATAGTATTGCGATGTCTCTTGAATATTTAAAAATGTTATTCATTCCTGTGATGACAATAATAACTTTATTCTTCAGTGTCACATGATCCTTCAGAAATCATTCTAGTATGCTGATTTGGTTTTTAAGAAACATTTCTTATTATTATCAATGTTGTGATCCTTAGTATTTTTTCTGGAAACTGTGATACATATTTTTTTTAAGATTTTTTGATGAACAAAGTTCAAAAGAACAGCATTTAAATCAAATGAATAATGATTTAATATGAATTTCATTTTAAATGAATGTTAAATAAAAGTATACATTTATTTCGCAAAAAACTTCCATATAAGTCTTACCAATCATATTTGAAAGGAAATTTTGGTGCAAAGATTTTGTAAATATTGCGTGAGGCTGTAAAGAATGGTGACATATTGTCAGCAGGAAAGATGACAGCAGCGTGCTAACTATCAGCATTAGCGCAAAAATCTCAGCATTATTCACTGTCACTCTGACCACAGGCACAAGACATCTGTCATTGCATTGGTGTTTGTGCATGTTACTGGTGTGGCTGTGTTAGATCTGTTTGGATGAGCGTCTGAGTGTGTGTGTGTGTGTGTTGCGCCCATCATTCCAACATTAACTAGACAGAGGCTGCAGTGAACTCTAAACGTGCCCTGCCTGATAATGAAAACAGTTCCTGCTCTTTGACACTCTCTCTCTCCAATAAAAATGTAACAGAAAGGGGGGGGGGGGGTTGTGTGAAGGTTGCATGACTCCGCCTACCTCTGCTTTTGCAATCTCACCAAAATTCTTCATCACTCCAATATCAATTCCACTCTCTCTCTTTCCGCTAGTCCACTTTCCGCTAGTCCACTTTGATGAGAATCGACAGCTTATCACAGAGGCGAATTCTATTACCTGTTCGCATCTACAGTACGCACTTACAATCACTGGCACACATACAAACTTACAAACTCTCTGAGAAACACATTGAATTGAATTATGTGTTTGAACACATACATGCGCACACACACACATGGGTAGAGAATTCTATTACCAGCCCCCTATTGGACAGTAATCCTCTCTTCACTTCCTTGCTACGATAAGGACTACTTCACACAAAAAGCAGCCCATAGTGGACCCGTGTCACACAGAAGACCCTTACAAAAACACCGGAGATGAATGACACATATGCTCAAAGGTGAGAGGCCCATGTTTGGAAGGGAGTCAGCTGTCGCCCTCAGTCATGCACCAATCATGCACCAATCCACAACTGAAAATAATTTGGCATGCAATGCCAGTGAATTGACCGCTACAGGGTTGCTATTAGAGAACACATGAGTCATGCAGGTGATGCTGAACTATGTGATCTTAGTGGTGTTATCGTAGGATTAATACTGAAGAAGTGCAATAAAATAAATAACTGAGCCAAAATGTTAATGACTAAATATTACAGTATACAAATCCACTACTCAGGAAATCAAAGGTCATGTTACAAGCATATCAACTATGCTAGGTGGAATTATTATTTATTTATTTATTTTCTGAGGACTTGGTACACTTTTCTATGGTAGCCCGTTTCCGCAACTGAATAAAAAATAAAATAAGGTAATTGCAACTTTTTATCTCACAATTGTGAGTTATATAGTCAAAATTGCTAGTTATAAAGTCAGAATTGTGAAATATAAACATGCAATTCTGAATTTTTTTCTCAGAATTGTGAGTTCATATCTTTTTTTTCTGAATGATTTTTTTTTTTTATCTTCACCTGGTAATGTTTGACAATAAAACTCACAATTGTGAGGCTGAGACAGATCCATTTGTTTTTTACCTCCCATGGGTCCCATCAATGTTCAAGCCAAACTTACACAACTGCATACACTAACGCACACACAAGCAGCCAGCATAATCACTTAAGACTTTGTTACATCAACATGACCTACTTGATGTAGGTCAGGGATCAAATTCATTTACACATGTACTGAGCTACATTTTTCATGTATTGTCTCGAAACAAAATCTTAAGACTGTTTTTTGCCCATGTTTGATTCTATAACATTGCTTCCTTTCCACAAGCTCAGAATGATTTTATAGGATTAGTATGAGATTGATTATTTTTCTTCATTCATGGAGCTTGTGCAGTTAGCTGACTGCAGTGAAGTGAATGCCACACCAATCTCAGCCCTGCATTCTGCCACCCTGCCAAGATCTGCATCAACACACACACACACATGCATAGATGACATCAACAAATCTGGTTAGTATGATGCATTCCTTGCTTACTTCAGCATTGTACCTATTTTAACACACAGTACATTATGCAAGCGTATCTTTTACAACTGTCAGCTGTCTTTTTTCCTAGACTATAAAGAGAGACACTCATTTAAGATATATTTACAAATCTTTCTAAAATGAACACAAATGTTAACTCATACAAACACAGAGATGCTGAGTATTCTCCTATAAAAATGATTTGCAGAGAGTGTAAAAAGTGAGTGCACAAAAAGTTTGATAATCAATAGTGCATATATATATTTATTTTTTTTCTTACCGACCCCAAACATTTAAATGGTAGCATGTATATTACACTATATATAAAAAAAAATCTCTAATATTGAAGAATAACCAATATATGAAGCACCCATATGTGCTTGTTAAGCCTTTTTTATTTTAAAACTATAGGCATTATTGGGCCCAGTACTCCTTGCAGTGTATGTAAAGCAACGCAATAATGATCAAAATTTTTTGCACGCAGTGAGTTCTTCACAATAGTCCATGCCAAAACTGTCAGTTGACACAAAAATGACTCCCAACAGAGTCAAAACCCCCTTCTTTTCATGCCTCATTAGCATGTAATACATATGGAAGGAAGGATAGACAGACAGTAACAGCAGAGGGGGAAAAAGTATATTGAAGAAAGAGAGAGACAGGGAGAGTCATGCTTTTCATAGTTAAGTAACACAGTCCATAGTTATCTACGGTAATGACAGGTCCATAATTAGCACAAAGCTAAGTCACTGTGATGCAAAAATGGCCTACTATCTCTCTTTTCCTCCCTCCTTTCATCATTTCATCTGCCACATGATTCCTTGGCATTTCTTGCCTCTGCTTCCTGCTTTGTCTGCTTTGTGTGATATATATATTTATATTATATATATATATATATATTTTTTTTTTTTTTTTTTTTGCAGGAAATGTTTCCAAATCATAAAAGACTCCAGACACTCAAGCGGTACAAGTGCTGGCATCAAGTTAAAGGAACATGATTGATTTATTCATGTGGCTAAGAAATAAATCAAATCACACATTTGCTTCTAAATTCTCATCATTCTCTCTCTAGTTAATGTATTTCCATTGCATCTGTAATGGAATTATTAGTTTTATTAAGACCAACATGGAATCTGCTGACTTTGCATTTTCTATGTTTGGGGGAAATCTGCAAAATGGAATGGAATGTGGAATGGATTTAAATGTGGAAAACATTAACAATAGTGAGTTTTATTAGCCGCTTAAAGCTTTTTAGCTTTAAATGTGCTTTAGTACTGCTATTCGCAAAGTAGCTGGACCTTTTTTTATTGTTAACAAACATGATGCAAACACATCTGCATGAATGACTGAAGCTGGGAACTTTCCCAGCAAATCAAATCAGACATCTCTAAAAATAAAACATTATTGTAGGCTTACTGGTAGGGCAAGAATACTGATTTGACTCAATTGATTTGCTGTGGAGTTTTGCAGACACTGATTCCATGTGGGCCTGTTAAATAATGCTGCCAAAGAAATTACAGAAAAAAATGCTATGGTAATGCTAATATGGGTTTCTATTAGTGGCCAGTACTCACTTTAATGCATTATTTATCCAGCTATGTTGGAACTGGGTGTCTCATTCTCTCTGTCTTTCTCTCTCTTTTTTTCTGTCAGTCATTCTCAGTATTAATGCATTAGTAACATTGTGGGTGATTCCTCTGGGAGTCAGTCAAATGGTCTTACACCCCTCTATGCCATGGGGAGGTTTTTAAAGTGAGGAAACATGACAGCATCATACCTTACCTTTCGACTGTAACTATCCCAAAGCCCCAAAGTCCTTCTAAAGTCTTGAAATTACACTGTGGGGCAAACAGCATTGCATCACTGAGGTGGAAAATAAAGGATACAGCCGTACTCCTCCGGAACGAGAGCCAATGGCAAGGATCTTCTGCACCGGGTCAAATGCCAGAGCTGTGGGCTGATAGGGAACTCCATGACGCACTGTCTGCAGAGAAATTAAAACAGAGAAACCATGAAAAAGAGTGTGCTACGTTAAGAACAAAGTACTGTAGGCAACTTCAGGCATTCCAACATTATAGTGACACGGCCTACAGCCTGCCTGCAACCCCTGCTACTCTCCTGAGATCAGCTCATGAAACAATACTTCAACTGCTGCTCAATGTGCAGCCATCCGCTCCTTCCCCTCTGTTTCAAGATATATTCTGCAATATTTTACTGGTTTGGCATATACTACTGTTCAAAAGTTTGAAGACTGTAAGATTTAAAAGTTTTTAAAAAGCCTCTCATGCTCACCAAGCCTGCATTTGAAACACAGTGAATAAGTAATAGTGTGAAATTCTTTTTTTTTTTTTTTATTATGGTTGTCTATTTTAGTATATTTTAAAATGTTAATTATTCCTGTGATGACAAAGCTGAATTTTCAGCAGCCATTACTCCAGTCTTTAGTGTCACATGATCCTTCAGAAATCATTTTATTATGCTGCTTTTCTGCTCAAGAAAGAGCCTGTTTATTACAGAGCTACAATGGATAATTGATGTACAGAATAATATTAGACAAAAAAACTATACATAATTTATTCTTCTCAAACCTAATACATACTTTCAGATTTTTATGTAAAACTAATGCTTAATAACTTACATAATATACAAGATTCTAATATACAAGCTGAAAGTTACCATGTAAGGTGAGAGGGGAAACCTTATGCATCCCATTTTACTCCTCAAAAATGTCAAAATTTCTTACCAAAAGCTAACTGTTTACCAAATTTGCTTTACCAAATTAAAGTGCAAAAGTTCAAACTTTATCAGTCTGGCTGCATTAACGGATTCTGGCATAGGATACATAAACAACAGTACTAAAAGCCTCCCACAGCTCATACGCATTTCCACATTCTGTTGCAACGGTCCCCCTCATTCAAAACAATTTGTGACTTAGAAGTTACACTTTTCCAATCAGCTGCCTTTGCTATGCCTTTCATACTTCAGCTGCTTTCTGAATTATTATTTTTTTTTTATCTTCACCTGGTAATGTTTGACATTATGTTGTTAACACAGCACAGGTCAAATTACCCAAGTCAGTAAAAGAACAAAACCTATATGGCCTGCTACGTAGTTTACTGAAAAATAAAATCACTTGCGATTTAAACCCGGGTAACTTTCAATTACACAATCATAAACCATCAAAGATGATCACTCCAGATCATTTGATTGAGATACTAAATCATATGGCACTTCATGCTGCCGCCATGCTGACAACACTCCGCTTTCCTTTTCAAAGTCTCCATGTCTCCAGTCTCAGCAAAGATCTCAGCATGCCTTTCTGGCACCTCGTTGACCACTCAAGATCAACTTCATCAAAACCAAGCTCCCCTACCCCCCAGCCAACACCCCCTAACTCAGTCTATCATCATCTCAGCTGAAGGTCACACAGCTTTCAACGTTTTCTGTGCAAAAACTATGGTACCTCTCAAGACCAACCATCAAATTCATGTACAAAATTGAAACAACCACCTAAAAGTCGTGGCCTAGTGGTTAGAGAGTTTGATTCCTAACTCTAAGGTTGTGGGTTTCGGGCCGGCAATACCACGACTGAGTTGCCCTTGAGCAAGGCACCAAACCCCCAACTGCTCCGCGGGCGCCACAGCCTAAATGGCTGGCCACTGCTCCGGGTGTGTGTTCACGGTGTGTGTGTGTTCAATGCTGTGTGTGTGTGCACTTTGGATGTGTTAAATGCAGAGCACAAATTCTGAGTATGGGTCACCATACTTGGCTGTATATCAGGTCACTTTCACTGTCTCTTTTTAAACCAGCCACTTCATTATGGCAAAATCCAAAATCTTTTTCTGCACTTCTTTGTTTAGTATCTGCTTATTTAACATTACTCACTTCTCATTGGCCTTTCCTGCATCTGCTACATGATCCCTTAAACATATTCAAAACATTGCTTTGTTTGATTGGTCCGTTTGAATGTCTCGCATTCAGTTTATATTCAAATGGTCAAGGAAGTGATAAAAAAGATTGTAACTGTTAATCTGTCTCTTTCTCTTTGCTGACTCTTTTCTTTGCTGGAGTTCTCTTCTCAGGGCTCTGCCCTCTCTCTTTCTCTCTCATGTAATATTTCACATACTTGTTGGGTAGAATTAACTATGTTTTACCATCCTTCATCTTTTTTGTAACCAATTCAAGTGTAACCATAACAAAATACTGTTATTAAACCACTTTGATTATAAATGATGTTCTAAATAGTCTTAATTCTATGGAGCCCCGCACATGACATGCAAGAAAAAATAAATAAATTGTGCACACGATTTACTAATTCGTTCCCTCAATGTACTAAAACGTGCACACGATTACTTTTGCGTTCCCTCGATTTACTATTGCGTTCCCTCGATTTACTATTGCGTTCCCTTGATTTGTTAAATTGTGCGCACAATTTATAAATCGAGTGAACAAAATAGTAAATTGAGGGAACGCAATAGTAATCATGTGCATGTTTTAGTACATTAAGGGAACAAATTAGTAAATCATGCACACGATTTAGCCTAATATTTTTTCCTTCATGTCATGTGCGGGGCTCCATATGATTCAATAATAACTTTGAAATAATATCCTATTGTAATACAATATAGTCACTCAATAGCAACGCTCTCCCAAATATTTAGCTATTGTAACTGCGCCTTCTTCTGTCATTGGTATAAGTTGGCAGTGGGTGGTAATACACTAGAAATGTACAGGGCCTGGTTCCCCAAAACGTTCTTATCGCTAAGTAGTTCTTAACCTATTCCTTAACCTCTCTCTTAACCTTATGGCACGATTCCCGAAACGTTCGTACACTAAGTATATCTTCTGTAAGTCACACTTTCGTAAGGTTGGTCTGGAACATTCGTAACGCTCTCTCTTAAGCGTTGTTTGAGCTCAAGACGCAAGTCGCCGCCACTGTACAGCAGTCTTTAGAAATCAGCGCTGCGCAGTACAATTC
Organism: Carassius auratus; assembly: GCF_003368295.1. Taxonomy (NCBI): domain Eukaryota; kingdom Metazoa; phylum Chordata; class Actinopteri; order Cypriniformes; family Cyprinidae; genus Carassius; species Carassius auratus. Next base: position 12,722,172 of record NC_039276.1, on the reverse strand, counting down.
AAACTATGGTATGTTGACAATGTGGCTTAACAATCATTTTATGTTATGGACATTATAAGACTAATAATAAAATATGTTCGCAATGGATACAATCACTTTTGATAATGAAAATCTGGCAAACAATTTGGCACTAATTGACTAAGATCTATAAATGGGTAAGCATAGTGGTGTCCAGTAAGCGACCAACTATGGCAGTGATCCAACGTGTCCTTGTATTGAATCAAAGCCGGCGCCGGCCGTGGAGCCATTTAGTCCATGTCAATTTTTTTATCAGGCAAAACTGAAGCCCTTTTGACATTTTGCCTGACATGGCTATATTAAAAAAAATTGCCTCCCAAGACAGCTCATTATGGAGCTGCTGGACCTTCTCAAACCTGCGCTTGCAGGTATGCTTTGCTTTAAGCCCTGAAGTCCAGCTGCTTGCAGCGCTAAGGTTTTTTGCTACAGGGAGCTTCATCGAGGTCGTGGGTTCATAGGTTGCTTTTTATTGAAAACATTAACCAATGGCAATCAATACTGCATTAAACAGTAGTAACTGGAAACCATGCTTACATTATCAGTACCATTACTTTTTACTGTTACTTTTCAAATTATAAAATGATTGTCACTGATGAGTTTAATCATTAATAACAAAGGCAAAAATGTGCATCATGATGACAATTTAAAAAATGCAAAAATTTGACAAAAAAAAAATAACACCACAAAATATTGCACTAACAATGTTTTTGAAGAGAAAAATCCACAAATAATATAAATGTTTTAGATAATGCAGTCAATAATATCAGGAATTTACCTGTTTCAACTTTTGAAAGTAACTGAACACTGGTAAAATGAAGCAAGGGAGCCGACTCGTCACTATATATATATATATATATATATATATATATATATATATATATATATTAGTAGTGTCAAAATTAATGTGGAAACGCATGCAATTATTATTATTATTTTTTTTTTTTTTTTTTTTTCAGTTTAACACATATCAAATATTTAACGCAAATAAACCAGGGGCAGAGATAGGGTTGGCCACCCCACAACTGCTGTTTCTGACTCTTTTTTTAGAATTGTGTTTATTTACTCGCCTTCAGTCATAAAAAATAAACAAATGAATAAATGCCATTAAGCAAATATTAAAAATATATTGTCTTTATGTTCTATTTACATTAGTTTGGAGATTGTAAAATAATTGCAATATAAACTGCAATAATAACATTTTAGAATTTTTTTTTTATTTGTTATTATTTTTTATTATTATTATTTTATTTTTTTCGAATTATTATATATATTTCATTCAAAAGTTATGCTAAGTCCTTGTTAGAGGAGATCAGGACTCAATTATCTAAACTATGTTATAACAGAATGATTTGATTTACCATTTTTCTTTAAGCAAAATGTGTGTAAAATGGCCATAAACAGGTTTTCTCATTATATATAATGCATCTGTTGGGGCAACCTGTAGTGGAAAAAGAAATTTTCATAATAGATTTTCATAATAATAATATTATTTGTATATTATCATAATAATATAATATCATAATAATAATAATAATATTTCCTAGGAATATTGAAATATAATGTATTTCCCTATTTATTTGTTGTGTCTCCAAAAATAGTCCAGATGTCATCTACAGTGGACATTTATGAAATCAACATAATGTTTCATAACAGAAATTCATATTTTGATTTGAAACCCCATAACATTTTCCTGAGATTTTTATTTATGACACACAGTTTAAAAATATTCAGATTTAAATGATAATTACAAAATATTATCATATTTCTTTAAGACTGTCACTAAATCAATATCAGACATTTTTGAAGACCAAGGAGAGGGAGTGGCCATGCTGAAATATCCAATCATTAGGTATCTCTGAAAAGCCCTGAAGGTGCTCTGTAAAGGACATCCAGACTTACAACTGTGGCATGTATAGTCTCAGAAACCTGAACCAGTTATAATTCTAAAATATTATTGCTGTTATTGTGTCAGAATTTAGTTTTATTAGATTTTTAGGCAAGAATGTACTTAATTAGACCTCAAATATGCAATTCAAATATAAAGATAGGACCTATCTGACAATATGGGGAAGTCGTGGCCTAATGGTTAGAGGGTTGGACTCCCAATCGAAGGGTTGTGAGATCTAGTCTCGGGCCGGACGGAATTGTGGGTGGTGGTAGTGCATGTACAGTTCTCTCTCCACCTTCAATACCACGACTTAGGTGCCCTTGAGCAAGGCATCGAACACCCAACTGCTCCCTGGACGCCGCAGCATAAATGGCTGCCCACTGCTCTGGGTGTGTGCTCACAGTGTGTGTGTATGTGTGTTCACTGCTCTGTGTGTGTGCGCATTTCGGATGGGTTAAATGCAGAGCACAAATTCTGAGTATGGGTCACCATACCCAGTGTTGGGAAGGTTACTTTGGAAATGTAATAGGTTACAGATTACAAGTTACCCTGTTTAAAATGTAATAGTAGTGTAACTTTTTTAATTACTTTAAAAAAGTAATGTAACTAATTACTTATTACTTACTAATTACTTTACTTAACTAAATACTTTTGAGTACTTTTTGATTACTTTTATAAATTTCTAATTAATGTTTATTTGCAACTGTTAATCATCTTCAACCATTTACACCATGCAGGTTTAACCTTAAAGTAGAGCTCAACACTGTCAGACTTTCACCATCCTTCATCACTTGAATTAAGATGATCCCATTTGAACACATCCACCACACAATCAGACTTTAGTACTGCCTTTTACTTTAATGAGATTGATCTGAAGTTCGATGCAGATTTAAAATCAAAAGAAATAGTTTATAGATACTGTTTTTGAAACCAAATCTTTGCATAACTACAGGCATCTAACTGCATCTAACAATGGTTTGGGGAAAAATAGTTAATAAAAAAATAAAAGCATATACATCAACTTAAATACGGTTATCTAATAAGCATGTGTCCTATTTTGTGTACTAAACTCCTGAAACATTGGTGTCTTTTTGAAACACTGCTGTCTCTTTGTATATGATATGATGATAGTTTCTCAAAATAAAAATAAAAAAATAGGCTGGGAAATCTCACACTCATACACCCACAACCCATTCTGAAACATGGACAACCCTATTTTTTTTTTTTATGGACCTGACATGAAAAATTTGAATCCTTAGGTTGGGGGACTTGCAACATAATTAAATTACAGTTACTTATGAAAATTGTAATGATTACAAAGAGGATTACATTTGAATATTTACACACATCCACATACAGTTTATTTCTTTCCCAAATTGCACTAAGACATGTGTCCCATAATCCGTAGAATTCAGTCATAAAAATGGAATTCAGCCTATAACGCGGACGAAATATGCCACATTTTGGATGAATGAATCAAAAGTAGGTCAGTACACTTGAATAAAAACACGATATGGACTGGTGTCTGTGAATATTAAGCCGCAAAAAGACTGAATATGAATCCTGCACGTTCTGCGTTTCTGTGGAAATCAGGCGCTGACTGGACTTTGGGAGAACCGGGACTATTGCCGGTGGCCTGGCAGACGATTTGGCCCTCTACTTTGATATTGTTATTGTATAATTGCAGGCCGAATATACTAAAGCGATTATTTCCGAATCCGCCATTCGATAATTAAATCTCTAATAAATCATGAATCGGTTAGTTGTGACTGGCCATGGTTGGTCTCGCGCGCTCTCTGCGCCTCCGCTGAACGGTTTGGATCAGACTCCGGAGTAATCAATGCGAGAGAGAGAGACCAGAGTGAACTGTGTAGCGCACAGCTGGAGCAGAGAAGCGACACTTCTGTTCAGGGTTTCAGGTGCAGGTCAGTTTCATCTGTAAATATGCTAATGTAGTTTTGTCTTTGTTTAATTACTCATTTTTTCTTAGTAACTGTAACTGATTACTGTTACATTTATTTTGTAATTAAATTATGTTACGCCGTTACATGTAACTAGTTACTTCCCAACACTGACCATACCATACTTGGCTGAATGTCACTTCACTTTCTTTCTTCTTTTCACTTTCATATGTTTAGATGTTTTTTAAGCTCCAGGCCGACAGCATCCGTTCTGCAATCATGTACCCACCGACAACAGCTTTATCTCGGGCAGTGCTTCAGGAATTTCCCACTGGCTCTTATGTAGATGGTATTACACAAAGTTTTATTCATTTTGGTTATATTAAACAGGCAATCTTTGGTCTTATTAATCTATTATTTGTTCCAGAGCAAATCGATTCATACAGTGATATACATATACTTTTTTTTTTTTGACATACATCCATTAAAAACACATCGAAACACATGAAACCTGAAACCTTTCCTAATACCCGTATAAGCTGCTAATTTGCATTTCTGCTCCAAACACCTGTCCACTTGTTGCAACTGGCATCACATCACTCTCTAAATAGCCAACAAAACAATCAAAGTTTTTGAAAGTTCCCACGCGAGTCATGTGCCATTTTAAACAATAAACATGTACCTTGTTACACTTGCAGCAAACTACCTGCAACTACAGTAATCAATTGAGCTGGTCAGGGGCCAGGGTCAAATCATAGCACTCTGAGTGTCTTTTATTTGGTGCACAGAACTGTACAGAAGCTGTCCAGAATGTGTGCTCTGAAATGTGTCCATGCAACAAGAACCATCCACAGCCTACGGGCCTGTGCTAGTGCTCTGGTCCTGGCGATGGCCACCACAGATGGTGCTGAAATCCATCACACATGCAGCTCCAGAGCTGTGACGCAAATTATGACACTGTCCAAAAATATTTTAGAAACAATTCTGCAGATTGGTGTTAAAACTATGAGAGAGTGTAACAAATTCAATGAGATAATTCAACTTTGTTTGACAAGTTAGACAATTTTTTTTTATATTTGACTGTAAAAATCACCTTTCATGCACTTTCTCTCACACAGTTTCCCAATTGTTTGGCTCCCTTATGAAGGTACGATCATCAATAATTAATCTGCATAGCTCTGGACTGATGCAAGCAAGTACTGGATGAATGAGCAGGATAGAGTGATCACAAAGCAAGTGAAAGACTCAGAGAGAAAGAGACTGGATGGAGTGAGTGCGATGTTCCATCCGTGGATATAAAGAAGGAACAGAGCTGTGATGAAACCATTGTCATGTCCAAATTCACTTGACTTGCGACTATGTTTGCAGGTTTATTGTCTGCATTATACAAACGTCTTCATGGGAGTGGCTGTGTTCAATGTTTCAGTGTGTATGTGCGTGTTGTCTTATCATCTCTATTAATCAAATGAGTGCTAATGAATGCCTCTGCATATAGATTTTCATTCAGTGCTCTGCTTTATTGCAGACTATTTAAGCATCCCCCTCCCATTCCCTCTTCATCTCTCAGTTTCTCTCCTATCCTCTCCCTCTGTCTGTCTCTCGCTCTCTCTTATACTGATATGGGTTGTTGTTTCCGCTGTTTAGCTATTCAATTTCTCCACAATATTTCTACTATTCCATGCTGTTCTATTCCTCTTAAAGGTACAGTTCACCAAAATGGAAAATTATGTCAAGATGTATTCAAACCTGTATAAATATCTTTCTTACATGGAACACACACACACACACACACAAGATATACTGAACAACACTGGAAACCAATTAATTTCATTGTACAAAGAAATGTTATCTTGTATTGCACAGACAATAAAATGTCACACAGGTTTGGAAGGGTGAGTAAATGATGACAGAATATTAATTTTTGGTCAAACTGTACCTCTAAGTGTTTGCATGAATCAAAACACGTTGGTTGTTTGTTTGTTTGTTTGTTTGTTTGTTTGTTTGTTTGTTTGTTTTTAAAGTTTGGGTTCAGTCAGATTTTTTTTTTTTTTTTTATTAAACCTTTACTCAAAGTTGAATTAAACTGATCAAAAGTAAGAGTACATACATTTATAAATGTTACAAAATGCTAGCCTACATGTTTGACTGTGTTTATCATAATCTAAATGCATGCTATATGGAAGACTAATGGTTAATTATACAGTCAGAAAAAAAAAAATAATGAGCTGTTTTTAACATTGATAGTAATAAATATTTATCGAGAACCAAAATCAACATGTTGGAATGATTTCTGAAGACTGGAGTAATGACTGCTAAAAAAAAAATCAGATTTGCCATCACAGCAAACAAATGACATTTTAAAATATATTCAAATATAAACTATATACTATACTATAAACTATATATTATTTTAAATTGTTATATTTTCTCACAATATAGTTTTTACTATTTTTGATCAAATAAATTCAGCTCTGCTTAGCACAAGAGTTCAAAAACATAAAAATCTCAATTTAAAACCCTAACTTTTGAATTGTTTTTATCTAATTTTCTTCCCATGATTAAATATCTTTCAGCCACAAAAATCCAACTAAAACAGCACATTCTTGTTCATTTCCTATCACAGAATATAATGATGTGTTCACACCACATGTTTAAGATTTACAAACCTGAAAAGGGCAGTCAGGCCACAACCACGTACACATATGCTTTCGTGCCAACCAAGGAGCAAACCTAAAATGATCCTCCGCACCCCTGCTCTCCATTTCTCCAAGTCATTCATACGGGCTATTTCAGCTTCTACATGCCTGGGCATCTCTCAGTTTGCAATATAATGCAGAAAGGAATTAAATATTTCCAGTAATGCTGCTGGTCTTATTTCAACCCATACTTCTGTTAGTAACTGATGTGATTCTATGATAGAAATATAAATCTCTACATTAATAATGCCTCATATGGTTTTTGAACTGTGGCTTTGTGGCATTTTGTTCTGTGTAAATGTTTTAATAGGAGCTATGTGGCTGAATGTTTTTGTGGGTTTTCTGCATCAGCTCATGCTAGTAAAGAAAGACAGAGTAATCATTAAGAACTGAATCCGTGGCAGACTATCAATGACCACACAGAAGAATAATTTCAATTCCCTTCCACTCTCTATAAAAACAAATAGGAAAGGTGTGTATTTATAGGAAATACACTTAGGAAACACACTGTTTTGACCATATATGCCATAAAGGGACAGCTTACCCAAAATATGAAAATTCTGTCTTCATTTATTCACCCAAAAAGTTTTTTTTTTCACTATACAATAAACCCTCATGAAAGTATGATTATAAATATTAATTAGTCTGTACAAATGGATATATGGAGCATATGTGGTATCAATTTATTGTTACATCAATTTATTGCATATCAATGGAACCTTTAATAAAATTCATCATATGCCTTTTACAGTATATACTAATTGAAATATTTAAAATCATTATCTGTGGTAATCGACAGCATGATATGCAGACATTATGTTGAAAACAGTGCAGAATATTCCTCACACACATACACTCACACACACACCCGTCTCCCGCAGCTGGAGTCAGGGTGGGTGGTCTGGGTTTGGCAGCTCTGCAGCCTTTAATCATGGGCTGGGGAAGAGGTTGACACACAAGGGGGCACTGACCTCCTGTCTGTCCCAGCAGGGTGATGCGACCTGTGGCAGGAAGGAGACACGAAACCCCTGGAACCTCCCCTTATTAATGCAAACAGCCCCCATACAAGAGAGTCATTTAACATTAAATATACATACTACAGAGAGAGGATGAAAAATACATCTACCGGCCCCAATCTTTAAATCCTCATCCATATTCCATGGCCAGAAGATCCATGTTTTGCTCTTTTTCTCACCCTTTATATATCAGGCCTTCGTCTTCAATTTTGGTTTTCCGGTTAATAGTAGAGAATGTTTTTAATTCTGCATTGGAAAGGAACAGGAAGGATGAGAGCAGCATACAGTAAAGAGACCCGGCTGGCACTGATGTCATAGAACTCTCCAGAACACTGAGCAAGGGTTTCTCTGGCTCCCTCAAGCTCTATCTATCTCTATCTAATTAAATTTTATACCACTCTTTCTCCATTGCTACAAATATTCCAACACACAACAATGAACTCTCTTTCTCGCTCATTCACTCAGCTTCTTCTTTCAGAGGGAAGGGTGGGCGAGTCTAGACCCCAATCTAAAAATAGACCACACATCCAGCGCTCTCATGCACCGCTCTGTGCATAAGACTGCAGATCTCGCTCTCACTCTTGTGCTGTGTCTCTCACAAGCATGCTCACACATTATCATCATCGTTTTAGCGATACAACAGGTATTGCCATACATTCTTCCAAATATTCTTGGATGGACTGTCGACATCAGATCCATTCATATAATCGCTTCTCTCCCATGCACTTTATAAGACACAGCATTGTTCTATTGCTGCAATGCAATTTAACATAGTGTAAGCAAAAATGCTCTGTATAAATGTCTGTTGAAATCATTACTAATGCAGCATGTATTAAAAATGTATTGAGGGAACTATTAATGCCACACACATAGTAGATGTCTTTTGCACACAAAAACTGTTACTTTGTAATATCATGTGTTTATATCAGAGCAGAGTATATATATATATATATATATATATATATATATATATATATATATATATATATATATATATATATATATATATATATATATATGCATGTAAAACTATATATATATATTTACATGCACTTCAGGTCTTGCAGTCTCTTGCAGAGTTGAATCATATGTGATAATTTAGGAAGACATACAAAATGTGCAATTTAGGTAGGGGCAGGGTAGGGTACTCCAGGGCAGGTTTGAGAACCACTGCTCTAGTAAACTTCTTCGGTCATGTGTATCAAATCTCTTAGAGCTGCCTGGTACATATAGTGGAGACACTCGGACTGCTGTTCCCTAATAAGCTCTATGCCTCTAATATCCCACAATTTATCCGTACACGGTTCAGGAAGAGAAGCTTCCAGATTGGCACTTTGTGGTGTATGAATCATGTTCATGAAGCTAGAGCTACATCCTCTCAATCCTTCAGCCAGAAAGGAAACTTTTGAACTTTTAATGCCTTTTTGCCCAAATTGAAGATCATATTCAATCTTTAAATCTCAGTTTCAAACTCATGATCAGCAACAAATGCCATACTAGCTCTTGTGATGTGTTGATGTGTCTGATAGGAAAAGGGGCAGGTCTAGTGTTAAATAAAGTTACATTAGCACTTTCTGAAGTAGGCACTTTTTCCTAAAGCATTTTATTCCTGGAACACGGTTACAGACTAAATGTAACAAATCAAAAAATGTAAAAAAATCAAATTAAAAAAAATCAAATCATATCAAATCACTTTGGTATTGCATTACATTTTTACTTCATTTTACTGTCTCCTTTGAATTAATTTCTTATGTTACACTTCTTAATTGCAAGTCACTTTGATTAAAAACATCTGCTAAATTAATCAGTGTAAATGTAAATAACTCTGAAACTATTTTGATACATGCACTACTAACTGCCTCAAACAAAATCTTTATCTTTCAAGAACTCAGTGACATACATTAACTCCCAAACTTCAACAAATCCTTAGTCTAAATTACATAGATGCGTGACAGTCATATTCAGATTGCCAATTTTGTTTTCATTCAAGCTCTTTTTGTGAAACAGACATGAACGATCTGTGGTTGGTCTGTCTGAGAATGAGAGTAGGGCAGGGTGTAGGCCACTTTGTTGTTTCATTTTAGGGTCTAAGGTATAATCCCTGCAATCCAGAGGATAGTTTTATTGCTCAGAGGTTGCTCTTTCAAAGATGTGTTATTTGGTGACTGAGAGACGTACAGTACTGGGGATTGCCTTCAACAAATCACTTAACCCCAGGTTGCTCAAGCAGGTTGCTCAAGCAGGAGCATGACTGTAACAAGTCTTCTGTAAGTTACTTTGAAAAAAAAAAAATCATAAATAACAAAATCTCTTTAGACTGTAGAAACTACAAATGCAATCTGACTTAGAATGCATCCATAAGGTTAGAAACAGACAAGGAAAAGTGATAAGAGGGGGAGAAAATATTTCTAGCAAGCAAGCAAATAAATAAATACATACTTAAATAAATGATCTATTTAAGGAAATATATTTATATCAAACTAAATATATGTAAAACATTTTTGAAGCTTATTTCTTGAAAATGCCATGTTTAATTCAAAGTGTTTTTTGCTGTTTCTTTGTAATTATTTGAAACATTTGTTGGCAATTTCTGAGAAAAGTAAATTAATTTCAAAGTAACATTTTGTTCAGCTTACAATTTTTTGTTATTTTTACATTTGCATGAAAACATTACTAAGCATGTTTACAATGTAATTTTTCTCATCCGCCCATCCCCATAATTGTTTAATTATTCATCTAATCTCCATAATGTAGGGAAAATTTGACTCACATTTATAAGCTGTAACCCCAAGACATACGGTTATATAATTTTGAAAAGAAATTTCCTTTGAAATAAGGAAGATGTCTACAAAATAAGGAAAGAATTAAATAAACAGAGCAGGATTCACTGTCTAACCACTGTCTATCAGGAATCTGGTTCAGTCAGCCTGAAATGACATTAAGCCTCAAGTCCACCAAATAATGTTAAAACAATTGAGTGAACAAGAAGAAGACAGAGAGTACTGAGTGGTGGCTGGATAGGGGGGAGGAGGGCTGATACCAGATAAGAGAAATGAGGCTCTTTTATTGGATCAGTAAGTGTGCCATCACCCCCATGAAACCACATGAGGGCAAACAGCCCACTTTAAAAGCAGTTCTGTCACCAATCAATTAAAGAACAGACCATCATCCTGCATACACACAATAGAATACGACAGAAACTAAAACAATTAGACAAAATCCAGTCAAAAATACCAAGAGATTAAAAACAAACACAGCACAACATGAAGGTTAATTGAGAGTATTTTTTCTTTGAATGGCAACAAGACTGGTAATTTGTCCATCTATCCATCTAGTCTTTGTCAGAGCTGCTGTATACATATGATATATATCTAAATGTCACTTGAACAGAATGTGTAGGCGCAGTTTGTTTGAGCCCTGCTGCTGTTTATGCTGCGGGCATCAAGCTGCGCTAAGAGCGAGAGTTAAAATGCAATTACTGAGCTTACAAGCCATTGTGTACTTGAGCGTGCATGTGCATGTGCCTAACTGGATTTCCTTCTACAGACATATCAGCTATCCCTCACCTATCCAGAGAGAAACAGACTGTTCAATGCTGAATCAGAAAGGGAGGCTGTGGAAGGACGCCACTCACAAATGGACGCATCTGTTGGGTGTGAGATCATCACTGACTTGAAACAAATATTGATGAATGTTGGCAGTGAGGTTGAGATGGAGGTGATGCAACAACTTCTTAATTGAGCACTGGATGGTGTTTGAGGCAATTGCACAATTCTAGCCAGACGTTACATTTGTCTCTTTCACTTTCACTGTCAGTATACATGTTACGGTTATCGAGCCTGAAGAGAGTGACAATTTAAAGTGCACAGTTCCTTAGCAGAAGGCTGTCAGAAATCTAGGAAATCTGTTTACGCTCGTACTACTTTATATCTCCCACTAGCTTCATTATTTATCATAATCGCAGCATTACATCTCACAATCTGACTTTATGTTTTGTGACTTTTTATCTCCCATTTGTGACTTTATATATCATAATTTATTGTATTTCTTGTAATTTTTATAATTTATTATATAAAAATATATATATTATTATTATTTTTTTTTTACTATACACTGTATAGTTATTGCTATTATTGTTGTTGTTGTTAAAATACAATAACAACTATAAATAACAAAATATTGATTTTAATAAGCTTTTAAATACTGCCATATTTGATAAATTTCAAACAATAACTTTTTTAGGTTTTACTTTGATGTGGCAATAGGCTTACTTTATTTATTTTTTTTACATCTGAAAATGTAGCAGTTTAAATGCATAATGTTAAATACACCACATTAATCTATCATTTTATGTAACAGCAGCTAGCAAGGTTTTTTTTTTTTTTTTTTTGTACTTAACTTCAAAACAAGCACAAAAATACACAAAATCCTCTGTGCGAGACACTAAACAACAAGAGAAAATGAAGGGGGATCAGAGAAGTGGAGTGGAAAAAGGTATGAAGGATATAGATTGACTGAATAGGGCTATTCATTTATGGGTGATTACAAGCACGGCGCTGTTTGGAGTATTAACTATCTTATCCCTGCTCTGTCACTGGAGAGACAGCACAGAGTATGAATGATGGAAAGAAATAACAATTAGGTTCAAACAAGTGCCACCATTTGAAATCTTTCAATTCAGCAGATGTAAAAATAAGGAGATAAAGAAAAAATGTGAGGGAGAGTTAGAGAAAAATATGGTTTCAAACAGCACTGACAGGAAACTCTTTATGAGTCACTGCTACATGTCACTACTACACACATCTTTAGATGTCATTCCTCTCTCGAAATAGAGAGAGCGATAAAACTGTTCTGGATGCTCAGACCCTTCAGTGGGAAAATCTACTGTGAGGATCTTCGAGATACAGTATTGTTCAAAATAATAGCAGTACAATGTGACTAACCAGAATAATCAAGGTTTTTAGTATATTTTTTATTGCTACGTGGCAAACAAGTTACCAGTAGGTTCAGTAGATTGTCAGAAAACAAACAAGACCCAGCATTCATGATATGCACGCTCTTAAGACTGTGCAATTGGGCAATTAGTTGAATTAGTTGAAAGGGGTGTGTTCAAAAAAATAGCAGTGTCTACCTTTGACTGTACAAACTCAAAACTATTTTGTACAAACATTTTTTTTTCTGGGATTTAGCAATCCTGTGAATCACTAAACTAATATTTAGTTGTATGACCAAAGTTTTTTAAAACTGCTTGACATCTGTGTGGCATGGAGTCAACCAACTTGTGGCACCTCTCAGCTGTTATTCCACTCCATGATTCTTTAACAACATTCCACAATTCATTCACATTTCTTGGTTTTGCTTCAGAAACAGCATTTTTGATATCACCCCACAAGTTCTCAATTGGATTAAGGTCTGGAGATTGGGCTGGCCACTCCATAACATTAATTTTGTTGGTTTGGAACCAAGACTTTGCCCGTTTACTAGTGTGTTTTGGGTCATTGTCTTGTTGAAACAACCATTTCAAGGGCATGTCCTCTTCAGCATAGGGCAACTTGACCTCTTCAAGTATTTTAACATATGCAAACTGATCCATGATCCCTGGTATGCGATAAATAGGCCCAACACCATAGTAGGAGAAACATGCCCATATCATGATGCTTGCACCTCCATGCTTCACGGTCTTCACTGTGTACTGTGGCTTGAATTCAGAGTTTGGGGGTTGTCTCACAAACTGCCTGTGGCCCTTGGACCCAAAAAGAACAATTTTACTCTCATCAGCCCACAAAATGTTCCTCCATTTCTCTTTAGGCCAGTTGATGTGTTCTTTGGCAAATTGTAACCTCTTCTGCACATGCCTTTTTTTTAACAGAGGGACTTTGCGGGGGATTCTTGAAAATAGATTAGCTTCACACAGACGTCTTCTAACTGTCACAGTACTTACAGGTAACTCCAGACTGTCTTTGATCATCCTGGAGGTGATCATTGGCTGAGCCTTTGCCATTCTGGTTATTCTTCTATCCATTTTGATGGTTGTCTTCCGTTTTCTTCCACGTCTCTCTGGTTTTGCTCTCCATTTTAAGGCATTGGAGATCATTTTATGCACCTCTTTATAGGTTTTCCCCTCTCTAATCAACTTTTTTAATCAAAGTACGCTGTTCTTCTGAACAATGTCTTGAACGACCCATTTTCCTCAGCTTTCAAATGCATGTTCAACAAGTGTTGGCTTCATCCTTAAATAGGGGCCACCTGATTCACACCTGTTTCTTCACAAAATTGATGACCTCAGTGATTGAATGCCACACTGCTATTTTTTTGAACACACCCCTTTCAACTAATTCAACTAATTGCCCAATTGCACAGCCTTAAGATCGTGCATATCATGAATGCTGGGTCTCATTTGTTTTCTGAGAATCTACTGAACCTACTGGTAACTTGTTTGCCACGTAGCAATAAAAAATATACTAAAAACCTTGATTATTCTGGTTAGTCACATTGTACTGCTATTATTTTGAACAATACTGTACAATGAAAGAAGTCTCTAATTTTGCATTTATTTAATCAAAAATAGTGTACAAGAAGTAATATAGTGAAATATTATTCCGATTTTAAATGCAGTTTAATGGCAGTTTTCTATTGTAAAAAAAGAATGTAAAATGTAATTTATTACTATTGCAAACATTTTTTTTTTGTTTGCTTGCTTTGCAGCCATTACTCCAGATTTCAGTGTGACATGAATCTTAAGAAAGAGATATTTCTTTGCAACAGTTGTTGTTTCATAAAACTTATTTTATTTTATTTTTTCCAGAATTTAATTGATTTGATTTGAATACAATTCATACATTTTAATGCATTCTTTCTGAAAAAGTAATAATATTTTTAAAAAATTATAATAATTGTGTATTGCTGAATATTTGTAGTTTTTCTAAAAGATTACAATATATTTGATATATAGTATTCTTAGAATAAAGCTTTTCCTAAAACCACTGTGTGCTCAGTTTAGTTGTGTGCTTTGGGTCATTGTTATGTTGGAAGGTAAACCTTCTTCCCATTGGCATCTTTCTGGCAGAGGGCAGCAGATTTTCCTCAAGAATTTGTTGGTACTTTGCCCCATACATTTTCACTTCTATCCCGACAAGTGCTCCAGTCCCTGCTGCCGAGAAACACCCCATAACAAGATCTTATCACCCCCATGCTTTAATGGAGGAATGCTGTTTTTTGGATAGTGAGCTGTACTGGATTTCTGCCAGACATATCGTTTGATGTCATGGCCAAATCTGCATCAGAATCTTTAAGGTGTATATTGGCAAAGCTCAGTCTTGACTGCATGTGGTCTTTCTAGATGAATGGCTTTTTTCTTGCAACCCTCCCATACAAGCCACATTTGTGGAGAATTTGTGATATTGTCTTTACATGCACACAAAGACCACTCTTTTTCATAAATTCCTGCAACTGCTTCAGAGTCGCTGTAGGCCTCTTGGTAGCCTCTATACCTTATACCTTCTAGACTCTTTCATCCAGTTTGGAGTGATGTCCTGATTCAGGAAAGGTCTGTTTTTGTACCACATACTAAAATAATAACAGATAATACACTTAATAACATTCTTCACTGTGCTGCTAGGCATTTATTTTGTATCCATCTCCTGACTTGTACCTGTCCACAACTTTATCACTGAGATCTTTTGGTACTAGTTGATTGTTTGCTTCAATTGCACTACCAAGGACTGAAATGCTCCAGGAAAGCTCTTCTCATGCTGAGCTAATCATAATGGCCACAGACGGTCACAATGGAAAGTCAAATGGCATTGTGTACCATTGAGAAGGTGAGTTTACAAGTCATTTTTAGGGCAAGGGTGATCCTTTTTCCAACTCTGTGATTCTTTTTTTTTTTTTTTTTTGAGATGTTGGTGTTATATCTTTCATTTAGATGATGTTACAGGTAGCACTGAGTAAATACAGCTGAATAAAGCATAAAAAAAACTGTGCCAACTGTGTGTGTGTGATTGTTTTAAAAGAGGGGTGATTCTTTTCTCTGTATTTATTTGTTTATTTATTTTTACATAAAATATAAATAAAGCTATTAATGGGAAGGATTTTAACACAGATCTTTCATAGTGGTGGAGATACTCAGAATAAGCTCACTCATAATTTGTATGGCTTATTTTTAGATCTTTGCTACTATCAGTCCCATTGCATCTATCTGGTCATACTACTCGGTTGAACCTATAAACAGTGTTGATGATGAAAATAAAATCTATCTATCAGCAATAGAGACTATACAGTACAATTCATCCTTTTTTCCCTTTGGTTGAGTGAGCACAGCTTACCTGTTGAGAGATGAGGATACATGCAGACAGAGCGGGCTGCTCTAGAGCACAGGCTGTGCCACCACTGCGGTCTCAGAGCACTGGAGAGGAAGCCAACATTTTTGACAGAGGACTAGTAGAATTATACCTCAGTATCTACCTTGTTTGTTGTCATTTGCCAGAGCAAAATCTTGCTGATTGGCTTAAAAAAAAAAAAAAAGATCCCTGCTGTTTTTACCTTCCATTATGATGTTAAATACACATTTACATGTTTTTCTATTTTTGCTCCATGTCTTTGACTCTACTATTCCTGTGTGCATGACAGATCCATCCGGGAATAAACAGAAGTGAGACTGGGGGAGAGAAATCTAAATTCTACCACACATGAAACATGACAGCCCATGACTGGAGCTGTTGTCAAAGCTCATGATTCAGTTGAGTGATCATTACCAGAAATGGGTGTCACCGAGTGTTCTTGAGCACATGAGAGGGTATTCGGCAATCTGTTTCAGATGTGCGTCTCCAGAGCACTCTCTCTGTCAACATCGCACAGAACAACAGAACACATCCCTCGACAGACCACAAGGCAGATCCTTTATACTTTTCTCTAGAATAAAAACTCATACAATTCAACACTGATTATGTGGTTTTCTTGTATAGATCATGTTTCCTTTACATTAAAGGTGTTGTATCATGAAAATGTAAGACATTTCAGACAATTTTCAATTCTTAGTGAGGATCTCAGACAGTCCCGTTTCTGATATGTATAAATACAGCATTACAATCTCATATTCATGAGCCACAGGGTTCCTTCTAGTATATGTTCAACTTGTGTGGCCTAGAATAAACCCACCTTAGTGAGCAAACCACTTTGAATTCAGTTACTTTTAAAATCAGTGTTTTACATCATCAAACTGATATAATAAATAGCAATCTATTTTAAAAGAATGGACATTTAAAGAGAGAGAGAAAAAAAAACCTCAAAAAAATGAGCAGTGTAGATGAGTTCATTTCTTTTTATCAGCTGGTTGGACAGCATTCTAACGGCACCCATTCAACTGCAGAGGAGCCACTTAAGTAAAGTGATGTAATGTTAACTTTCTCAAATTCTCTTCAGATGAAGAAACAAACTAATCTACATTTTTGATTGATTTAATGTGGGCAAATGTTGGGGTGAACTGTTCCTTTAAATGAATACAGGTACATTCATAAGTTAGAAAAACGGTCTTGTATATAGGAATAACAAAGTCACATATAGGTACTACCTCAGATAGAAATGTATTCTGACAACATGTGGTGTTTTACCATTTGTTTAGCTGCCGATTAATTCTTTAACCAATCCTGTAAGCTTCTACATGTTATGATTGTGAGTCGTTTGCAAGTCATATCAATTAAAACAAAACGTAAATCGGGGCTGTTGGGTCTGTATCTGCGCGACTTTCTCCTATATTACCGGGGAAAGCACACACTGTACATGGTGAGAACGAGGCGTGTGCAAGCCAGTAGTGAATGAATGTGCCATGCTGGGAATATTCACAAACAGATTCATAAACTATGATTTGTGCACGTATCATTCGTTCTCTCTTACCGCTTTTCCGCTAATTAACTGGAAAACAACACGAGTCCGTCCTCGATCGCTCTACAGTGACTTGTTTACTCCAAATTTCAAGCTCGAGCCGAACCGATTCAAGGAGAGGCAGAAGCGCTGCAGTCAGCTTCCGCCAGAACGACCGGCTCCAATAGGGTCTAAAAATAGCTTCAAGAGAATTCACACAAACCCGGAGACTACGACAGACGCCTCGGTTATGTCATCGACTCCCTATAACTTAACTTAACTGCGGGAATTGTGTCCCAAGAATGCCTAATCCTGAGCATCTCACTCCCAATGCATTTAATAGCCTATTGTAGAACTATAAAGATATCACGATTTAACGACAGACAGACAGATAACTTTCTTCTACTAAAGGAGATGAAAAATGAATTGGTGAATGGAGGTTGTCAGTCTTTAACAACTCCTTTTTTTGTTCTACTGAAGAAAAAAACATAATGCAGGTTTGAATCAACATGAGGGTCAGTACATTATGACAGAACTATTATTTTCGTGTGAACTATCAATTTAACATTTCAGTATTATCTTGGTTATGTGAAAGGCGGGACAGAGAAATACTGAAGAATTTTAATTTGTGTGTAAACTATCCATTTAACACTTCAGTATGGTCACACTGATGCTTAAACACTTGACTAAGAAACAGTGTCAGTGGCTGAGCCCTTTAAAAGAGAGAGTCAGAACTGACTGCCGGGAACTTTAAAGGATAGCTAACACAAAGAATTGTCATGATTCATATAATTCCAAAACTGTATGTCTTTCTGTCTTCTGTGGAAAAAAATATTATAATTTAAGAAATGTCTGTCTGTGTTTTTGTCTCTAAAAAGGACGTCAATGGTCAACGAAACTGTTTTGTTACCAAAATTATTTAAAATATCTTCTTACCTATTTGTGGTTCACAATGTCTTTGCACTACAGTATGTGTCTCTGTGTAGTGTATCGGCTGCTTGTGCATTGCAATTTCTATTGTGGCTCTATCGACAACAGTTCCCCAACAGCTGCATTGATTAGCACAGGCCTCTTGGCCAAAACTAGCTGCTCATCTCTATTGCAATGTCAGACGAGTCCTTTGCGACAAGCTAGAAAGGGGCACCCACCTTGCAGATTTGGAAGTGCTCAGACATTAGTGTCTCCTGTATTTCCAGCTCCCGCGGTGTCGGTGCCGTACCGGGGGTCCCAGCCGCACTGCCGCACGCGGGGGATCCACCTGGATTGACAGGTGAAGAAGTGGTCAACCCGTCCAAAACCTTCCGGAACTTCTTCATCTTTATCCTTGTGTTTATATTTCAACGTTTCTCTTGAACAATCTCAAAACGTGCCGTCGAGACGATTAATACGGCATAAGATATGATGCGGCTTCACAGCACGAATTCAGACTCTTCGTTTCTTCTTCCTTTCAAAATTTATGTTCACGAAAAGTCGCAAAAAAAGCTCATCTTCCAAAATAAGGCTGATGATCATAAAAAGAAGATGATGGATTTGGGGGAAAAGGCGAGTTGAGGTTCAGTGCGCATTAAAGCCTGAACCAGGCTGGAGAAGAACCAAGAAACTTCATGGCACTTACGCAGGACGGTATCGCATCCAACTAGTAAACGTTCTCAGGAGGCATGTCAGAAACATAGTAAAGTAGTACAGTGTACTTTGGTAAAATGAATGTTACTTGCCGTATTTTATCGAGGTTCAATCGCTGTACATGGCAAAACTCACGCTGAAGCTTGTTGTTTGGGATCCCGGACGCAGAGGACACACGCCGCAGAGAAGCAGCATATAGCGACGTGCCAACGTCAAAAATGGATCAGAAATCGCCGCGAAAGGACATTATATTTCACGACCTGAAAGATGTCTGTGAAATCCCCTTCTCTATTTCTTTCTTCTGAATAATTTGGGAGAAGAGGAGGCGAGCACAATTGACCAGCACCCAGAATCTCTCCCGCAGTCGAGTGCGAGCTGCTGTCCAAGGTGCTGAAAGATTGAGTGAAAGACAGCCACACCCATCTGTGTCCTGGTTGGACCATGTGCTACGGCCCTACTGCAATCCCCGCCTTCCGGCTGCTGCGATTGGACCATGTGCTTCAGAAACCACAAACAATGAAATAGTGATTTAATTATTTGCAGATATTTTCTTAAACTTAATGTTATCTATATTGCACCAAACTCAAATATACAGTATTTTTTTTCATGCCAACAACTTAAATTCAAATATTTTAGATATTTAAAACTCAGAGGACCACAAACGTTCCTTACATTATGTTGGTATCCAGTTTGACATCGGTATAACGTCCTGCAGAGCTGCTAGCTGTGGCTCGTAGAGGTATAGTTTATGCTTTCATTGTTAAATGACTTCTCTCAAAACAACTGAAAAAGATTCATATTTGCTTAATAACTACACAAATAAATAAAATGTTATACCAAACTTAAGGAGATACGTTGGGGCAGTGGCTGAATTGTGGTAACCTAGTTATAGTCACTCTCTTTCCATCTCATCCAGTCCGTAATGTGACTCCTCTGACAGGCAGCAGTGGCCTCCAGGGGGCGCTGTGATGTGCATCTAGCAGATGCAGATTACATAAGCGCTTACATCATCTCTCCCCTTGGCACGTCTTATTCCATTGAGTCTTTTCGGCTGAAATCGGCTCATGTTGTTGATACCAGCTACAGAGATGTTGATGCTGATGATGCTTCTGTGAATTTCATTCAGAATCTTCTGATTAGATGGAACATCATTTACACAAACAAAGCTATGATAAATCTAATAGCTTCTAATTGTTTTTTCTTCTAATTTAGCCAAATGTATTATAGTCTACTTTTAAATCTCTTAAGACTATACATATATTATAGTTTATCCAAAAGTACAGTATCCAATAAAGATTAAGAGAAGCAGTCACCAGCTCTGCAAGGATTTGTTTGGTCTTAATAACCACATTTCAGTTTTAAACAACATATATTATGTCTTTTATATGTTCTATTAATTGTTCTTCATTTGCATTTCAAACTTCATTCCAACTAAACTTTTAACTATAACTAAAATTACAACTTCTAAAAGATGCTTGGAACAACTTACCTGCAAACTACCTTTAAAAGTTGATTTGATTTAGTTAATTATATTTAAAATATTAAATTAATTATTTTATTTACTTAATTATATTTAAAATATAATATAATATAATATATAATGCAGAAAGGCTATTCTAAGCATCTACTGTATAAACACATTCACACACATACACACACACACACACACACCCACACACACACTTTTTAACACACTATTAAACAATTTATAGGTGCCTCAAAACTGCTGACAGTCTTAAGAGATCTTGAAGATTATTTTGTAAGTTCCATAGAGATCTGGGTGCTTAAAGGTGCTTTTGGAATCAAACACACTGCATTCTCTTTCACGCCATCCTCTTTAAAAAGACTAGAGGGGAGTTCATAATTACCATGATTACAGAGTAGAAACATTATGCTTTCAAGTATTTTTATCCTGACATTTTCAGTTATCAGTTGCTTTGATTGTTTATTGGTTATAAAATTATAGATCAGACTCCAGCTCCCCCAATTAACTGACTAAGCTCAGTAGGCTGCCACATGTAATTGCTTTTTAAAATCTCTTCATTAAATATACTTTTCATCATGAATGTCAAGGCCTCTTTATTGGCACATACTTCAAACAACATTTTCTATGACTGTATATAGAACAGAATCAGAATCTGAACTTTAATAGTGAGAGATACAAACAAAACATTTGTAACCAAAAAGTTTTTTCAATTCGACGATTTTGTAAATGCAGTATGGTTTTTATTTAAAAATTATGTATCTCATCACTTGACAAACATCCCATGGACTTGTTTATCTTAGCTGGGTTATTATTTGGCCTATCACCACTGATGCACGCAAGGCAGTGTTGCTAAAGGAACTCAGTAGGGGCCTTCTCCCTCTGCTGCTTGGTGGATGTATTACAGAATAAATCCCTTTGTTGAGAGGATTTGGGAGTGAGAAAAAGCAAAATAATCCTCTTCATGGCTCCCTCAGGGTAAACAGCATCCAAGATAACGCAGCTGCCAAGACAACGCCATGGGGCGTGCTGCGCAACGGGGCCGCTGTATTAATCTTCCTGCTCGAACCTGCAGACATGGATTAGGGAACATGAACACGTAAGGTATCCCATAGTGCAATGCAGTTGGAGAGTTTTAACTGGGCATTACACTGATTAAAATATGATGTGGGAAAACCATTAGCAATGCAGGCGGTGGATAATTTATTAAATAATTAAAATGTATGTATGAAATAAAACTAAAAAAGTGAAGGATTCAGTTTACACTTTGTTAAAATAAATGTTAAGGATTTGATCCCAGCTAGAAGTGTCATACGGGATACTTGTCATGACCGTGCCCTTGAGAAAGGCACTTTACACCATACAGTATGTCTCTAGGGAAGATTGTACATAAAATTATTGTACTGCAAGCTGTTCTAGATAAAACATTTATACAAAATTACAAGCAAGCAAAAATCAGTCTAACAGCTAATTTACAACTTAACAGTCTGTATGTGCTTGACACAGTCTAAACCAACAATCTTCTTAACCCCAAGAGAAGATCATATGAACTGCTAAAATGCTTATTCACAGAAGCTTCTGAAAACTAGCTTCTGGAACTACCATCAGCATTTTATAAATGCACAGAAATAACAAAATTCTAACAACATTCTCAATTAAGCTAAGTGCAGTTCTATGCAGCATCACTTTTCACAATGCCATCAGAAGGCTAAACTGCTGCAGTGATGTTACTCACTCAAGCCAGTCTGATAGCTGTGGTTGAATAAAGTGAGTGCTGTGTAGTTTGGCTCATAACCAGAGTCTGAGGCATTCTGCGAGGTGTCTATTAAGGTGGCTCCTGTAATTTGATTTAATTATTTTCATCTGTGAAAATGCCTTTTCAAACACAGGTAAGTGGTTTAAAAGTAGGCACTCATTTTCAGTTCACATGCAGCGAGGAAAGGAAAATTCTCTCTGTTGACAGGTCCTCAAAAATCACTGTCTTTGATTTGGCTTTCAGCTCGGTGTCATTTTTTTTTTTTTTTTTTCAAATCAACTATCTGCATATCAGCTCAACTTGACGAAGCAAATACTTGCTGGAATTTGGCTGCAACCTGTTCTCACCAAACTCAACAAAAAAAACCTAGTGAAATCTGTCACCGCTTTGAAAAACATCCTTGTCTTTAATACTCTGGGACTTATTTTCCAGGTTGGGAACGTTTTAGCCTCCCATTCATTAGATGTGTGATCCAAAACACCAAGCTTAAACTTAAGTGCATTCACTGTGCTCATCTTGTGGGGCAGGTGACAGTCTTTTCCCTGGAGCTCATTGTTGAGTGTATTCAGTCTGTCAGAAATCCCATGTCCAGCAGCCACACATCATCATCAGCAGTTCCTTGTGTTCCTCGTTCCTTGCAGACAAAAAAGTATTTATCTCAGCAAGTCAATTAAGTAGTGTAGCACTTTCCCACATGACTCAACCAAAAGACATCAGCATGAAGTAGTAGATCTTTGTACGGAGTATCAAGCTCATCGAGTAATTCCTTGAATAAATGATGCTGAAGTGCTTTTGCTCATATCAAGTTTGACCACCAGTGTCTTTCTTAAGAAAAGTCCAGCCACAGGCTGATGGTGGATCACACAGTGATAATTCATGAAGTCGGTAAAATCAAGGCTGTTACTGCACAGTTTTATAAAACCAAAGCACACATCGTGCATTGCTGGCGTTCCATCTATATTAATTGCTGTCAAATTATGAATAGGAATATAATTTTCATTGAATGGCCCGAAACTAGAGTATCCCCCTCCCGTGTGTAAATGTAAAATGAACTCGAAGTGAGAAGATGGGGTGGAGGAGGGATGCTGATAAACATTCAATGGATAGAAGTAAGTCAGCTGTATTTATACTATTGTGTTGAATAACTTAATTGTGCTCCACCGGTGTTTAATTAGCCTAAGTATCTGACGCGCTCCTCCCGAACCTTGTTTATGAAACATCATTAAGTGTAAAAGAGTGAAAAATATTCACTGAGCGACAAGTCGTTTAATACTTGTCGATCCATGTCCTCTGACAGTGATTCGACCCTCCGTGTCACTGATGCAGGACTGAGCGGTTAACGGATTGCGGTTTTTATCTCACGTTTTTTTGGAAATCCTTTAAAATTGTTTCTGCAGTTATAGTCATTGCACAAATAAATCACCACCTATAAAACACTTTTGTTTTTTAAACAACAATGGAAATGATGCTTCAGAAGCAGCCTTGTTTTAAGCAGCAGATTTTGTAAAAAGTGATTGCTGGGCTTTCAGATCAGATTACAGCTCATCAACTTTCCTTGCAGATACTGCACTCTTTAGTGGGTAGCTGTCTTCAAATTTCAGGTGGTTGGTGTTGTGATGCCCCTCCAGATTTTTCATCTTTTACACTTTTGTTTTAGGTGGCACAACATACATACACATTTATCTTTCACCAAAGCTAAAAATAAATTCTTCTTCCCATTCTGGATGAAAATAGTATGTTTTTGCCTTCTTTTGTGAAGCCTCCACCAGCTTAAATGTTACAGTACCTTGCAGGCCATCATCACCATGAGAGCTGTATATTGACTTTTGCATTCTAAGAATGTGCAGGGAGTCCTCAGATAAAAAAAAAAAAAAAAACTGTGATTTGCTAGGTAATGTTTTGTCAATAAAATCATTTGCTTTCCTATTAATTCAAAAGGATGTATGGGAATACTACGGAAAATCAGTACGGTGACACAGCGGCTTCACTTTTTATGACGTCATGAGCAATCCAGTTCTCTGTTATTGATCAGTAGTAAAACTGATTATCAGTCAATCTCTAAAAAACAGACTGGCTCTTCGTGTTAAATGTGATACCATTATTTTTGCAGCTGCCATAATGAGCATAACAATTTCTGCCAGTGGTCTTTTCCCTCAGCCTTATAATATCTTAATTACATTTTAATTTAAGTGACAGTAGTTCAGATGTATTCATAAAAAGATGTAAAAATCTTGTTAATCCAGCTTATCAATGTGCTCTTAATTGTACATCCCCACTAGGATCTGAGAGAGAGAGAGATGCCAAAGCAACTCTGACAAATGGAGTTCTTATGATTGTACACAAATGTAGCCTGAGGTAAAGCAGGTGGTTTTGCATATTTCTTTGTTCCAACATATTCTATTGTAGATATTCAAATGAATAATTTAGCATTCAGTAACCAATGTTTCACACAGTTAGAAATGCCACACTGCTCAGTTTCCTGTTCCCAACAATTAGAATAAATGAGCTCCACAAGCATATCCACATGTGCCATCCAGGGTCATAAATCAACTCACAGCCTACCGTGAGGAATATGAATATTAAAATATAATTGTCAGGTCTTAGACAGCATGCATTGTGTAACTGTCTTTTACTGCTTGGCACTCGCAATAACCATCAGCCCCGTCGTTTACGATCAAGGCATTTACAAAGGCCAGTCACTCAAGATGACGCTGCTGTTTTTCAATTAAGGCAAAAATATGACTTGACTAAAACTTTTAATTACTCTCACACTTTGATGCTAATGTGACCATGTACCATGTGACAGGGTTTGAATATTCCCCTGTGAGGATGATGTTCAATACACACTCTCTTTGTTACAAACTGAATTGTTCAGTGTTGTCAAAATGATAGTTTACACAGAGACACTGACTGTATGAAATTCAAAACCTTGCACTTTGAAGTTAAAAGTTGGGAAGGGATTTAGCGCAATTGTCAGGCTCCAACAGCATGGCTTTAAACCGGCACTGCCTAGCATCCATCTGGCAAACCTCCACCTCTCTACCCAACAAAATGGATGAACTTCTTCTGCTCTACTAAATAAATAAGGACTTTTCAAACTCAGCTGCTCTGTGTTTCACAGAAACCTGAATGAATGAAGCCATTCCGGAAAACGTGTTACATCTGTCCAAAATACTTTAATTCTCGGGGACTTTAATAAAGCAGACCTCACACGTGAACTGCCAAAATACAGGCTACTTTGGGGCTCTCTGATCACTGTCTAGTACATCTCATACCAACCTACACGCAGAAACTGAAATCAGCTAAATATGTAATAAGAACTGCAAAACGATGCACTAATGAAAGAGAGCAGGATTTACAAGCCTGCTTCGACTGCACTGATTCAAGTGTTTTGAAGTTGCTGCTACCAATCTGGATGAGCTCACAGATTCTATTCATCATACATCGGTTTCTGTGAGGATATGTGCATCCCTTCCAGGACTCATCTAACTTATGTCAAAGACAAACCGTAGATCACTGTAAAGCTCAGACAACCAAAGAAGATGCTTACAGGAATGGGGACAGAGTCTTGTGTAAACAGGCCAAAGACACACTGACAAAGGTGATCAAAGTGGCTAAGGGGAAATACTCTGAAAAGATTAAAAACAGTTTTCGGTCAATGACGCTGCATCAATGTGGAAAGGACTGAAAGACATTACCAACTACAAGACACCATCCCCCAACACTGTGGAGAATCAACAACTGGCGACAATTTGAATGAGATTTATTGCATGTTTGAAAAACCCTGTCTCACACCCCACACCCATTCTGACCTTCTCTCCACAGATCTATTAACACTTCCAGTAAACCCCCCGTCCCCTTACTCCACCCCAACCCACCCCTCCTGCACTTCAGGTCTTTGAAAAAGATGTGTGTCAGGTCTTCCAAAAATGTGAAAAGAAAAAAAGTACCAGACCAAAATGTGTCACTATCCCACTGTCACAAGGGTGAGTCACCAGAGCCTAAGATACCTGTGTGCACACAGAATATATCAGTGACTCAAAACATCTGCCTTGCATTTTTTTTTCTACATTCATACATTCCATTTTTAAAAGGAAAGTTTGGGCAGAACACATCAGAGAGCTGATCCCTTTAAACTGAACTAAACAACACAAAACAAAAAGTTAAAACAATTAATAAAGTAGTCTGTTATGACAAAACACTGTAAAATGAATGAATAAAAAATACATTTTATACAAACACACATATATGCATAAATATATCCAGAAAAACCTATAATAGACTTATATTAGACAAAAAATAAATACACACACACACACACACACATCAAATAAAGTCCATATTACCCATGGTTAATTTTCATAAGGGTGTAGCCTATAGGGTATCAGCAGTACCATTTAAAAATAATTTTGTGCACAGTTTGGTGTTTCTTGCACTGTTAATATTTTGATACTCTTTTATTTGGGAATACATATTTACCTGTAGTCTTAAACTGCACGTGTAGGTGTTGACCCTAATTAAGATTCTCTACATCGATGGAAAAAGATAGGATGCGTTTGCAGGTTTGTTTCAGATGATTGTAGGTACATATCCACTTTATTTAGTACTCTTTTTGTACTCTGTCTACTATAAAATGTTGCTTTACTGGGTAGGTGATTTGATTAAAAAACATTTTGTTATGCTAGTTGAAAGTCTTCCTGATAGCAATGGTGGAAGGTGTAGGACCTTGAACTGTCCGAATGAGGGGTTTTTTCTCTTTAAACACATTGTGCTGTTACATGCCCCTAAAACATGTCAGCTGAATATTAATTTTAAATGTTAACTAGATGTGTTCACTACCTGTCTAATGATGTGTATTTATGCTGAAATACACTGAAAAAAAATGGTTTGTCTTTTCCAATCAGGTGTTATATTTATTGAGTGGGCTCATGTGGTTTATGTTTTGTGCTTCAGAAATGTTTCCAGTAAGGGACCACAGAGGGATTTTTCAGGGAGCGAATGTTCCAGTGCACTGGAAGACAACTGAGACAACCCTGACTCCCTGATAAGTGCTCTGACTACTGAACTACTTTAAGACCATTATGAAATGAGTTAGTCTGAGCCATTGTTGAGTTTATTTGGAGGTTAGGAGGAAATGATCCAGTTAACGCAATCCGTCCTTTTTCACATTTGAATAACAAACAGTACTGTGAGGCTGAATTATCCCTTTTAATAATTAGATCAAACTTTCTGTTGTCCACAGACAATAACTGATTTGGTAAATCGTCCCTCCAATGTTTTTGACCTAAGTTCCATTAACAACATTGCCCCCAAGACGTAATCATAATTTATGACAACTGATGAAGTTCCCATTTATCCAGTAAAGAGAAATCCTCCAGGTCCAGCCCACAGAAAGGTACAGGGCACTTGTAATCGACTCAGAATTTACATAGGTCGCAACAATAATTGAGTAACAATGGTGCCAGAGACTTTGAGAGAAAGAACAGACTTATCCCTTCAGGGATTTCTTTGATTTGCATATAAATGGGTGTGTAAACGCATGCCTGCCATTATCAGCCCACCTGACTGGCTAAAAGGAGAGAGGGTAATGAGTGCCTGCCCCTTTTCAATTAGCATAACTTCAAGCGTTCCATTTCAGTGCAAAGACATACATGAGAACAGGTGGAAAAGAAAACATTTCTCTCACTCAGAGGCAATACATGATAAACAAGTAAAAAACACACCCAAAAGACCAACGACACAAAAACTAAGAGTAATTGTCTGTAAATTAAGAGTAATGTCAAATTGCCTGTGAAGATGCAGAGAAACCAAGACTGCTAATCAGTCTTAAAGCCTTTATGCATTGAACAGAAAAGCTCGGCCTGGTGGAGCAGGCATTTATTTCAGAAAAGCACCTGCTTTTTTACTGGAAAATCATGCACAGATCTGTAATTCCAAAAGCTAGAGGGCCAAGTGGGAGGAAATGGCTTATTTTAGAGAAGCTATTCCAAGGCGGTTGCTCTTTATGTTACTGTCATTTGGTGCCTATGAGTCATTGCCTTATGAAGTCATTACATAGCTCTTAGTATATGAAATTTACTTCTGCTTTATGCAGAATGTGATGGCCCGTGGCAGTCTGTTTGGTCAGTGTGTGAGTGCATTTTATTTATTCAGTCTACAGACCTACGTTTGCTGCAACTGAATTAGCTCATCTAAATAAAAATAAAGTGGCTTTTTAAGTTAGTGTCAGTCTGTGCGACCGCAACCAAACAGACACGGTGAGCGGAGCTGAGATAATCATAGCT
Organism: Carassius auratus; assembly: GCF_003368295.1. Classification (NCBI taxonomy): domain Eukaryota; kingdom Metazoa; phylum Chordata; class Actinopteri; order Cypriniformes; family Cyprinidae; genus Carassius; species Carassius auratus. Next base: position 12,693,649 of record NC_039276.1, on the reverse strand, counting down.
AACTGAGGACAATTTTTTGTAGGAAGTGACTAGAATGCTCCCTAACTCTCTCACATGATTACTTACATTCATGTCCAGCACCTTGCTTTAACTGTCCTTCAGTAAAATGGCATACAAACCTAACTGTTCTGAATTAATGTATGTCTAGGATAATTCTCCTTGACTATGTTTGGAATAGACAATTGTGCACTAAATACTACACAGTAGGCTGTATATTATACAATACCAATATATATATATATATATATATATATATCTTTTTTGGTGATAGAATGGTGATCGTGGAGCAAAAAATAAAAAAATAAAATCAAAATTCTGATTCTGACTCTTGAGTAAATCATTTCAAAACAATTATTGCGGAAGGTATGTTTAAAGTAAGTCTCGTATTTTGTACTTTTAGAAGTGGCATAAATGTAATCCAGTAATCGGCCTTGGCTATTTTAAACAATATTCATCAATATTAAACAAAGAAAGAGAAAAATTTGGTAACACAGAAAAAACAAAACAAAAAAAACCCATAATTTGTATCCAAATACATGCTGTCATATAAACAGCCAGCCAGTAACTACATCAATTATACAGTCAGTAACTATAAGTCAGTTAGCTAAAAGCTAATGTGTTCGATATACACTGTTAACATTTTAATATGATTCATTATTACTGATTGCTGTATTTTGGATCAAATAAATGAAGCCTTGGAATGAATCATGAATTACATTTCTGCATAATAAAATATAAAGATTTCAGTGATCTTCTGTAAATTTTTTTTTGTTACTACTACATTACTGAATAAAGAATAAAGCTCATTCTGTAGTAAAACCATGTTTTACTACATTTTATACATGCGAGGACGAGCGGAGAGTATACCATAACATGATTAGCCTAAATGTTAATAAATTAAGTGTATCAGCGATCATAAATCAAAGAAGAAATTTCTTAGAAATACATGTTATCTAGGTGACGAGGATCACTCGTCGCTTTGTGTAAGTTCCAGTACGAAACAGCGCGGGGGCGCACCTGTTCCCGATGGTAAAAACAAATTATATGTTGTTGTATTACTTATCAATTTATCGTTTTTGACCAGCGAATGTGTGCAAATGTGATTTTTTTTTCTGTCCGTCATTAAAACGGCGACGGCGCCTGCCGCTGCCGGGATCACATTACATTATCATCTAGGTTACAAACTAGTTTTTTTTAGCTATATAGACGGAGCGCTCAGTTTTTCCTCTGGTAAAATGCATTAGGCCAAAATAGCATTTTATAAATGATGAAATGCAACTGTATGCACAGGCTGTGTTGGCTATATATTGGCTATGACTAGATGGCAAATGCTAGCCCTCTCTCTCAGGCGACGTCCCACATGTCTCAGTCAGTGAGTCAGTCGGACATCAAATAAATAAAATATGAGCCTTTATAGACATAGTGTTTAGTAGTACTTATTCAAACAACAAGATATTTATTTACCCTTCGCAAAACTTTGTTCAGCTCAGCTGTTGTCTACTGTGCGGCTGCTGTGGAACTTCAGTTGATTCAATGAATATAGAGGGGGCGGAGTTATCAGCTTACTGACAGCTTGAGGATCGAATAAGATTTACACAAGCTCGTTTTAAGAACTTTCATTTGCTAAATATTTGTAAAACAGACAGACAGACGTAAAGGGTGACCAATAGCATTGATGAAAAAAAAAAGGGCACTTCGGAGTGTAAGGGCAAAAGGGGCATGTGCTCTGCACAGGTTGAGCCCTACCTGTGCACGTGCCTGTCCCACATACCCTGTGTACTTTGTCTATGCCTCATTCTTCCCCTCACAAATCAGCATAGGTGAATCAGTGAAGATGCTCTATAAAAGGGATAGGCAACTCTGGTTCTGGAGGGCCACTATCCTGCAGAGTTTAACTTCAGCCTTCATAAAAACTCACCTGCCTGTATCTATCTAGTAATCCCGAAAACACTGATTGCCTTGTTCAGGTGTGTTTAATTAGGGTTGGAGCTAAACTCTGCAGGATAGTGGCCCTCCAGGACCGGAGTTGCCTATCCCTGCTCTATAATTAGCATATGAACTGTCTGAACACCTCAGTGAGTGCACCAGCTTCACGAGTGAAATCTCCTTAGACACACTGAAGGCAATGAGAGGAGACAAGCATGCACAGCTTATTCATTCAAACACACCGATAGCAAATCATCCCAGTAGCATAGCTTTGCAAGGTACTATCCTTTCCAAGGTCTGTACTCACATGATATGAAAATGATAGGCAGCGTACAGATCGTAATGCTCATATCATCATCCAACACAACATTATTATCTTCATCCATGTCATTATTAACATTATCATCATTAACATAATCATGATAATTATAAATGGCTTCTGTCGCAGTGAGATAGATGTTATGAGAAGATTATATGGATATGAAGGAAAATAAGGACATCTGTTATTATTATATCCTTTGGTACATTTGGTTTCTGAATTGAATTACTGAAGAGGAATCAACATGACAGTGGAACGGAGTGACACCAGAACCCCCCATGCCCTCCCTCTTTCAATTTAGTTTTTTTCTTGCTACAGGGAAGTCTACAAGTCTACAGAGAGGAATTAAGTGCATTACACAGTGTACATTAGGTTGACAGTAGTACTGACACAGAATCACACAGACTAAACCTGATGCTACTAAACAATACTTTTGGCAAAGGTAGACACTTTATGTATGTATGTATTTATATATGTATGAGTACATATATAAATAGTGCCACCAGCCATGCAAGTCTGCATGCACATGTTATATATGTGATTTAATGCTGCAACTGTAACACTTGCTTTGCTTCGTCAGTTTTTATCTCTTTAGGTGTATCTGTTGAATGCATTGAAATCCATTCCCCATATGTGAAGTTTATATATATATTTCCCCTCTCTGAGTAGATGTGCATTTACTGGATTTTTTCACATATAAAACATGATAATCTCATTACTCTGACACAAATTAAATCAAAACTGAACTATATTTCAGCTCAGTGTGAAAAGAGAAGCCAAAAGTATATCGTTTAACATCATCTAAAAGCTAATCCATCAATTTAATGACAAATTTCACTTTTAACTGTACTCTTTTCCTAAGAAACAAAACCTGTTATCCAAGTTGGCCCAAATTTGACCCATACCAAAAAGGTTCAAATTCAGACCAGTACCGTAAAAGGAATTAAGTTCAATTGAAAAAGATTGAAATGATTATAGTCAAAGAAGAATATATATATATATATATATATATATATATATATATATATATATATATATATATATATATATATAGTGTAGTTATAGATTTTATCATTTAAAAATAAATAAATAAAATAAAAATGTGAATGAATGATCAAGTAAATGTGCAGCGTTGCATTCCTCATGGTTTCACCGTAACCCTGGTGCCTGCGTCATCATTTTAGAGGTCATGGTTAAACAGACAATAATCCTGAACAGCCTTTCCACACGGCTAACCTCTAACAAGAAGAGGTATGGCTCGAGGAACATATAAATCACATTAAACACAGTGCCACCTTCAACTGGCCAGCCATAAATCAGGGGGTCACGTATGCAAGTGCCACCAGCCATGCAAGTCTGCATGCACATGTTATATATGTGATTCAATGCTGCAGGTTCATAAATGAAAATGTAAAACAAGGACATGTGCCTTTGGGTCTTCACATTCCCCTACAGATCAACTTCTTTCATTTCATTGATGATGTGGATGGGTAACAACACACCACAGCATAAACCCACCAGCTAACATATAACACATTCAGAAATAAAAATGCTAAATATTTTGTTATTATTATTATTGAAATTATTATAATTAACATTATTGAATGACTGGCATTTTTTTTACATTATAATTAGTCATTTCTGGTTTATATGACAAATAGTAAATAATTTAGAAGATTTTTCATACATCTCTTTTAGAGGGACAGTTTAATATCACTAGGGTTAAATACCTACCAAAATATCGGTCCATGTGATACATTGTTCTACTTAAAAGACTGTTTCTGGTGCCTTTCTATTGGTCCTTTGGAAATCATTCTGATATGCTGATTTTCTGCTCAATAAATATTTCTGATTTTTAGCAATGTTTCATACTTTTATGTAAAATGTGATACATTACATGTAATTATTATAATTTCTTTTTTTTTTACATAAATGGGCCTATCGGGCCATTCGTCTCGGCCGATGGAGGAATATAGTCTACTTGCGCTAACTATAATTTATTCTTTATGTATATTTACTCAATGGACCTGTGTACTGATGAAACTACAGTACCTATCCCATTGTGCTTCCAAAAATATATTTGCATCAATCCGATAGGTTGCATTTTTCACTATCGATTTGTGCTACCTATCTTTTTAATGGGAGGTAACACAATCTGAGCGGGGAGCACAAATCGTCAGAACACCGGACCACCGGGAATACTCCCGCTGCTCCACATGGCCAGTCTGCCACTGATGCGTAATGAAGTTCCTTATTTAGTGGTTCTTTACCCTGATGTGCAAAGGTCTGACTGATTATTATATTGATCAATGGGCAGGACATTCAATTGCTTGAACAATGAATCAATTGATTAATTGATCGACTTTATTAGTTTACTGGATTTTACTTTTGGATGACTTGTTAAAGTCATAGCAACATGATGGGTGGAAAATGAGATTTATAACTTTGTACTATATGTTCTTATGCACACAGTGCCATTTTACATCTATATATTATGAAAGGTTTTAATGAATCTAAAATTACAAACATTACAAAATATAAGTAAATATGTTGTTATACATTTTTATATTTAAAACATTGCAATTCCTTAGCCTATATGTTATTCAATATTTTGTAGTCAAGTCAAGTCACCTTTATTTATATAGCACTTTTGACAATATAGATTGTAACAAAGCAACTAAACAGCATTAAATAGGAAAATAGTTTGTCAATAAAGCAAAAGGGCAGTTCAACATTGCATTCAATGGTGTCATCATCCCGCTCAGTTCAGTTTAAATAGTATCTGCAATCAAGTCAGCGGCAAGGAACCAAAACTCCATCGGTGACAGAATAGAGAAAAAACCTTGGGAGAAACCAGGCTCAGTCGGGGGGCCAGTTCTCCTCTGAACAGAAGAAACCAGCAGTTCAATTCCAGGCTGAAGCAAAGTCAGATTGTGCAGAAGAATCATCTGTTTCCTGTCTAGGAGACAAGGTCTTGACTGTGGATCTGTCTCTGGGGCTCATCTAGTTGTCCTGGTCTCCGCTGACATTCAGGGCTGTAGAGGTCCTGTCTGGTGCTGATCTACCATCTAATACATTGATATATTGTAATATATTAAAGGTGCCATCTGTAATGTTTGGCAAAAAAAAATCAAATCATACTCCACATTCCATACCAGATGGGGGCAGTATGCCTCAATAAAGCCTCAAACGAGAAACGGCATAGTCTCAATGTTCCGCCCCTACTTTCACAACAACACTACAGCCATAGCCGAAGCCTAACTGTGCGTTCACACCGCAGGCGTCTAGAGCGTCAAAAATCGTTCTTGCCGCTCTGCTCACGACTCTGCAGAAAGATTTGTGAGCGCTCAGACGCTCTAACGTAGATCGAATGCTTATTTTGTATTTAAAGCGGCCGCAAAGCAAACAAGCTTGTTGATCTCGTGCAGACTAACCACAAGGCGTTATATAGAGTTGGGTCCGAGTCCACCTTTGTCGAGTACGAGTCAAGACCAAGTCCACAAACATCGAGTCCAAGTCCGAGTCCGAGTCCAAAAGGGGCCGAGTTGGACTCAAGTCCGAGTTCTTAAAGGCCGAGTCCGAGTCGAGTCCGCCCGAGTCCAGAAAGTAATTAAATTAAAAAAGATTAGAAATTGGTATTGTACATTTTTACATTCTATTAATATTTTAACCTTTCAACCCATTAAACCAATGGCAATATAAAAATGTAATAAAAAAAAAATACCACTGTTACATCTAGTCATTGCCGTTGAACATTTTTATTTTATGTCAACAGAACTAGTTTCCTATCAAAAAAGTTTTCAAAGGTTTTATTGTATTACAAGTGCATGAAAATACAAATTAACCTATTTTATTATTGTATCACACTATATTGTCCTCCAGTTAAAGTTGACATTTCAGTTATTTAATGCCTCTCCCCCACATTAAGTGCAGCCAATGAGGAGATCCTTAATGATGACATTATGAATTTCTTGTTGTCTTGGAGAACTTGCATCATAAAGTTGCATTGCTTGTTTGGTCAGGTCTGGTCTTGCAAATCCTGCAATGCTGAGCTTTGCAGCATCTGTTGGTTGCTGCTGATGTCTCTGGTAGTCGGTTGCATCGGTTTTCGGATCACCAGTACACTGAACCGAAAACCGTTTCTTTCGGAGGCGTCCGATTTGAGAACCGATGAACTGATGATACTGCGCATGCGTGTAAGTTTTCAAGTATTTTGTTAAACATCGGAAAGTGTGATAAAACTATATATATAAAAAAAATAATAATAATAAAAAAAAAAAAAAAAAAAAAAAAATAAAAAAAAAAATATATATATACGTTTTTTTTTTTTTTTTAAGATAGGGGCTACATGTTTCTAATCTGTATATTGTAGATTATGTATGGGCCAAAGGGGTTTTCAGGGAAGTTAGACAATAATTAAGACTCTAAAGACATGTTTAATATGAATAAGGGATGGTTTATGAAATATCTGTACTGTATTTATAGTTAATGATGACAGATTCACAAACTGAGTTTGTAGTAAACAGAACATGGACACGAGTAGAGCAGCTGATGATACTGAACTGCAGCATGTGCCGGTGTCCTGACATTTTATCCTACCCTGTCAGATTTTCCTACCCGGGTTTTGATTGATTCTCGTTCTCGAGTCAAGAACCGGTTGTATCAGTTTTCAGATCATCAGTACACTGAACCGAAAACCGTTTCTTTCGGACGCGTCCGATTCGAGAACCGAGGAGCTGATGATACTGCGCATTCGTGATTCAGCATGAAGCCGACTGACTCACAGCGCGTCTGAACCGAACTGATTCTTTTGGTGATTGATTCTGAACTGATTTTGTGCTAATGTAATGAGTGCGGGTAAACCGAGGGCTTGAATGAAGGGCAATCTGACGAAACGTTAGTTCATTTAATAACAAATACATCGCAATGGATTATGTATCAGGTGAACTGTTTTTTTTTTTCAACCGGTTTATTGAATCAAACCGTCCGAAAGAACCGGTTCGCGGAAAAGAATCGAGCTTCCCATCACTAATCCACATTGATATCCAGTGAGTGGTGCGTGTGTTTCGTCTGCAAGCATGAGACTTCTGCCTGCCGGTGTGGTGCAGTAAAATGACAGAAGGGGAGACATTCATTAATTTATCACTTCAATTTTATGCTGGTTTTATTGTTACACGTGACGCGGACTCGACTGTACTCTGAATATTTTCCGAGTCCAAAATGTTCAAGTCCGTGTCAAGTCCGAGTACAAATTCACCCGAGTGCGTGACAAGTCCGAGTTCATTCAAAATTGGACTCGAGTCCGGACTCGAGTCCGAGTCCAAGTTCGAGTACCCCAACTCTAGCGTTATAACCTCATTAAATATTGTTGTGGACGAAATATTAGGATCCTTTACTTAAAATGAACAATCTCAGACACTGGTCCACGTATCACTTTTAATTTATTTATTTATGTCCCTGTAGGCAAACAGGGACACATCATAGATGAATACAACGCTAAACAGCAATAATCAACCTGTCCTTTATTCTGCTTGAGAACTAATGTGCCAACTCTCAAGCATTCACCGTGAGACACACGCAATTGACTCTTTTCACACGCTTTCATGCCACACATCAATTTTTCACGCACAGAAAAACCACTAAGCAAAGAGGACACGGAGACCAACAAACTAGAAAGAGCAGGTTAGTTATGATATATAGGACTGTGTAAAAAATCGAATGCGATTTTCATGCACCTGTCATCAGTAAAGACGCTCCTGTAATTAGAAGTATATCTCCAGCACGAGCATTCAGATCAGGGTTGCCAGATTTTCACAACAAATCCTGCCCAGTTGCTTCTTAAAACTAGCCCAATCGCGTTTCCGGGAGGTTCCCCGATAAAAATTGCTTCCCGGGGTTAAAATATGAATTTTTGGGAAGGGTTTCCCTGGTAAAATTAGCATTTTAGGGGCTAAATATCACGTTATTGGTATTGGGATTGCTTCAAACCGCGGACATGAAAAACAACCGCAGACTTGGCAACACTGGTTCAGGTTGAGCGGCAGTTACTGCACAGAGCCTTAGTCTGAGTAAAGACATGCACAGCCCTATATAATAAAATGGGTAACGTTAGGTTATAGCTAGCTAATTATCAAACGCAGCTACGGTTAGCCATTGCTAACATTAGCACGTTTATCGAACAGCCTTCGATACATTTCTATGTTATAACTTCCCGAAAACAAATACACAAACATATAAAACAAACTTCTAGCGAAATACTAACAGCATCTAACTTGCAAGTTCGGAGTTGAACCTCATTTCTTTCAGGTCCATCAGTTTTCTCCAGCGATTAAAAGCAGTGCCTTCCGCTCTTTTCCCTGAACTGAAAGTAGTGGGCTGTACTTACCACACGATTGACATCAGGTTCAAGTACACGCCCACAAGCCCTGCGAGTTATTCGTGTATTGTAGGTTGGCTGTTGGATATGTTGCCCGCATACCGACTCCCACGGCCGAAACTGGTATTACAACACCTGTCGGGCCGGGGCTAGTAATGCTAATGCTAATTAAGGTTGATATCTCTGCAGCACTATAACTTGACATTTTTTTAATGACATCATCTCCCTTATTTCTTCTCATTCTTTTGATGCGTGTAGGTCATGTTATGGATATTTTTACCTCAATTTCTGCATATGGCACCTTTAATGCAATATATTATTCAGATATTTTCAAAATAATTTTAATATATTGATTGATAATATATAAGGAAATATATTTTCCTTGCAGGGGTGTTGGACAGAAAAGATTATGCAAACATCCATATATGTATATGAACAGCAAGTTGAATTTATGATTTTATGATACCTCAATCAAAGTACAGATTTTAAAAGTCTTTGTCTATAAATTAAATCTTGTGTAAGACAATCAGTTATTCTATTTTCAAATATCTAAATAACTGAAAATAATTATACTATTCGCTATTAAGTTTCTAGCCCATGGAGGATGGAAGGGTGTACACAATTCATTACTTTCAACCATTTCATCTCATTCATTCTCATTCTTTTCCTTTTCTTTTTTTCCCCATTGGTGACCTCCTATAGAAAAAATATTTTAAAACAGCTTACATGAAATATAAGTAGGCCTTTTAGATATTGCAATCCAACCTGCAGAACTCATACATACATAAACCCATTGCATTTTTAACAGTCTCGTGTGAAAGATTGGACACAAATCCCAAATATCCTTTTCATCTTCTCTTTTACTCTTTCTATCTTTGAGACACAGCAAGTACGAGCTGACAGGAGGTATCAGTACAATTTGTATCGCTCAGCTGCTGCTTTAAGAGAGATTCGGTGGCGAGATCGGCTTTGACATCAAAAGCGTGAGTCTATTGCTTCCTCTTGACATGAGCACCGTTCCACAGATAATTGCACACTGACATCAATTAGACCTTAATGAGGGCACCCAGATTAGATCCAAACAGAGAAAATATGAAATATGACCTTTCATGGACTGATAACACTGGTAGAAATTGGAAGCTAGCCCAGGCTGGGTTTTGTGGCCATAATATTTACATTTTAGGAAATTAGAGGCAATTTTGACTATTTTGTACTATTTCTTACGTATTTGTAGTGCGGACATGGACATTATGCAAATCTTTTGTATGAATGGAATACCTGGATTAGGTGCTAAGGGAGACAAAACAGGAACTAAATACAATGAAAATTAAACAGAGTATACTTGTCACAAATGTGATGTGCTCCACATGGCCTTATAATCCTGTAATATCATTTGCAATTTTCAAACCATAACATATTTTTCTTGACTCTTTCTTGATTATTTGATTGGTCTGCCACAGGTTAGAATTAGAAAAATGAACTAGAAAATAGAAAATGTGATGGAAACCCTCTCTGAATCAGAATGTAATATAATATGGATATTTGACAACTATAGCACATTACTACATGCCATACATTAGTAAAATTTTATTGTAATATAAACTACTAGGAAGGAAGCTATGCAGTGTTATACCGCACAGTATTCCATTCTGAAGCCTTCATTGATCAAACAGTTGTTGTGTTTTGTATGGAAGGAATGGGTAACCAGCATTATTAGATATACAGCTTCCTGTGCAGAAGGTGTTTTCTTCCCTCATCAGGATCCAATAGCAGGAACTGCACACTTATGATAGAAAAACACTTCCCCCAGAGCAGAATACAGCTCCCAGGAGGCCACACAATGACTTCACCGCTCAGAGTTATTGTTCTAGAAAACCAATTTGGACTTAGTTTAGTCAACCCTAGATGTGTAGTTTATGTGTCCTCAGTGAACACAGAAACCTGAAGTAAAACCTGCCCTGTAGCAGGTTATGTTAATGACATAATTTGCCATGGTTACAAGCATACCCTTAAAATTTCACTATTCAAAAAAGCTCACACAAATTTAGGATTGTTCCAAGTGAAGTTTGTTCCAAGTTACCTGTTTCTTGCATTGATAGGAGGAAGCATTTTTCACATGCAAGCAATGACATATCTTTCCTGTAACCTCCAGGAAGACTGTCCCTTGCAAGTTGCTTTAGATGTTCTGCCAAATTCCAAAATAGCCACATGCGATTTAGTTTGTCCTAAAATTACATATAAGTATTCAAATTAGGGTCCCTCATTTTGCAATTACTTTTTAGGCTGGTGACTTTTAGTGTATTTAAATCCGATCTCTTCAAGCTCACACAAGTGTAGTTCATCACATTAGGAAAATTAATCTCTAATGTTCACAACCATAAAATATAATATTTTGTTATCATTTAAAACTTAGAAAACGTTATTACTATTATTATTTTACTTTATCTCTTTCTTTAAAACAAATGTCACTTGCGTTGATATTTTGTTATCTAATCCAGTGACATTCAGACATTTCTGTGTGGATTTTTGGGGCCCACTGCATGCCTCAAAACCAGACCTGATCCATTAAAGAGGGAGTTCAGATTCAAAGAGGAGAGAAACTGAGTCTTTTTGTGTGTATGTATGGGATATTGCAGAAACTTCTTCCCTCAGGCTGTGTAAATCACACACCACACACACACGCTGCTGCTGCCAGGCAGGTGTGTTACCAGGGACAGTCTGACATGTTGTGACACTCTAAAAGGCACACAGACTCCTGGGAGAAAGCAATAACACACACTCAGCCTCAAACCCAGTTTAAATGACTGTCAAGGGACACAAATAAATATTATGTTTAGAGAGCCTTTAATTCTAAATAGGGCTGGGTGATATGGCAAAAAGAAAAAAGAACATTTGAGAGATTTTTTTTTTTTTTTTTACTTGAAAATGTAACTAAATCATGATTCAAGTAACTTTTTTCTGTATTAACCCTCCAGTTAATGAAAATTCTATTCCAAGTGCACCACAAATTAAGTTGATGTATGTAACAACATGATGTAAATGTTAAACAAATCACTTGCTAAATATCTTTGCAGAAAAGATGCATGAACTACAACTACATATTGTACTTGTCTTAAAAAAAAGAATACATAACCAATACAAGGAAAATCCTTAAAAAGTCTCAATAATGAAGATAATTCAAATTCAAAATGACAGGTAGACTATTATTTACTATAAATGTTCAGTAAAAAACAATTAACAGCAGCTTTCAGCCTGATGTCACCATGATGTAAACATGAAATTTCAGACATACAGTAGAAGTTCTGTACAGGTTTTTTACTCGATTACGCTGCTTTTCCACTTTTTTTATGTAACATGGACATGTTGCACTGGAGTCTCATTCATGAAACAGCTTTCTAAGAAAACGGCGCTCAAGTTAAAAGAAGTTCAACTCCCATCTTCTTGCATTTTATCTTATTCTACAGTGGAAAATCGGAGCAATCAGCCAGCCCTAAACATATTCACCTGTCCTAAATAAACAAAAATAAAATAGAGTCTCAAAAACTCCATTACAGTCTTTTCTATACCTTATTCTAAAGAGTTATTACAACATACTACCACAACAAGAACAATATACAGTATTTAACATTTCATAAAAATCGAGAGATTGCAAACGATAAGTTCAAGCGTGTGTGCATGTGTGAATGTGATTTAATGGCATTATTTGCAGCCAGTTTCTGGAGGTAATTATTGAATATTTAATATTGTTGATTGCATATTTAAAACTAGATTTGCATTTCATGAAAGAAAAGATCAGTCCCTGCAAGGCAAAATAAATAAATCTACATGTACATGGAGAGACAAAGTGAGAAAAGGATTATAATATTCAAGATATGTAAGAAAAAGTAAAAAAATTGTGAAAAAAAGTCAGAAGAAAGATCAGTTTCAATTCAGTATGCAAATATTATGATTGTCATGACATTTGCATTTTGAATGCTTCTGAAAGCCTTTAACTTTGTTTTCAAATCTAAAAGTGCAAATGTCAGAACCTTACAGACACCTAATGTATTTATGAAATTATCTAAAATACTGTTTGACTGAAGAGGTTGAATAATTTCATACATTTCTAAAGGAGACCCTGCATATATCATGCAAGTTCTCTAACAAAGTACCATTCAAAAGTTAAAAAAAAAAAATCATAATGTTATATTGTTTTTATTTCAAATAAATACTGTTCTTTTGAACTTTTTAACTCATCAAAGAAAAAAAGTATTATGGTTTTCACAAAAATATTAGACAGCACAACTATTTTCAACACTGATAAATGTTTCTTGAGCAGCAAATCAGCATATCTGAAGGTTCATGTGACACTGAAGATAAGGGTTCCGAAAATTCAGCTTTCACTTCAGAGGAATGAAATACATTTTGAAATAGTTATTTTAAAGTGAAATAATATTTCAAATAAATGCAGCCTGCATGAGAATAGGAGATTTCTTTCAAAAAATCAATCGTATCAGATATATATAACCCCTCTCTCCAAGGTCCTCAACGCCACACCTCGTCCTTGATCTGAGTGACCCTCAAACCCATGGGATGCGGACGCACTATAAAGAATGACTGCAGCCCCTAGCATCATTTCCTGCTGATTACATTTTCTCTGAATGAACATGAACTTTTGACATTAATCTGAATAAAACAGAGATAAATAAATAAAATATAAAACTGTACCTTTTCTTCTTTATTCTCATTAAATCAACTTAATGCAGTGAAACTGTAAACTCAAGTGACCAGAATTTTATATATTTTAGTATAAAAGAAATACAGAACAGGGAAATGCAACTATCAAATGACGCAACACATAGTTCGGCACGTGCAAATGTAAAGCATGTGTGCTAATGCTAACGGCTAATGATTTACACAAAGAACATGACAAAAGCCTGAAAAAAACATATACCTGGACATAACAGGACCATAGGTTGGTTAAATTGCACCTCAATGGTGATGCATGACAGTTTTAAATGAAACAAACAGAGTTTCAGTATTTACAAGCAGGCTAATATACACACACTTTGTTTTATTGTCATGATAACACATATTTGACTCTACCAGCATGAATAGGAGCTGACAGATAAAAATAATGTTTTATGTAGCATAAAAGTTAAGCTTTGTGCTCGAAAACAATCCAAACTCAGTTAATAAGAGAAATCATCAATGCAACAAAATGCTGCAGATTACATAGCAATGCCCCCTAATGTATTGAACGTGATTGCAAGCAGTGCAAAAACCAATGGAGAGTTTTTACAATTTATGCATGAATTTAATTAACATTATTTAAACTTAAAATATATATATATATATATATATATACACACACACACACACACACACACACACACATATATACATATCTGTACAATTATGCCCTTGTTTGTACTGTACTTAAATAAGTGGACATAAATATTTTGTTATATAGGTGACTTTTTTCTTCAGTAGAACACAAACGATGATTTTTAACACAAACCGTTGCATATAGACACTGTGTGTTTCACAGTGAATGTGTGTTACAAGCTTCTGTTTGAAAAGAGTATGTGTAGTGTGTGTGTGTGTGTGTGTGTGTGTGTGCGTGTGTGTGTGTGTGTGTAGAAAAAAACGACTATAACATTATAGAACAAAACTGAATAAATTAGCCTATGAATTTTACATATACATCACATTTCTCATCAATATGGTTAACAATAAAGATTAGTAATAAGGAAAAGAAGCACATCAGCCTACATTGTTAAATCCCGTCCTACTGTAGATAAACAGAATTCGGTTGTTAAGTGATGACGTAAGAAGCGCTGTTTCCGGGTTCAAGCATCAACTCGCTTCACTTGAGAATACGACCTCAGCAGCCGTTTATGAGCATTTATTCATATTAATAATTTAAGCTAAACGCTTTCAAACTTACGGTATACACTACAGTCTCCGTGCTCACAGCATCCCAAACACAAATAATTTGTATATATTTTTTTAATATTTATATTTTCATTGTCTGGCTCTCTGGGACTTCGGTATGGAGTTACGATTATAACTTTTTTCGCTAGTATTCTATAACATTGTGAGTTTATATTAGCACCTTTTGTTGTTTTCTCATTGTAACTGATAGAGCGTTTGGACACAGAAGCGCTGCTACGTGACGTCAGACTTAACAAGCGAATACAGTGATGTCAACCTTGGTTTTGATAAGCAGTTATATTATGACACAGAACGCGTTGGTGAAACTCATGCATCTAGCAGGAACTTAATACACAAAATATTCATATTGATCCAAGCATTTAACATTTATGAATTAATGAAATGTCAGTAATGAAGACTGCACAAATTATAGCGATCACGAGGAAGGTCCGCGTACAGTAAAGTGGATAGTGTACAACACCCCTTCAGTTATATTCAGGTCTATAGTGCCACCTGCTGGCGCAGTTTTGCGTGAGAAAACGAACTTCGTTATGTCGAGAAAAGAGAAAATGAAGTCGTTATAACGAGAAAATGAACTTTGTTATAACGAGAAAATTAACTTCGTTATGTCGAGATAACGAGAAAATTAAGTCGTTATAACGAGAAAACAAGAAGATATTAAAATATTATAATGCATGGCCGCTTAGAACTTCCGTAACAGTATGTATATATATATATATATATATATATATATATATATATATATATATATATATATATATATATATATATATATTTTTTTTTTTTTTTTTTTTTTTTTTTTTTTTTTTTGATTCACGCAAGGTGAATGTGATTTCACCAAGTACAACATGTTCCTGGATTCCTTGTTGATCCTGGAACAACATACCAATCAACAAATCAGAATCAAGGGATAAGTTTTCAAGAAATGTCAATTTTAGGCTTACAGTCAGGGTTAGATACTTCTACACCCTTGTTATTTACTTATCATTTCCCTCTGATTTTAGGAATAAATTATGGGTAGGGTTAGGTTTAGGGGTAGGTACTGGGTTAAGTCTATTTTTCTAGACAGTAATGTTGATCCAGGATCAACAAAAGATGCAAAGTGTCTTCTTCTTCTTACTTTATGACAGATCGCAGACGTAAAAGTGCATTGCCACAACCTATCTTTCAAAAGGACCATTTACACTCCTAATTGAGATTGTAGATAGAGTGTCATTTTAGCCGTCCACTTCCATTACAAGACTGACAGACTGCAACGGTTTGTATTAAAAATCTTTGTTTGTGTTCTACTGAAGCAACAAAGTCACATGCATCCTGGATGCCCTGGGGTTAAGCAGATAAACATCACATTTAAATTTTTGGGTGAACTAACAACGCCATTTTCAGCTCACCCACAGCTTTCAATGTAAAAAGACATCAATTAGTGTGTTTGGAAGTAAACAGAGAGAGAGAGGTAAACAATACACCATAACTAATGATGGAGTGGCCATGAGTTAAAGAGCATCATGTTCAGATTGGACACAGCAGAAGCAGTGTAGGAGACAGCTAATGGCTTTTAAATGACTGACAGATGACAGTGTGTGTGTTTTCCTAATTTAATAGAGAAGGCCATTGGATCCAAAAATAACCTTCATCAATTAATCTCTCCTTTATGCATTGTTCATTAAAAAGATGTAAAGGACAAAAGAGTAATAAGAATAGGATTAATGTATGAAGCAACCAGTAATAAATATTGATATAATGAAAAGTTGGTTATTAGATCTGCATTCCCCAAGACTCTACACCAAAATATAGTATGCAAATGTGTAAATTTTTTTCACAAAGAAATATAAATATACTTCCACTTTCAATGTGCCATTTCTGCTGAACACAAAGCAACAGTGAGCAATCTTACTTAAAGGGGTGGTTGACTGGGTTTTTTCTAGGCTTGATTGTGTTTATGGGGTGCAGTTTAACATGTGTTCATGCTTCATAAAAAAAAATATATATATATATATATCACATAATTTACCTTTATTCCACACTGATTTTTCCCTAGACGCCTAAATTTATTTCCTGTTATTATGGTTGGAGCGGGCTGTCGCCATCTTAGGGTCACTCTGGGGTAATCAAAAAAAGGCAAAAAGGCGGGACCTGGTTGCTGAAGCCACGCCCGCAAAGCACGACGGCAGTGACAGCAGCGGCAATCCACCTGTCACTCTAGTGGCCACGCCCTTAATTATGCAAAATTTAAGGCTTAATGTAATTTAAACGGATGAGTTATAAAAAAAAAATTCACCGTCACAGTTGTCATGAAGGGCAAAATTAGCTATATGGACCAAAATAATTTTTTGCACCAGGCTGTAAACAAGTTTTTTCTGCTGTAAAGTTGGGCATTTTAACATGGAGTCTACGGAATTGTCTCCAGTTTTCAGCCAGCCTCAAAGGGCCAATCGATGAACCTGTTTTTTGTTTTTTTGTTTTTTTTTTGGCATTAAACTGCCAGAATTTTAAAAGACGATATCTCTGTTTGCATTTAACTTTCAGAACTGCAACTTTGCAGATATTGTTTATGCTCAAACAGCAACATTACACACTAACGTTAAAACGTGAAATGGCAATTAACCACCCCTTTAAAGGGACAGCAAAATTTAAAGGGGATGTCTTATGCATTCTCATGCATTCTGACTTACACTGTTAAAGAGGTGGATTCTCATGCTAAAACTGGCAACTTTCACAAAACTATCTGGACATATGATGGAGTATTTCTGTCCCAAATACAGTCCATTGGGGTTCATGGTTTCGAACGCTTTTTTCAAGTATGGCCCTGTTTGAAGTCATAGAACAGAATTCCTTGTACTGTATGGGCACTTTGTTGACCAGAGCGAGAAAAAGAGCAGGCTAAAGTGCTTCCACACTGCACAGGATTTGCTCAACAAGAATTTGTAATTTTGTTTTACGATCACAAAATCAACAGTGTTTCACCAAAGAAGTGTGTTTTTGGTTGTGAGAGAATGATAACCTTGTTCAGCTTCCCAAAGCATAAAGGGCATTTACAGATGCTTGTCAATGAATTAGAATGTCATGGAAAAGTTCATTTATATCAGTAATTCAACTCAAATTGTGAAACTTAATGTAACTTAATGTGTATTAAATGAATTCAGTGCACACAGACTGAAGTAAGTCTTTGGTTCTTTTACAGTTTTTTTCAGTCGCTAACAAGCATTTGTCCAAGCAGTTGTCACATTTTCAAAACTCTAAACACAATAAGCACAGCATCTATCTATTGTGGCCATACCATTCACACATTTCATGTCGTTTTCACACAATATGGAGTCATTGAACACATTACCACAATGCTTACATTTTCTTAACAGACAAGCTATACCTCCCAACAAAATTATGGATCGTTTTTGTAATATTTACAAATGTTAACACACAACATCTCACAATAGCAAAAACAATATTCCAAACCTTAGA
Organism: Carassius auratus; assembly: GCF_003368295.1. Taxonomy (NCBI): domain Eukaryota; kingdom Metazoa; phylum Chordata; class Actinopteri; order Cypriniformes; family Cyprinidae; genus Carassius; species Carassius auratus. Next base: position 12,675,632 of record NC_039276.1, on the reverse strand, counting down.
TACAGTATAAAAACCTCTGCTTCTGCAATGATATCAGTTCAAAAACAATATATCTTAGCTGATAATAAACAAACAAATGATTAATTGACACACAGCTGATTTATGTTGTGTAAATTGGGCCAACCACAGCTGATTCCAGTCTGGCTTAGACTCAGTGGCTGTTTTTTTCTACTACATTGACACTTATACAATAAAAGGAGGACTTTGAGGAGTGACACTTTGACACTGTAATGTCTGGACGAGGAAGAGTAAGAGCAAGTGGTCCAGGGAGAAGAGCAGGCCCAGTGAGAGGAGCAGGAGCAGTGAGAGATGCAGTGAGAGGAGCAGGCCCAGTGAGAGGAGCAGGAGCAGTGAGAGATGCAGTGAGAGGAGCAGGAGCAGTGAGAGGAGCAGTGAGAGGCCCAGTGAGAGGAGCAGGAGCAGTGAGAGATGCAGTGAGAAGTGCAGGCCCAGTGAGAGGAGCAGGAGCAGTGAGAGGAGCAGGAGCAGTGAGAGATGCAGTGAGAGGAGCAGGAGCAGTGAGAGATGCAGTGAGAGGAGCAGTGAGAGATGCAGGAGCAGTGAGAGGAGCAGGAGCAGTGAGAGATGCAGTGAGAGGAGCAAGAGCAGTGAGAGGAGCAGGAGCAGTGAGAGATGCAGTGAGAGGAGCAGGAGCAGTGAGAGGAGCAGGAGCAGTGAGAGGCCCAGTGAGAGGAGCAGGAGCAGTGAGAGATGCAGTGAGAGGAGCAGGCCCAGTGAGAGGAGCAGGAGCAGTGAGAGGAGCAGGAGCAGTGAGAGATGCAGTGAGAGGAGCAGGAGCAGTGAGAGGAGCAGTGAGAGGCCCAGTGAGAGGAGCAGGAGCAGTGAGAGATGCAGTGAGAAGAGCAGGCCCAGTGAGAGGAGCAGGAGCAGTGAGAGGAGCAGGAGCAGTGAGAGATGCAGTGAGAGGAGCAGGAGCAGTGAGAGGAGCAGTGAGAGGAGCAGTGAGAGGAGCAGTGAGAGGAGCAGTGAGAGGAGCAGTGAGAGGAGCAGTGAGAGGAGCAGTGAGAGGTGCAGGAGCAGTGAGAGATGCAGGAGCAGTGAGAGGAGCAGGAGCAGTGAGAGGAGCAGGAGCAGTGAGAGGAGCAGGAGCAGTGAGAGGAGCAGGAGCAGTGAGAGATGCAGTGAGAGGAGCAGGAGCAGTGAGAGGTGCAGTGAGTGGAGCAGTGAGAGGAGCAGGAGCAGTGAGAGGAGCAGGAGCAGTGAGAGGAGCAGGAGCAGTGAGAGGAGCAGTGAGAGGCCCAGTGAGAGGAGCAGGAGCAGTGAGAGATGCAGTGAGAGGAGCAGGAGCAGTGAGAGGTGCAGTGAGTGGAGCAGTGAGAGGAGCAGGAGCAGTGAGAGGAGCAGGAGCAGTGAGAGATGCAGTGAGAGGAGCAGGAGCAGTGAGAGGAGCAGTGAGAGGCCCAGTGAGAGGAGCAGGAGCAGTGAGAGATGCAGTGAGAAGCGCAGGCCCAGTGAGAGGAGCAGGAGCAGTGAGAGGAGCAGGAGCAGTGAGAGGAGCAGGAGCAGTGAGAGGAGCAGGAGCAGTGAGAGGAGCAGGAGCAGTGAGAGGAGCAGGAGCAGTGAGAGGAGCAGGAGCAGTGAGAGGAGCAGGAACAGTGAGAGGAGCAGGAGCAGTGAGAGATGCAGTGAGAGGTGCAGGAGCAGTGAGAGGAGCAGGAGCGGTGAAAGATGCAGTGAGAGGAGCAGGAGCAGTGAGAGGAGCAGGAGCAGTGAGAGGAGCAGTGAGAGGTGCAGGAGCAATGAGAGGAGCAGGGCCAAGGAGAGGGCAAGGTAGAGGTGTAAGAATGCATGGTACTATCATTGACCATGTAATCAACCATGGTCTTTCACTAAGAGAGGCTGGTGAAAGAGTGCAGCCCAATTTGAGGCGGTCAACGGTTGCCTCCATTATACGCATCTTTCAACAAACCAACAGGTAAGTATTACATTTTACATGGATTGTTTCTGTTCTCACTTGACTTGTCAATAAGGTCATACAGTAATGCATATGTCTTTTTTTTTTCTCTCTCTAAAGAATGCAACATGTTCCACCCTCTGGGGGAAGAGGAAAGCTCCTAAATAATGATCAAGAGCTTGCCATTGTAGAAATGGTTGTTGCAAATAATGCAATAAAACTGCATGAAATTCAAACTAGAATTGTGGAGGACCATGAGATATTTGACAATATCGATAGCATCAGCCTCACAACGATTACGCGGACATTGTCCAAACACCGAGTGCGGATGAAGCAGCTTTACACTGTTCCCTTTGAGAGGAACAGTGAGAGAGTCAAGGAGCTATGACAACAATATGTCCAGGTATAGTGTATATTCAATTCGATGTCCAGTTCTATAAGCTTTGCACTTTGCAAGTAGGTAACCTTTACAGTAATAGGTTACAGTACAGTATGGTATATATTACGTAATGACATGATTTACATAAACTTTGTTTCAGAGAGTTATGGAATTGGAGGCCAATCAGGCCCCTCATGAATTCATATACATAGATGAGGCAGGATTCAGTCTGGCCAAAAGGCGTCGACGTGGACGAAATGTAATTGGGAAAAGGGCCACAGTTGATGTGCCAGGACAGAGAGGGGTAAACATTACCATGTGTGCAGCAATTGCAAATGCAGGATTACTCCTTCACAGATGTCAGGTTGGACCCTATAATTCAGAGCACCTCCTTGCATTTCTCCATGATCTCCACCAGCGCCTGGTTTCAGAGCAGGATCAGGAGGGTGAAAACATGAGGAACTTTGTAATTACCTGGGACAATGTGGCGTTCCATCATTCGCAAGCAATAACAACATGGTTTGAAGTCCACCCAAGACTGATATGTGTCTTCCTTCCACCCTATTCACCTTTCCTCAACCCCATAGAGGAGTTATTTTCTGCATGGAGGTGGAAGGTTTATGACCATCAGCCACATGACCAGATGTCCCTCCTTGAAGCCATGGATGCTGGCTGCAGGGACATCACCATTCATGATTGCCAAGGGTGGATCCGACATACCAAGCGGTTTTATCCCAGGTGCATCGCCTTGGATAATATCAGATGTGATGTTGATGAAAATATGTGGCCTAACCCTGAAGATCGCAGAGATTAGATACAGTAATTTTGTGCCTGGGTTTTTTTTTTTTTTTTATTTATTTTTTATTTGGGCTTTTTGCTGTTGTTGTTGTTGTGTGTTGTGTTTTTTTTTTTTTTTTTTTTTTTCAGAATGCTCTCATGTGTTTCTTGGATATTTTCTTCACTGTAAGCAATACTGTCAAACCTTTTCTGTTCTATCATACCGTGTTTCTTCTGTATCTCCTGCAGTAAACCGTAAAGGAAAAAATTAGCTTTTTACTGGAATGCTTTTGAATGTGAACATTACTGTACATTTTGACATACAGTTCCTAACCAAGAAGTTTAGTGTAAAACAGTGAATTGCATGTTTTGCATGCAAATACCTGTAAAACTGAGACTGAAAAGTCTATGCAGTTTTTGTAATGTCAACAATAGCCAGTATTTTGAAACCTGGTGTACTTTGACTGCATGTAACTTGTGAGGTGAAAACAAGTGTTATTCTTTGACAGAATAATTTAATTTTGAGTCAGATTTCCAGTGTTTTGGTAAAGTTTTTGTGTGCAGAGAAAGATGCGTTTTATTTTGAAATGAAGATTTAGTATATATTTAACAAAATGTGTTTTTGAGAAGAAAATTATCCATTTGGCCAATTGTGTTTTGTAGGTGTGAGTCTGTGTTAAGAGTTTAGAAAAAGTATCTGAAGTATGGTTAAGCGCTTGTTAGCGATTAAAAAAAAAAAAAAAACTAACTTTTATGATTTTGGCTCCCATTTAACAAAAACCTACCAATTCACTCAATCTCAAATATACAATAATTCATAAGACCAAATGAAAAAACTCATGTACATGTACTCAATACTTGGTAGAATCTCCTTTTGCTTTAATTACTGCCTTAATTCGGCGTGGCATGGAGGTGATCAGTTTGTGGCACTGCTCAGGTGGTATGGAACCTCAGGTGAAATTCTTTGACAGTGGCCTTCAGCTCACCTGCATTTTTTGCTCTCTTGTTTCTCATTTTCATTTTGACAATAGCTCATAGATTCTCTATGGGGTTCAGGTGAGTTTGCTGGTCAGTCAAGCACACCAACACCATGGACATCTAACCAACTTTTGGTGCATTTGGCAATGTGGGCAAGTGCCAAATACTGCTGGAAAATGAAAACTGCATCTTCAGGAAGCCTGAAGTGCTCCCAAATTTCTTGGTAAACGGGTGCAGTGACTTTGGTTTTCAAAAAACACAATTGACCAATATCAGCAGATGACCTTGCAACCCAAATCATCACAGTCTGTGGACACTTAACACTGGACTTCAAGCAACTTGGGCTATGAGCTTCTCCACCCTTCATCCAAACTCTAGGACATTTGTTTCCAAATGAAATACAAAACTTGCTCTCATCTGAAAAGAGGACTTTGGACCACTGGGAAACATTCCAGTTCTTCTTCTCCTTAGCCCAGGTAAGATTCCTCTGACGTTGTCTGTGGTTCAGGAGTGGCTTAATGAGACGAATAAGACAACTGTAGTTAAATTCCTTGATACTTCTGTGTGTGGTGTCTGTTTCTTCCACACTTTTTCCTTCCAATTAACTTTCTGTTAACATGATTGTATACAGCATTCTGTGAACAGCCAGCTTCTTTAGCAATGAATGTTTGTGGCTTGCCCTCCTTGTGAAGGGTGTCAATGATTGTCTTGTCGGCAATTGTCAGATCAGCAGTCTTCACCATGATTGTTTAGCCTAGAGAAACAACCTGAGAGACCATTTTGAAGGCTCAGGAAAACTTTGCAGGTGTTTTAAGTTGGTTAGCTGATTGGCATGTTATTGGCACCATCACAATTTAAAGTACCAAAGACTTATACCACTTCAGTCTGTGTGCATTGAATTTATTTAATACACGAGTTTCACAATTTGAGTTGAATTATTGAAATAAATTATATTTTCCACAACATTCTAATTAACTGAGAAGCAACTATACATGTGCACACTGGAAGCTTAAAAATACCATTTTGTGTGTGCAAGCACACAATAAACATGTTTATGTTATGAAAGACAAAGCTTGATTTTCTAAAAAAGAAATAAAAAAAAATGTAATAATTTTCCCACAGTAAAAATTAAAGGGGGAAAACTCCAGAAACAACAGCTTCATAATATAATATAGTGTGATTTATTACAAGAAGAGCACTTGTAATATTCCTCTGTGGATGGATTGCCCATACACCCCAAGTGGAACCATCGCCCACAGTCATCACAGGAACTCAGCGACTTTGTAGAGATGTTTGAGTATCTGAATACTGAATACTTGGTAACTGAATTCAGATGAAATATTTTATTGAAAATATTTTCTTTACACAGAATTTAACAGAATTTAAGTTACATGGATCAAAGCTTAATCAATTTCTTAATGTATTTTTCACAATTTGCCCACCGGAAAAAAGGGGGACTTTGAAAAGAAATGAAAAAAAAAAAACCTGCCTTTGTTTACAAAAACGTATTTCTTTTTTAAAATGCAAAAACTATTTTAAGGATTAAATTAAATAACACAACCCATTAACTTCTGGTTCAGAAACACCACCTACATTTAGACAGACCCTCTGCTCTGAGCCACAGATACCAATACTTGACTCCTCAGTGCTTCACCTGTAATGTGACGTGACAGCAGCGCTGCCGGTTTTCTCTCTAGCTGCGCATCAAGGCACCACAAATTTCATCTCCCACATCGCAGCTGCCCCAAAGCACATCCCCGGAGACTCTGTTCCCAATTCAATTACATGAACACACATAAGAGGTCAGTTAAAAAAATAAAAATAAATTGGCAACAGCTAATGCAAATACAACCCATTTTACTTTATAGAAAAAAAACTAAAATTATAGTGCCACTAAGACCATTCTGTGAACACAATTATGTGAAATAACAGCAGGATTCTTGTTTATGAAGCTCATCTATTCATATTCATATTTTATTGAGGTTGCTGTACACACAGATTCATGAATACTCAGGCTGAAGATTTTACATTCAGTTTTTTATTACTGTTAAACATCTAACAAACTGAAAAAAAAAAAGAAAATCCATTGAGGCAGAGATCAGAGAAGAAAGTGCTCATTTCTGCTGTGAAAGGAAAGCAACCTCACTCGAAACAAACATCTCATCAAAACTCCATTTAATATCATGTCAAGGCAGTCATCCGAGAGAAAAAACTAAACAAAATAAAACTTGTTTGTCTTTCCTTTCAAACTGTAAGTCCTGCTAAATACTGAAGTCTGAGGGGTTTTCTTACAAGTAAAACCATCCCAGAGGTCACTGCAGCAACACTGTTATTTTTTTTGGAAGTCTTTGAATGTGGCAAGACCGCAAACAAACCAGAAAAGTAGCGATGCGTGTTTGCCAATGTATGATACTCCGGTTTACAACTGTGATACTTTGATATCATTGGCACCAGAGTAGTTAAATATGTGAATATGGCAGACGGGCGAGAAAAAAGGAGAACGGTTAATGGATATACTGTAACAATACATTTCTCAGCTCTGGTACGACACACAACACTGTTTAGGAGTGTGCAAAGAAGACTGATTGAAACTATTTTGTGACAAAAGACAAAAAAAAAAAAACAATGACAGCCAAAAGTGAGAAAGACAAACCGCATGTGATGCAGGCAGACAAGATGAACTCAGAAGTACATGTCCTCGAAGAGGTTCTGGCCCATCTCAATGTACGCCTCTTTCTCCTGAGCGCTCATCTGTTCCACCAGCTCGGGTCTCTGGCTCACTTCCCTGTAAGAGAAGGGTCTTCCCCCTACCATAACCACAGGGTCATCCCCAACCTCCTCAAACTCGTCATCATCATCATCTTCGTCCTCCTCATGTGGTTTTCCTGGCCGCAGGGCTGTAGCATTGTGCAGAGTGTGGGCTGGAGCCTTGGGTGGCATTTCCTCATCCGATTCACTGGTATCGCTGTCAGAGTCGCTGGCATTAGCTGCTGGAACGGTCGGTCTGGAGACGACAGCACCTCCTGGACCAACTCCACTCCTCTTCTCATGAATGAGGAGAGCCAGCATCACCTCCTCATTCTCATCCGGTGCGGCTCCTTGTCCAGTCATCCCCTCCTGGGTTACTATAGCGTCCTCGCCAGCTGGTGTGTAAAAATTGGAAGAAGAAATAAAATAAAAAACGCTGAATTTAGATGCACATTTCTTAACCATAAATGCGCTACACTTTCTAAATGCAAGTCCTTTCTGAAGCCGTATGACCGCTTTATAGGCAAAGGGCATAATTTAAGTTGCCGTCCATTCAAGTACTTAAATTTACCCACACTTCTACACTTTCAAATCCATAAACTAAAAAATCAACTGTACATTTGGTTTCTTATCCTTCTTCAATAGTGCTGAATATGCCCCCAAAAGAATTAATATATCAGAGGTGAAAGCAAAGTTTTTCATTGAATAAGGACTGTAAATTGGTCTATTTCTCATGCAAAACAATATTATGGCTTTTGAAGACTCTAAACCTGAAATATAGCAAAATAATTATTCATATTACTTTTATTGTACTCTTGTCTTTGTAGGCAGAAAAAAAAGCATGAATAGCAATAGCAACTTGGATATTCTGCTTAATATCTCTGTGTTTCAAACTAAATATTGGAGTGACAATAGGGTAACATATGTCTTTCTACCAATCAGTGCCTTCACCCTTATACCTAGTTAGTGCATTCAGACCCATGAAGTGCATGAATAAGTAGCAGCAGGCAAATCATGATATCAAAAAAAAAAAAAAAAATAGCATAGCGTTAATATGCAGCCATCAGCACAAAAACTACTTTCAAAATAGTCGATGTGACTCACGTGGCTTCACAGCATCTGTCTCACTGTACGCCCCATGCACTGTGCTTTCCGTCAGCCACACGGGCCTCTCTTTGGGGGCTTTTCCCTCAGTAGTCTGACCAGGCTGAGGCTCCTGGTCTTCCATGCTGATGACCACATCCTGCGAGTAGAGGTCATACGATGAGCCTTTGTTTTTCCATACTTCCCGACCAGGTGCCCCTGCACCAGCTCCTGCTGCGGCTTGGGCGGCCCGCTCCCGACTGAGGGAAACAGCAATGTTAGATTACTAATTTGTTGACAACATATACATGACTTTAATTGGCCATCCTTTAGCTGTTAAAAGTGGGAGGGAAAAATATTTAAAACAGATGACAATGTTAAGTTTCGCTAATCGGTTCCAAATTAAATTGTCTATTTTATTATAAATGTTGGTAACACTTTAGAATAGGTAACATCTATTAGTTGCTTATTAGCATGCATATTACTAGAATATTAGCCATGTATTAGTGCTAATTAAGAACATATTAATGCCTTATTCTACATCCCTAATCTTATCCAATTCCAAAACCTAACAACTACCTTTCTGACTATTAATAAGCAGCAAATTAAGAATTCACTGAGAGAAATGTCGTAGTTAATAGTTAACGAGTGCTACCCATTCTAAAGTGTTACCTAAATTTTAGTTTTTGACTGAACAGAACTGAACATTAACTGAGCAGGTGAGGGATGCGGACCTCTGTTTTAAGGCTGGGATTTCTGAGGGTTCGGGCTCCAGGAGATCATGGGACAAGTTGATGTCCTCTGTCTCTCGTAGCAATACATAGATGGGCTCGATCTGCTCGTTGAATCGAGCTACCAGAGTGCGGGCATCTTTCTTTGGCACGGCCGATTCATCCTCCTCTACTTCTGTTTGACAGAAGGTACAGCGGAACGTTCCTGCGTTTGAGAAAAGAAGGTCTTAAGCACAAAATATCAAGTGTTGAAACCGTAACATTCTGCTCATCAGCCCTCATTCTCAACCACTTCAACCCACCAACCCCATCCATCCATCTTGTCTGGCACCTCGAAGTCATTCGATTTGAAAGTTAGAGCCTAAAAAACTTTGTCAGAGGGCTCAATATCTCTGGTCCTATGTTAGCCAGAGGCTCTAAATGTTTGGATTTTATGTTCCCTTTTCCCACAGATTTGGTGTCCGTTGCAGAGCTGGAGCCAGTGCCCAATCTGGCACGCCATCCTTTGCTTTTTCTAACACAATAAAATGTTGTGCTGCTTAATATTTTTGTGGAAATCATGATATATTTTTTCGGGTTTCTTTGATGAACAGAACGTTCAAAAGACAAGCACATTCTTGATTATTATTATTTATTTATTTTTTATTGTAACATTATAAATGTCTTTACTGTAACTTTTGACCAGTTGAATAGAATAATAAATTTTCACTTAAGGCTGTTATAAATCAAAAACTTGTTTTGGTTTTATTATTATTAAAATAAAATGGTTCCCAAACCTGGTCCTGGAGGCACCCCAACACTGCACGTTTTGCATGTCTCCATCAAATGCACCTGATTCAGGTCATCAGCTCATTAGTAGAGACTCCAAGACCTGAAATTGGTGTCAGAGAAAGGAGAGATGCAAAATGAGCAGTGTTAGGTGCCTCCAGGGCCAGTGCTGGGAACCACCGATCTAGAAGATAGTGACAAAACCACTGCTGACCATTTAATGTTATTGAAACAGGAAAGAGGAAGAACAGTCACAGACACAAGGACAAACACACACTCAGACCCAGAATTCAGTGGCGGTTCAATTTCAAGCAAAGCTGGTCTGGTTTGCCATCTGCTGCTGAAGTTATTTACAGCCTTCTGACAAGAACACACATAGCAGGGCCCTCTGTACGAGTATGTGATGCACGCCAGCTACTAGCTGAATAAAAAAATACATGCCTTGACATATTGTGCATAGGTGTGTGTACTTCGCATTTAATGGTCAGTAACAGATGGTGCTAATATTTTAGCCTTCCTTTAATAGGAGTCTTTTATATAGAATATAAATCTATTCATGTTCATATTTTGTTATCATGAACACACACCATCTTTTTTTTATGTGGAAATACTCCCATCTAGTTGTGCTGAGTGCATGGTGAAACAGCTTCCGAGTTTCTGGCCTTGAGGGGAATCAAACGAGTAAACGATTCACCGCAATTTCCATTTTAAAAGCTTTGCTGGAAAGTTGACAACAAAATATGTGAAGTCGCTCCTGAAAAACAATCACCTCCAGCTAGGCCCTTTTTCTACAGATGTCTTCTCTGCCAATACAGGAGTGGAGGGCATAAAAGAAAACAATTTGACAAGCACAAAGAAAGAGATACAGAGAGAGAGGCTTTAAAAAAAAAAACACACACACACACACACACATTCAGGTAAAGGGAAGATAAAAAAAAAAAGTTCTCCGTCACATTTGACACAGCTCCAGAGGAAATATCGACAAGCCCGGAGCACAGAGAGCAATTTTACTGCAACCCTCCTGGTCAGTCAGTCAGTCCGTCCGTCCGTCTGCCTGCCTGTCCTGTCCTCTCTCTCTCTCTCGCTCACACACACACACGAAAGAAAACCAAAGAAAAACCAAAGACACATTTTCAAACACATGCAAACATCATGTATTGTAGAAGTAAGGGATTCAAAGCAGATACATTCTTTTAAGTAGCTGTTAAATTACACTGCACTCTTTTCATTGTTTTTCAATGCAAACATGCACTAAACTGATGTATTTGACCATTCTGCTCACATCTCAAACTACAGCTCTAAAAATGCAGATCTAAAGTAAATGCTCATTTGCGTTACAGAAGTAACAAGATGCACCTCAGTGATCAAATATTTACATTAAAAAATAAAAACCTATGTGAACCAACTCTAAAGTGACAAAAAATAAAGAAAGTTCACTAGCACAGAAAGGTAACCTTACACTAAACTGAGGGAGACAAAAGCAGGCACTGACCTACAGGACGTTATGGTAACAAATACATGTTTTACCATTTTATTTTATTATTATTATTTATTTACACACCAAATAATAATTCTGTAGATATATCAATTCCAAAGCCCTGACCAATTAGCAATATGGCACATGCACACACTCTGGTTGTCATTGTGTTTTTAATCAAAATGTGCATTGGGTCGGTGCGTACACATTGTTGCAATGATCTAAAGGAACATGGCATGGTGCTGTTAGCGTGTAGGCTTCTGTCGGAGAAGAACGGCCTTTGTGTTTATAGTTTTTGTATTATCTATGAGATATGAATAGGTCCAGGTTTAAATTGCATAGCTCTCACTACAGTGATTCAGAGCTCTTTTGAAAACAGAATGGTGCTTTGTTCCGTAGTCTACGCCACAGAACAAAAGGACTTTTGTGATCAGCCATTAAAAGATGAATCCAGCATCATTTCAGCATTTGAGAGAGGAGAAGGTTTTTTCATGAGGGGGTCTGAGCAACTGTGACAAATGCACCACTGATTGCAACTGGAGCAGAGCTAATGCAATAATAATTACAATACAAATGCAGTTAAAAAGTTTAACTGTTCTGCATTGAGCGACTGTATATAGATGAATTCAAATAACTGTTCTGGATTCAATACAAGTTAAGCTATAGACAGTATTTAAATCTCTATACAAAAAGGATTGGTTTCCAGGACAGAACATCTGAAATTGAACAATTCGCACTGGATTAGCAAAGTCTGTAGTAAATACCCACATCTAGTAAATTTATGGGAAGCCTCTGGAAATTACTGACCAATCACAAAAGTTTAGTATGAATGGTGCAGTCTATATTGCACTACTGTTCAAAAGTTTAGAGTTTAGACTTCTTGAGTAAGATTTTTTTTCTGAAAGAAGTCACTTATGCTCACAGAGGTGGAATTTATTATAAATAAAGTAAAAACTGTAATATTTGTTAAATATAATTACAATACAACTGCTTTCTATATTATTATTACATTTTAAAGCATAATTTGTTTCTGTGATGGCAAAGCAGATTTTTTAGCATCATTACTCAAGTCTTCAGTGTCTGTTGATCCTTCAGAAATCATTTTAATATGCTGATTTGGTGTTCAAGAAACATTTCTTGAGCAGCAAATGTTGAAAGCAATTGTGTTGCTTAATATTCTTGTGGATTTCATTATACATTTTCAGGATTTTTGATGAATAGATAGCTTAAAAAAAGCAATTATTTGAAATAGAAATATCACTTTATCAATTTCATGAAGGAAGCAATTTCTTGTACAAAAACAGATGTACAATCAAAACTACAATAAAATTGGTGACATTAGCAAGCCAGTAATCCTATATATTGCACTCTTGAATCAAAAACATAGACAACTGGTTCACATGTCAAACATGTTTGTTAGCAATATATATATATATATATATATATATATATATATATATATATATATATATATATATATATATATATATATATATATATATATATAGGTTAGTTACAGACTTTGCTATATGCGACTTAAATTTTTCAAAACTGAGATTTATAAATCATCTGCAACCTCAATAAATAAGCTTTTTGTTTATGTACGGCTTGTAAGGAGACTGAGACAACTGCCTTTAAAGTGGTCCAAATGAAGTTCTCATCAATGCATATTAGTTTAAAATAAACAAGTTTTGATATTTACAGTAGAACATTTCCAAAATATCTTCATGGAACATGATCGTTACTTAATATCCTAATGATTTTTGACGTAAAAGAAAAAATGATAATTTTGACCCATTCAATGTTTTTTTTGGCTATTTCTACAAATATACCTCAGCGACTGCTTTTGTGGTCCAGGCCAGGGTCACATATGCACACTTGCGACTCAGAACGAAGGAAGACTAGAAACAGATGTGACATGAGGCAGCGTGAAGGCATGCCAAGATAGGATCAGCAAGTGACTTATTACTGTGCAAGCCTGAACGGTCCGTTCTCCTTATCTCCCCTAACACCTCACCAATCAAACACATTTTCATAAATCTATTTTTTTTCCCTTCTTTTGCTCAACGAAGGGGGACCTGGATGTGCTTGACCAATCAGATCAATACACTCTCCTGTTCTAAGACACAACTAAGCCACCTAAGCACAAAAGGCAGCGCAGGGTTAAAACAGCCAATAGCAAAACATCCACATTTGAGCCCACTCGAAGGAAACTCATGTTTCTAAAATCCTTTCTGGGATAATAGTCCCGGAGAGAACATGGGGAATAAGTATGTGTTTAATGGCAGGGTCTACACAGGGTTAGGTGCTTTATCGTTGGCTGTTCCGTTCTTCTGCTCCATCCTTGCCAATCCTCCTGATGTGTATCCTAGCAACAGCTTTACCTCCCTGTCTTCCAGTTTGCTTTCAGCAGAGGTGAGGGGGAACACGTGCCACCTGGTCTTTACCTGCCTTTATTTTCCTCAAACACTCATCACACACCTCTGACACCGCTCTTAGAACTCTAACACTCTCGCTCTTATTCCTGTTCCTCTTATGTGTCCATCACTCTCTTAAACGTATATTCATAAAACAGCATGTAAAAAGTAACCAACTACATCTGGCAAGATTCTGAAGTGTGCATCTAATGATAATGGATTATTTTAATATCCCATGAGGCCATGGGAGAGGATATGACAACAATGAATGTAGTAGTTAGTTACTTTCCAAATACACACATTTATATGATAAAGAAGACAACGGTTGCAAGCTAAGTTTTCGAAAGAAGTGACTAATCTGAGATAATGCATAACTAGAGGTTTTAAAAAACAATTGACCATTTTACAACTCAATACACACATTTTATGAATGAAGAATTGCTTTAATAAAAAAATGAGCTGTGCATTTCTGCTAAAGCCCTTTGTTTTCTTATCTGCCAGGCTTTTATTGTAAGTCCATTACTGCGATCATTTCCTGTTCATTTAACTGGGGTTTGAAAATAACCCAGATTATTCCTTTAACTGATGAAACTACATTAATGTCTTTCATCAGGCCTATATATTTCGTCGGCTCCCTACAAACACTGTTCAAATCTCTTTTCATAGCTTTTAAAAGGTCTTATGAATGCACTTCAATATGTGTTTGAAGAGAATTAAGGCAAGTCCCAATGCATTAGTGTTATTCAGCATTCAAACTCTCATATGACTTGTCATATATTTTCCTTCTGAACGCAGACACAGGTTAGATCAATTATACATGATTCAGGAGTACTGGAATGGGCTCAAACACACACACACACACACACACACACACACACTATGCAGACTTTAGGTTTAGCTGGGATCAGTCCATAATAAAAGCTTAAACAGGGACGTCCAGTAGTGTGCAAAGCTCTGAAACCATTATAACACAAGTCACGTCAAGAACTGCACTTGTGTGTGTGTGTGTGTGTGTGTGTGTGTCTGTGTACTTTAAGCACACAAATCAGCAGCTATTGAAGTCAGAAGTGTAACACAGTAGGCACAGAAGCAAAGATGATGATGATGATGATGTCAATGTGGTGTGCTAATCCCTACAGCCGCTTCTACGAGATCACAGCCTGTTTATTTTTAAACCTTTTCAAATAAAGATTCCTTTCCACTACTCTCTGTGATTACAGTCTGCAAACTGACGCAATTCAGCAACAGTTTCCAAGTGAGGTTCATTCAAGTGTGTTGAAAACATTGCAACTTTTGTCATCTGCTGCCATCATGTGTCTGAATCCAGCTCTGCCAAATAAATCACTCACTTAGGGAGATTACAACACACCTACCAAAAGCTTTGCTGAAAATGGTTGAAAATGTATACTTAGACAGAACATTAAACAGCATTTGTTTTAAACATGATACATGTCTTTACTGGCATCTGTGATTAATTTAATTCATCCTTGTGGGATAAAAGCATTAATTTATAAAAAATAAATAAAGAAAGAAATCTAACAAACATTAAACATTAGTAGCTGTATTATGCACAAAATAACACAGTTCTGCCCACTAATACTCATACGGTACAGAAGAAACTCTAACAGCAGATTCATTGCTGATGCCGCATGTAATTACCATCATAACGAAACCCTTAGATTTATTTTAATATAACATTTGTGAAGGAGAACTTCATCTTGATCATGTTTTCATAACATTCAGACAAACAGTTTAAAAGAATCATCTCCCAATTTCATACTCACCAGTCATGGGGTCAAACAGCTGGTTGGCCTCAAGGTCAGTGAACGTGTTCATGCAGCAGGGGCAGCGGAAGGAAGCTCTGTTAGTTGAGTCCCGTTCGTCCGTCTCAATGCGTCTGCGCATGTGGTCCAGCTTGTACTTCACCACATTAACCAGCAGCAGGTAGTTAATGAAATAGTAATTGTGTCGTGTCGTCTTGCCGTCGGGTGCAGTCTCCACACGCATCCGGCATTTGACAAACTTGTCAGCCTTGAGCGTGTTCAAAACCGAACGTAGCTGCTTGCGGTCGAACTTGAGCAGCTCCAGCATGTCCTCTTCACGTACGCAGGGGTTCCGGATCAGCACATCTAGAGCGAGGGCATGCTCGATGCCATAGAAACCTCGCACAACCTGCTTCGCCAGCCGTTTCAGAGAGGCAGGGACCTCTGTGAGCAGCTCTGGTTCAGTCATGATGAAGGGGAGGGAAGGAGTAGAACTAAACAGAGGAAGAGAGCAAAAGCAGGAGGTGGAAGTATTTTCAAAAGCAAGAACGATACGTTTTTAGGATAAGCAGGAGTGGAATGTAAGAAGGATCAGCTCGCTTGGTATTCAAGAGGATGATCAGGATGACTTTGGGACTGTAGGACAGAGGTCTGTGAAGCATGGAAGAACAGAAAAAGAGATCGGTTACACATATGATCCAATAACTGTCTATATGTGCATCCAGTTAATTTTTTTTTTTCTTTGAATAAATGGTAGCAAAAAACACTTTACAAATTTTAACTTATCCTGCTATAAACATAATAAATAGCTATTTGTAGCTAAATATATGTCAGAATTTTTTTTTTTACACAGAATAAAAAAAATTAAATAAATAAAAACTTCAAGACATCTAGAAATTTTTGTAGGCTGAATTTGTCTGTGTGTGCGCGCGCAATATATTACTGATTTATTCATTATTATTTTTATTTTTCAATAATAACTCATTGTACATGACATTCCCAAGACTATATCAAGTCCTTCTCACAACTGCATTAAATGATCGATCTATGTCAGGGGTGTCAAACTCAATTCCTGGAGGGCAGGAGCACAGTGCAGAGTTTAGATTCAACTAATAAAGTCCTTCGGGCTTATTTGAAGACTACCAGGTATGTGTGCGGATACAAAGCTCTGCAGGGCTCCAGTAATTGAGTTTTATCTATGTTAACCAGCTAGATAATGTTACTTTAAAGTAATTCAAATGAACACAACAATAACGTTCAATTTTTTACAGAAAGGCTGTCTGGAAGGTTTGTTGCTGGTCCAACATAACATACTGGACCATGATGATCCTCTGACCAACCATAAAGAAAGATAAGAACCATAAATGACCAATAAGAAAGCATAAAGAATATCATAAGGTGATTTTAACGTCACCAGCAGTTATTCATATTAACGGACAGCTTAACAAATGTGAGGGGGGTCTTTTTAGGAGTCATGTGTTAACCCAGTATCAATCACTGTAAATGAAGAAAGAAGATAAACTTCTTAGTATTATTTATTAGTCATATTTATTCATATATTTAAGTAACATTTATTTGTCATTGACTCCAGCTACAAACGCATAATTTATGGATTAACGTTAACGTAACATGAACCAAAACAATGTGACAGTACAGCTGATTACCCAATCAAGATTCATTAATCCCATTGGGGAGTTTAATATTACTCTCGAAATTAAGTATACTGAAAGATACAGTTAGAGTAATACCTTCATCAAAATAAACAACACAAAAGCATGAATGATAGAAAAAAAAGTGGCTCAAACCTTTAATTCTCCTCCTGTTTAGATCTGAACAGGTTTCCTAGTTCAGCACGTTCAGCATCATGCTAACGTTCTTCTTCTCCTTAAACGTTTTTGACGGTTGGCAAACCAGTTAATAGGTGCATTACCGCCACCTGCTGGATATTCTTTGATCTTCATATTAGAAGCAGGGCTTCATCTTCTTCGTGGCGTTTAATGACGGATGGAATACTTTTAGGTGCATTACCGCCACCTATCGATTAGGACCATAATCTTCACGAAATAACCTTTGTATACAGTCTATGTAAATAACCCAGATAAATCACGCTATATAGGAATTTTTTTTTTTTTCTGTTTATAGGCCTAACAATTCTATCTCAGTAGAAGGGATTTTGATTGTTGAGGACAAATTAAATTTATTCCAGCATCTTCTCTTAAATGGGTGGCATTGTGCAATGATTATTGAGTGTCGCTTGGTCTCTTCCACACAAATATTTATTAACAAACAAAATAAAATAAGTCACATTTAAAATATTACATGGATGCTACCTTGTAATAGTGTACTTAATAAGTATAGGCACAATATTGAAAAAAGGGTACTTTCTGTGATATCGAAGAGACCATTTTATGAACAATAATAACACTTTTAATATTATTTTCTTTTATTATTACTCTAACCTTTGGAGTCAATGTATTGTTAATCTTTTTATTATATCTTTTTTATTATTCATAAATGTAAATTTTTAGGTAAGAACCCAGTTATGTCAACTTCGACTAATTCGTATGTTTTATCTTTGATAGGGATAACATTTTTTTTTTTAAGAAAATCATTCAAAAGTCAAAAACTGCTTTCAGTGTTTAACCTTGTATAGTACTGTATATAAAATTTATTATTCATACAGATATATGCAAATCTTGCCAGCAAATCTTTGTCCAGCCCTGTCTTTCATCACTAAAATGTGATGTCAGAACATCTGCAATATGTTTCTTGGCCATCTATAGATGCTGTGTTCATCAGAAGTGGTCATTATAATCTCATTGGTGTGGATGTCAGGAAGGAGCAGGAGGTGGAGGCAACTCTGAGCAGAGCTGGACTGCAGTGGAATTCTGTATATAAGTATTATGTAGAGACAGCCAGTTATTATCATAAAATACACCGGACACTGTAACCCAGTCAGGTCAGATATGAATCTGAATATGTTTATATATACCTATATAACTTGAACATCGATTGTTCAAAACCTCTGTGATGCTTTCTACTTGAGACCCTCATCATCAGGTTTCTGCTGGGAGACAAAGAATTTACATCCACCCCCAGTACCCAGGTTCAAATCCACTCACTTATTTGTATGTGAAAATAATGTGTTATGAAAATGTGCCACCTCTCATTTATCAAAATCACATTCTTGGCTTCTATTTTCAGGTATTCTCACTCAGCCCATGCAATAAATGAGAAGTTAGTTGGTCGGTGGAGTTTGGCTTCAGGCTGATGGAGTACCAGGAGTTACTGTAATAAATCTGAACACTGGGAGCTGTGTGGAGATCCAGCTGGATGCCTTAAGTTACTCTGCTCATGGACTCCAGTAGTAGTTAATAGTTTATCATAAAATGGAAAATGTTGGCTCTAAAATCTCATTGGATAGGCATAATAAAACAGATATTTCTGACTCTAAATTCTGATGTTCACTGCCATTGTACAATATGCATTTGTAATGATGCAGAAAGTTATGTTGTTTGTTGACCATGAACAGCCTACAGTTAATTTAACTATATGCGATTCTGGACCACAAAACCAGTCTTAATTTTCAGTTTTTCAAAATTGAGATTTAACCATCATCTGAAAGGTGAATAAATAAGTGTTCCATTGATGTATGGTTTGTTAGGATAAGACAATATTTGGCCGAAATACAACTATTTGAAAACCTAGAATCTGAAGTTGTCCAAATGAAGTCCTTAGCAATGCATAATTACTAATCAAAAATTAAGTTTTGATACATTTACAAAATATCTTCATGGAACATGATCTTTACTTAATATCCTTATAGTTTTTTGGCATAAAAGAAAAATCAATAATTTTGACCCATACAATGCTTTTTTTTTTTTTTTTTTGGGGCTATTGCTACAAATATACCTCAGCGACTTAAGACTGGGTTTGTGGTCCAGGATCACATTTTAGAGGGATCATTCTAAATTTGGATGGCTCCATTTCTATCGTTCATTGACAGGAAAAAATCTGCTCTGAAAGTGATCCCAGAAGTGTTGTCCTCTCTTTTTTGTTATTTTTTATATTTGGGGTGTATTCCCTTTGAGAATTTATTTTAAAACATTATGGTTATAGTTATCATTCTTGGTATGAACAGAACTAAAGACTTATGCACATTTTTACTTGATGAATGAATTGTTTGAAGTACAGAACTGTCTCTTTTATTATTGCTGTTAGCCATGAAAAACCTGAAATTATAAGGGGGAATTTTACATTTGTGATTTCCAGAACTGGGAAAGTCAGGGAAAATAATAAAAATGAATTAATGTTAATTAATCTTTGATTTAATTTGTTTAGTAACACTCAGCTTGAAAATATTTTATTGGCAAGAAATCGCTAACAGCTATGAATGTAAAAATTATATTGAAAATTCTTATAAAGTTAATCTTGAATGACTGGAAAGTCACTGGTTGAAAGATGTGGGACCACAGTTTATAAAAACAATAATCTACCTAAATAAATAGTGTATTGTTGTAATTTTTGCTGCTGACTAATTAATTTCAAATACATTTTCAGCAATGCCCAGTAATGTAACACTTTAAATTGATTTATCTCTATTTATTTTTCTAAATTGGAACTCGCTTCAATCTCTACCCTGTAACTGTAGATCTAAGACCTATGCTTTGCTATTGATATTAGTCTAAGTACAAACTACAAACAAGCAACAAATGTGCTGTTGAGTGGATCTCCAGCCGAACTTTATTTCAGCCGGAACTTCAGTGAGTCACAGGCAAGTAGTATTGTGACACAGGGACATCACTCAGTGAAGCGCCTGAAAGACTGCACGGTGGGACAGACCGCACCCCAGTCCACTGGTTTGCGGTAGTTGCCCTTCTCCAGGAAGTACTGGTGGCCACGGTAGTTGGGATGCTCGTAGAAGATCCAGTAGCCATCCAGAACTTTGCAGGAATTGACCTCTCTCAGACGGAACCTCTCCAGCACAGATGGACAGTCTTCGATGGACTCTATAGCCTGGCCTGTGAAGTCGGGCTTGTCGTACAACTGAACCTTGTACTGCATTCCACTTGTCTGCATGGGTTGGGTCCATTTGGGTTTGGGAAGGGAAAAGGGGAAGAAATATTTGTGCATGAATGTTGGAGTTTGGATAAATGCGACAAAATGACAAAAAGACGACATGGAATAAGATGGTACTATTATGGTGGAAGTCAATTAACAATAGGCTGTAATACTTGAAGACCTTCATAAAGATAATTTGTAAATTAATGTACATTTTTATCTTGTTTGACTACTTTAAACTTAAAATATTTGGTCCATTTTAAATATATACTTTAAATTATAGTATTCAAGGCAGAAAATGGTCTGATATTTTATGAATTTAACACATTTTTAAATGTTTGCTTACATTACACATAAGTGTGGTCTTTAAACAAGACTGAATCAAATACTGCAGACCATATGGACACTGTTTTATTGGCAAAGGCCTTGTGGCCTACTTAGGTTAACTGGTTAGAAAAGGTCTGCACTACTCATATTGTCCTAGGCTTTTATTAAGTTTTAACCCAGTAAATTGAATTCAGTTTTGGCATAGCATTGTGAAACAGCTTGGTCATTATGCCTGGTCTAAAAACATAGCAAATTAAATTTGTTCTGCTGTATACCCTGTTAAAGTCTTAGAAAAAAGCTCACTAATGCACAATGTTGAACTTACGAAGCGGATGAGCTTGCAGGAACTGAGACAGTCATTGAGGCCCATCCAGCCCTGGTATTCAGGATACTCTCCCCTGGTTAGCAGATAGCGGTTACCTGTGTAATTGGGCCGCTCGTAAACCACCCAGGCACCACTTTCCACACGAATAGAATTGCAGCTGCTCAGGTAGGTATGGAAGTCAGAGCAGTCACTGTCACATTCATAACGGCGGCCCTGGAAGTTTTTGTCCTCAAAAAACACAATCTGAAACACATCAAGATAATGTTGAAGAGCATTGGTATACTTGAATGACAACATCTTTTAAAAATCCTTAAACAATATTTTTGGCCATGTTCATGCTCATTTGGGCTGGTTGGCCAGCAAGCAATGGACATTTTATCTTGTCTGACCAATGTGAGTTTGACATTAATTGGCATCCACTGATTTGCTATGAACAATTCTCAAGATATATTGATCAGCTGGTCTACCTGCAACATTAATAAGTTTAACAATCTACCAGTGATATTAGCAAGTTTGTTATGCCAGCAACCAACCAATATTGCACATCTAAACTCACAGATGACCATCTTGGGTCCGAAACAGTCTGATCTGTGATAAAAAACGTAGTTTCATAAACATAGTCTAATCCAACTCAGTCCTACAGTACTGATCTGAATGCAGGCTAAGACATTTAGAAAATAGTTTTAAAAATCAGTGTCCTCATTTAGGCATTTCATGAAAGCATACAAAAAAAAAATCTACACATTTGAATATTTGATAATATCATGAAGTATCAAAAAATATAGCAGCACTATTTGCTAGGTAGCTTTTTCACATTTCCCAAATCCCCCTAACACATCCATACATGC
The DNA here is from genome assembly GCF_003368295.1 of Carassius auratus. Lineage (NCBI taxonomy): Eukaryota > Metazoa > Chordata > Actinopteri > Cypriniformes > Cyprinidae > Carassius > Carassius auratus. The sequence goes on along the minus strand of NC_039276.1, from coordinate 12,654,035 downwards.
GCACTGGCAAACTAATTTGCTGAACTACACACAAATATGCTACACAATAATCTGCCATTAAAGTTAAGAAACTTTTATTATAAATATATATTTTTTGTTTTGTAATTTAGTTTTCTCTTTTTCTGTAAAGTGATTTCCTACTCACCCTGCCCATCTTGAATATTATTTTCGGTCTTGACTGGCGAGGAGGTCTAAGTGTCTAGAGTGAATGTTTATGGGGCTGTTTAAATATGCAGCTCCCAATGTCAAAATGACGAGGAGGGGAGGACCAGATATTCACTTTGTCATGAAAATGAGATCCAAAAATCGAGTCAGTGATTCTAGCACCATTCAGTTTATTTTTCGAGAAAAGCAAATGGGGATTAAAGGATAATGACTAGCCTGGCATGGGCATTCATTCATCCTGAAACACCACTGCACCCTACAACTGGACCAATCTGAACCACAACAAACAGCACACCGGCCAGCACCTGATGCCAAGAGCTCTGCCAAAAAAAAAAAAAAGAGCCCGGACTCATTGGATTGTGTCATGACATGCTGAATGGCACCCATTACCCTGGCTCAGCTCTTTTCAACAGCATAGACACTGGCAATTGAACTGGCTAACTAAACTAAATCTGGAGAAAATGTGAGTGGTTTGCATATAGACCATGGAACAGGTGGGAGTAATGTGCATTTAAACTAATTTATTACATACAAGTGTTGTTATTTTTACCTAAAATATATATATAAAAGTATTTTTTTTTCAGTGATTGAAATTAAACTCAAACTCTTTAATGAAAATTACAATTTTTATCTTTCCAATTAAGTTTAAATACTAAAATTACCCACTAATTTTCTAAAACTGAAATAAAAAATAAAGCTATGTAGAATTGTAAAAAAAAAAACCAACTGAACTATATATATAAATACTAAAATAACAGGTACTTTAGTTTATCAGTACTTTATCAACAATTGAAGCTCTTCAACAAATTCAGTTATACTACCAGAATTGGAGGAAAAAATATAAATATTTTAGTTTTTGCAATGACAACTGAATGTCACGTTTAATTTAACATGTAGTACACACATATACTCCATTCAGTAAGCCAAAGTTCTATTTATTCAATATGGCCATTAAAGCTCAAGGGAAAGATTCAGTGGTGTGTTCAGTTTTTAATGAAGTCTAAAGTCTGAATAGCTAAAATTGAATACACCGAATATGAAAATAGTGATGGTTTATTAAACACCCAAACCATTTCACTTTTAAGAAACCAAATTACTAGTCAATATTCAAGTAACAGGGCTACCTATAGAATATGTACACTAAACTATAAAATACTGATTCAAACATATTTTAAATGTTCACTTAAGGAATGAATACATTTAAGAGACTTTTTAAATGACAGCGATGTTGGAATCAGAATTGTGCAGATACAGTAATAGTGCAAATACAGTGCAAGGCATTGTGAACAAACATACAGCAAAGGAGAAATATAAACATTTATACTGGCCCATGAGAGGCAAGGAGGCAATAGCTGCAAACTCTTTAGTGAACATATGTGTTATGCAACGTACCAATTGAGCCTGAGACATATTTGTCAATAATTACAGTACACGCCTGCACATTTCTCATCCTCGTTTCCTCTAAATTCATGTGAAGGCAGCAATTAAATAATGACTCTCTAATGGTGATATTCTCTTGCACATCAACCTCTGGAATCACTGATGTCTTATAACAGAAAGTAGCATAATGCTAAAACTATCAAGACACCTGCAGCAATAACCCTGCATCTCTACAAACTAATCCAGCATAGATTTCCCTACATGTCCATAATGTGACAGGACACAAACTCCCTGTCAAAACCCGATACAGCACTGACAGTCTTCATACCAGAGGAACACTAATGTTTTGTTTTTTTTTGGGGTGGGAAGAGGGCAAAAGCAGCTTTTGGTTGTTTAGCTGTTCTGTTAGCAAACAGTTGGTGCCCGTCCCATTGCTGGTTCTGGTGGTTGATCTTGGAGTACATTCGGTCCAGAGTTGGAGGTGTGGATGGCAGGCCAGTGGTCTACAGAGGTGGAGCAGGTGAGGACAGGACGGTGGAGACTGTCAAGCTCTTGTCTTTGTCCTGTCTCAAGCAACCACTCATGAAACTTCTGCTCCACTAAGGCCTGAAACTGCTGTCTCTGAACCCTTTAAAACAACAACGACAATGCATCATGTCTTAAAAGAAAAATGTATTGATTTAATTGGATTTAATCTGTTTAAAAAAAAAGGAAAAAAAAGAAAGAAAAACAGAGAATGTGTTATTCAAAAGCCCAAAACATATATATTGATATAATGAATACATATTTTACATACAAACCAACAACAAAAAATAAAATTATTTCATTCTAAAAAAAAATTGAAAATAATCTTAATAATAAATGTATTATTTGTTAAATTAAACCAAATTAATCTCGTCAGGGAATGCACCAAAAAAAAAAAAAAAAAACATGAAATAATACATAAAATAATAAAAGCGATTGTGCAATACGACAGACCTAGAATTCATTAAAATCAACAACAACAAAAAAAACTTATAAAAACAGATTTTATTCTAAAAATATAATACAATATATATATATAAATCAAATCAAAAGCGTGGACCTGTGTCTTGTTTACAAAGGAATCCACCATGAAATGAAGTGAACAAACCCTCTATGTTTTACTTGCGTGGGCTGAAACTTCATTAAAAATAAAGGTTATTCCTAACATTTGAATCTGAAGGAAGGTTATGCAGCGTACGTGTTCTTTCACAACCAGGCACTGCACAATATTTTGCGATCTTTAACGGCATGTTTAATGCTTGGTTGCTCAATCTGGTTAAGCGCCACTTGTGTTATTTCCGTGTCATGTATATACTATGTCATGTGCTAATCAGTGAGGGGGCTACAGTATTGGGTGTTGATATTTTTCTGTGGAGGCAGTGTTTAACCTATCTATTATTTCATATGTAGGCACATTCCAGGATCTGGTGTTCGCTGGGCCTGGTGTCACTTAAAGCTTTTATTTCACTAAGACAAGGACGTTTTCAGTTATTAAAACTCACAGGACATTCTTTTAGTACAATGATCAAAAGCTCAAGTAAAAGTTGATTTCTAAATTCATTACCCCTTTAAATGAAAGTATACCTCAAATATTCCTAAAGGACATTTGACTTGTAAAACATTAAACACACAACTTCATTCCTTTGACGAGAAATTAGGGTTTACCTTGCAGGGCCCATGCCAGTTTCTTTCCAGATTGTGAGCAGGTAGAGACGCCGAAGGGGTTGAGGCAAAGGGCCTGATGCAGAAACCCCTGGAACTGCTGCAGAGAGCAGGAGTGGCTGAGTTTGGAGAATCCTGCCTGAGACTGCAGTGGCATGTGGCTGAGGAGCTTGTGGATTGGGTACACGGTACGGCTAAGGTTCACAGATCCTTCCAGCAACAAACTGAGGCTTTCAAGAGCCTCTGAAGTGAGCTGGCTGTCACGCAGAAGCTGCCCTGAATTGCTCAGCTGGTCTGGCTCCACTAGCAGCTCCAAAAGCTCAGCCAGGTGTGTCTGGATGAAAGTAAGATGAGCCTGGTCGTCCCAGTTCTGGTCAAACAGAAGGAATAAACAAATTATTATGAAAAATTCTCTTTATACATCAGTCTTTATAAACAAACCAAAAAAAAGGATATAAACAGGATACAGGCACAAATGTAATGTACACCTGACTGTGTGAGTAACAAATGGAAGTACATTCAGGGGAAATACAAAAGTGAATATGATGATGTCTGAGGATACATTTCACCCCCATAAGAAAAAATAAGAGATTGTATTTTGCATAAGGAAAATTTTAAAGTATTTGTAAAGATTTAACTTTTTTTAAATATTTAAATTATTTTTTATTATTTTCATGACAGTGAAACACATCCCCAATTTTCCATTTCATTAATTAAATAAAGTCTAAAATATAATAAACAAAAAACATAAATTTCTATTAAATATAAATGTTAATTATTTGTACGTACACATTGCAAAAATAAAATAAAAATAAAATAATAACATATATTTAAAATGTAATCCATCATTGCAGAGTAAAGGTATTAATTAATAAAAAATTTTAAAAAGGGGGTCATATAATGCGATTTCAAGTTTTCCTTTCTCTTTGAAGTGTAACAAGCTGTTAGTAAATCGATAAGATCCCTAAAGTTTCAAAGACTAAAGCCTCAAACTAGGGCTGGACGATTAATCAAAATTGTAATAAAATCCCGATTTGAGTGTACGCGCTTTCTAAATCACTTTATAGCAATGTTTTCCATGGCCTGACCTTCTGCATTATGCAATCTGAACCAGTCAGGATGCAGCGCGCCTAAGTGGAGCGCAGGAACAGAACAGACTCGGCATATGCCTAACTCCAGGTTCACACACTCTGTCTGTGATGCAGATTTTTTTCGAGCCCATGGTATAAGATGTGAACAGAAAAGGTTAGAAATAGAAAGGTGCAAAAGGAATGAATATCTAGCGCATGACTGCATTTGCCATATGTCTAGACATGTTGTTTGGCATCTTTACTTAATGATTATTTTAACTTGTGTTCTAGAGACATGTTATGTTACAACTTTTTGATAAAGCTCTCATTTGTTTTCTTTTGGAAATATGTTTCAAATATATACTGAATACATTTATGACAGTAAAGAGACATTCAAACCCAAAGAGATATTTTTTATAAAAAAAAGTTAAGACTCGTCTACGCCCCCCAAAATGCCTCCTTTAAACACGCCCCCTCATGTCTATGTCACCGTGTGGTAAGATTTGCATAACGCCACCCAAATGTTCACACAAAGAAAGAAGGTATAACTTTGATTCTCGCTGCTGTTGCCGCCGCTGTCATGTTGTGGAGATGCTGTGTGTTTTGTTGTGAAAGCAAAACTACTTTGTTTGGCCTTCCAAAAGAGGACACAACTAGAAATCAGTGGTTAAGTTGTATTTACAAATACTGCTCCAGAACAGTTCAACCCAATTATTCAGATGTGTGCAACGCATTTTACTGTTTGCTGAGATTAGCCTACAATGGTTTCATTATAATCAGAAATTATATCCCCACTGGATGCAAAAAATACCTCGTTTTTAATGGGTTTTATTGTTTTTTTCTCATCGTGCCGTGACTTGGCATCACACTATGTTAAGGGCCATAACATTTCTGTCACACGCTTGAGGTATTCGGCCAATCACAACGCACTGAATAGCTGGCCAATCAGTGTACACCTTGATTTTCAGACCGATGAGCTTTGTAAAAATCAACCCGTTTCAGAAAGGTGGGGCATTGAGGAGCAACAATAATGTACATTATGTGGAAAATAATGTGTTTTTTGAACCTTAAACTGCATAAACACATTTCAGTACACCAAAAACACAGTTTTTTTTTTTTTTGCAACATCATATAACTCCTTTAATGACCTTAAACTTTTGAATGGTAGCGTATAACCCCACCCTACCCCACAAATCATTGTATGTTATAAAATTGTCTTTACATTTTTCAAATAATGAAACATGTTTGATGTTTTCATAAAATTCACCCACACACCTTATTTTGGGAGCTTATTTTGTTGTCTCTCTCAGAGGAAGAAGAGAGAGATCGTGATCTGGGACTTGGCCACTCTTCCCCAATCAGTGAAGTGCGAAGAGAGATTCGGTTTAGTTGCTGTAGATACAAGAAGAGTAGAAACTGCAGAGTGTCCACTGACAGCTAAAAGAAGGCATAGGGAAAAAGATTAGCACAGCAGAACAGCAATAATACTATCTAAAAGCACTACACCATTTTTGTTCTTACCTTACAGCGCTGCCTGTCAAGTTCCTTAGGAGTGTGGCACTGAGATAGAGATTCTGCCCACTCTAATCTCTGCTCTGCAGAACGAGGCATCAACAGATCAAAAGTTTCAAAATACAGCCAGGCAAGCTCCTCTGCCAGCTGCAGTTTGCCACAAGCGATGTGTCGCCACATGTGCCAGCCAAGCCTGGGGAAGCAACCATCCCGGGTCCGGACATAACAGGCCATCTTGCGCAGATAATGCATGCTGAATTTGCTTGGGGGTGTGGCGGGAAGCACCCCGATCAGGAAGGGCTCCAGACGTGGCCATACACATGCTGTGTATTTGTCCATTTCTACTGAAGATAAAAGATTTTTTTCAAACAAGTGAGCGGAGTTAGAAGATAGTATAAAATCACCATTAAGATGGCTGTATAGGATCATAAGTGATAATGCACTGGCAAAATGCATAATATGTTGTAGACAATAATAATATGAGTGGTAAGTAATGGTTACAATAGAAAAGCTAGATAGAGATTTTACAATACAACTGGAAAGTCAAGGTAAGACATTAATCATATCAAACCAATCTGAGCCAGATGTATGAGTCAAGCAAATAACCACTTGATAGCCTTGTTAAATTAAACTTTCAATGTGTCCATGACAACCACATCATCCCAGTAAAGCAGGGATAGGCAACTTTGGTCCTGGAGGGCCACTATCCTGCAGAGTTTAGCTTCAGCTCTCATAAAAACTCACCTGCCTGTAGATGTCTAGTAATCCCGAAAACACTGACTGCCTTGTTCAGGTGTGTTTAATTAGGGTTGGAGCTAAACTCTGCAGGACAGTGGCCCTCCAGGACCAAAGTTGCCTATCCCTGCAGTAAAGTATCTAGATGCTAATCGGTGCATTTTTCAATTAATAACATATACAAGAAATACAATTAGAAATATTTTTCAAAAGTGAAAAAAGAAAACAAAGAATATAAGCCAGTGCCAAAGTAAAAATGTCTGGATTGATGTCGAACATAAAAAATGTTATATATATATATATATATATATATATATATATATATATATATATATATATATATATATATATATATATATATATATATATATATATCTGAATGCACTGTAAGTCGCTTTGGACAAAAGCGTCTGCTAAATGCATAAATTCAATGTTATATATATATATATATATATATATATATATATATATATATATATATATATATATATAAAACATTTTTTATGTTCGACATCAATCCAGACATTTTTACTTTGGCACTGGCTTATATTCTTTGTTTTCTTAAATGCATTGAATTTATGCATTTAGCAGACGCTTTTGTCCAAAGCGACTTACAGTGCATTCAGATATATATATATATATATATATATATATATATATATATATATATATATATATATATATATATATATATATATATATATATATATATATATATATATATATATATATAACCTTTTTTTATGTTCGACATCAATCCAGAAACTTCTTGTATGTAACTTATAGAATGGAAAATAAATGGCTTCCTTTACGCCAATTCAATTGAAGATTTGGATCAGCCAGCCAACTTTATGACAAATTTAGTAACATACTTTCTAGAAATAATAACGTTACAATAACACAGTGATAATTAATGGGCTTAGTTTTTATTACATTACCTGATCCTTGAGAGTTTAGGGCTTCAACGTAAAAGTCATCCAAAAATAAATAAATACATACATACACACACACACACACACACACACACACACACACACACACACACACATATATATATATATTGACGATGATAAAAATAAATATTTGGTGTTATTTATAAATATCGAAGTATTCGTTGATAATATAAACTGATATCCTTCTTTTAGAAAGCTCCTCTCTCCATTTCAAAATAAAAGTTAGTTAATTTAGTCTAATAGAAGAGATTTAAAGCTATTTGACTGTATTATTTTTATAATAGTTTTAATAAATATAGCCTATTTTTATGTTATTTTTCTAAATATTTTAATATTATTTCAAATTAAACTATACAAGACAGCATTGTATACAATTTTAAGCTTAGTGCTTACAAAAGGGAAACGATATCAACCTTATTTTAAGACCATAAATTATTATTTATACACGAATTAGTAAATAAAACAAAGAAATCTTTCGAAATGCGTTGACTTGTATTGCTCACTGCGCAATGTACGCATGCGCGGATGTGCGGAAGTGCTCCCAAGACCGATATCCAGCTGATAGATCTACAGCCGAACAGCCACCACCAAAACAGCCGCGACTGGCAACAACAGGTAGATATCAATAATGCTGATAGTTGTATATGACTCTTTGTATGTAAAAGAGGTGTTATTATTTTAGAAATTGATGTTCATGGTACCGCTCGGCCCGCTTCGCCTGGATCGAGACGAGTCACGTTAATGGTCAGAGTCTGTATTGCGTCTCTAATGCATCCCAAAAGACATAATCACCTGACTGTCCGCGTTATGGACTAGATCACGTACACATACACCTGATTATTACAGTTATGCATTAGATCAGCAGACATATCCTTGATTATTAAAGTAACTAATCAGATCAGTCGACATACTCCTGATTATCGAATTTATTTATCAGGACCAATAAACATACATCTGATTTTTATAGAGTTATTATTCACATCAGTATACACACACCAGATTATTAGAATTATTATTCAGATAAATGACACCTGATTTTTAGAGTTATTATTCTGATCAATAGACATGTCCTTAATATTGCAGGGTTTTTTTTTTTTCAGATCAATAGATATGCCATATTGATAGAGTGATGAATCAGATCAATAAACAAACACCTTATATTTAGAGTAATTAATCAGATCAATGTACATACACTTGATTATAAGAGTAATTAATCGGATCAGTAGAAAAATGCTTTATTAATAGGGTTATTAATCAGATCAATATACATACACCAGATTCAGTAAACATGTGCCTGATTATTAGAGTTATCAATCACATCAATAGGCTTTCACGTGATTATTAGATTGATTAATCAGATCAATAGTCATACACCCGATTATTAGACTTGCATCTGTTCATTGGATTTATGTGATAATTTCGCATGCATACATATGGGTAAAAAATATGGATTAAAGATTTTATGTAAAACTGGAAGGTGTAATTGATAGTTAAATGTTATGAATATTCAGGGTGAAACACAGCATTCAAATTCTGTATTGTGCAGTGGTCAACCTATAGCTTCACTATGTGAGAAAATGTGTGCAAATCATGGTAAGTCTTAATTTTACAATGGAAATGTCAAGCAGTATGTGTAAGTACAATTCATTACAGCAACATTATATCAATATAACTGTATAATTACAATCAGCTCAACAAAGGTGTTACATATTAAGTGCACATTGATTATATTGTTATTTTACTAACACTTTATTTAATGCCTTCATGTTGCTGTATGAGTTGGCCAGCCAATTTTGACCTATGTACTTAAGCAGTTAAGCTATAAATATTTGCACTGCAAAACGATATTGATGCAAACTCAAAAAGCAGAACAGCACACGACCGAGAAACCACAAAGAGGTGACAGTTTCGCAAAACTGGTGGACAACCTGGTGCACGATAACTAGGATATTGATCATTGTTTATGTTGACATCCATCACAAGAGGAATTTTCAACAATAAAATTAATTCCTGGGGAGGAACTGTGGATTTGGAATGTGTGAGGGAGGCTGTACTTTCAATATCCAGATATTTTCATTGAGATGCCGAGTAAAGTGTTATGTGCTATGCTCGTGCTATGCCCATCAAATCAATCTCAAAAGTTCACTTGAGCTGAGATACTTGCCACCTTGTTTTTTGAGACATTTTTAAGCTGTTGAATCAGAAATATTATTTGCGAAAGTTTGACACACATATTTAAACTGTCATGAGGATGTTTAGCAATGAACTCTTACCTAAGAAATGTTCATTTGTTGCTTTACTCATCATCTTCCCTATTTCTGATCAGAACTGATTCACTTATTAGAGCATCTGTGGTTATGACTGCTGACTTGAAAGTTGTAATTTCGCTGTGTAGAGAGGGAGACGAGAACTGTTTTTGGCTGTCATTTGATTAGTTTTAGTTTGGTTTTGCAATAGCCATAGTGGTTTTTACTAGAGCAAAGTTGAAGGGATAGATTACCCAGAAATGAAGTGGCATCATTTACTCACCCTTGTGTTTTTGCAAACACGTATGACTAGCTGTCTTATGTGAAACATAAAATAAAATATATATGTATATATATATATAAAAAGTCTCAGTATGTTTTTAATCGCGTGTAATGAAAAAAAAAAAAAAAAAAAAAAAAAACAGGTTTTCAGTATGTTAACTCTCCTTTGTTTTAGTTGTAAGTTACTTCCTCTTCCACTGCCTGTTTCACTTACATTCTACTCTTATTGTTGTTTGTTTTTTAGCATCGTAGTCTGACAGCTGTCCTCACAACTTAAGAAGTCTCCAGTACTTAAAAAAAGCCAACAACAACTTGTGGACTGTTTTAAATTGCTGCTTTTAAAGACGGTGTCGGGGAGGACGGCCACCCTTCCTACATCATGAGCTCTCGCGGGACCAGCAGGGTCAATGGAAGCCTACCGCAGACCAAGATCTGCCAGTTCAAATTGGTGCTGCTGGGAGACATGGCCGTAGGCAAGTCCAGCCTGGTGCTGCGCTTTGTTAAGGGCCAGTTTGATGAGTTTCAGGAGACCACCATTGGAGGTGAGGCATAGGTGATGAATTTAAATTGAGTTCATAAATATGGGTGTTGATATTTAGGTAGATTTTGGTTGTTTTGAATAGTTTATTGCATTTATATTCCTACATACAGTACAGATCAAAAGTTTGGGGTCAGTAAGTTTGTGGTTTTTTAAATAAATGAATACTTTTATTCAGCAAGGACACATTAAAAGTGATTTAAAGTGACAGTTAAGATTATTGCATTGTTCCAAAAAAAAAAAAACTTCCATTGAATGCTGTTTTGTTTTTCTTTCTATTCATCAAAGAATCCTTAAAAAGATGTATCTCCATTTCCACTCCTGCATTGTTAATAATAAATATTTCTTAAGCACCAAATCAGCATATTAAAATGGGTTCTGTAAGATCATGTGACACTGATGACTGGAGTAGTGGCTGCTTAAAATTCAGCTTTGCTACCAGAGTAATGAATTAATTACATATTAAAATAGAACACATTATATTAATATTTCACGATTCTACTGTTTTTACTCTTTATTTTTTTTGTCAAATAAATGTAATCTTGGTGAGTAGCGAGTAGTAAGTATAAGACAGTTCTTTCAAAAACATTACAAATATTGCTGACCCTGAAATTTTGAGTTGTATTGTAAATAATTTGGTAGATCCTTTTACCATATACAACCAGTTGGGCTACTAGAACACTAGTTTTATAAAATAAAAAAAAAAAAAAAAACACAGTTGCACACAGATTTTTGCCTATTACCCCGTTTTGCAAATAAACACTTCAAGAGCCTCATTGGGTGTGAGCAGTATAGTCCGCAGTGCTGAGAAGTGACAACACACTTAAAGATTCTTTATATTGATCTGTAACATTGTGTTAACTTGACTTTAAACTGAGCTGATCTTGTACTTAGTCATAGCAGTAGATGCCGTCACGTGTATGATGACAAACCAGGTTCACTATCTCGGAGTTTAATCGTCACACTAGTATTTGCAAACATTGTTTTAGACTTTGGCTCCCATAAATTAGAATCAGACATATACCATATAAATGGACTTATTGCAACACTGATATTAGACTGGAGTTCTTGCTAAAGAAATAAAGCACTTGAGGGCATGGATTGCAGTGATTTTACCATGGTTAAGGGGTATTTAAAAGCATGAACTGAAGATAAAGTCACATTAAAACACTATCTTGAGTTGCCTTTTTGCTTTAATAGAACTGCAGTAACAGCAGTATGATAAAATATGCATATGTTCAATGAATAATTAATTCAAATAAATTAAAATTATAAAAAAACATTAATAATAGTAATCGTAATAAATTATTCTGCTGCTAAGTAAATTGATTATTAGCTTTAATATAAGTTGTTTACACTTGCTTAACTCCTGCTGTGTTTAGACCATAATGTTGATTGTACATTAAAAACTAAGTTTTAGTATTCTATTTTATTCTATTCAAAACTGTTTTATTAGCATTATTTATATACTATTATAAGTACTTTTCCAATTAACTTTTGTTAGTTTTTTTAGTAACTAATAAAGTGAAAGTTTTAGTATTTTATGTGATTTTGTCATTTTTATAACTCTGATTCCAATCACAAAAAATGTCAATCCTCAGTATTATTCATCTTTGAATCTCTAGCTTAGATTACTCATCTTTTTTTTTATCTGTTGCTCGCCATCAGCTGCGTTCTTGGCACAGTCTGTTTGTCTGGATGACACTACAGTGAAGTTTGAGATTTGGGACACGGCTGGACAAGAGCGCTACCACAGCTTGGCCCCTATGTACTACCGCGGAGCCCAGGCAGCTATTGTAGTTTTTGACATCACCAAGCCTGTAAGTTTACAATAGTACACACTTTATATAAAGGCTACAAACTTTCAATTGGTAAAATAGTATGTTTGTTGCTTAGTCTTTAGCCATGTGTTTGTAGGACACATTCGAGCGAGCAAAGGCTTGGGTGAAAGAGCTGCAGCGGCAGGCCAGTCCCAACATTGTCATTGCTCTCGCAGGAAACAAGGCTGACCTAGCAGAAAAGAGACTCGTGGAGTATGAGGTCATACCTTTCTTTCTTTAATCATAGTTCATATGTTTTTTTTTTTTTTCTTCTGTCAATTAAATGACAAAAAGTCTCACATCATGGTTTGATTTATAAATAGCTCTGGGATTGTTGTTTGTATAATGTGGTGCTGTTTGTATTTCAAACTTAAAAAAAAGACAGAACAGAATTAATATATATATATATATATATATATATATATATATATATATATATATATTATAATGTTGATGTCAAAGCTGAGTTTTCAGCAGCCGTTACTCCAGTCTTCAGTGTCATATGATCCTTTCGAAACCATTCTAGTATGCTGATTTGGTGGTTAGGAAATATGTCTTATTATTATCATTGTTTTGTGGAAACCATGATTTTAGCATTTTTGATGAATAGGGAAGTTCAGTTCAGAAGAACAGAGAGCATTTATGTGAAATGCAAGTCCTTTGTAACACTTTAAATGTCTTTACTGTTACTGTTCGATCAATTTAATGAATCTTTGCTGAATATAAAGCATAATGTTGGTACAATTTATATTTAAAAATTCAAATTTTGCAACTAAAACTGTTGACTATTGCTCTAATGTCTTGTGAGCCATAACCCAGACATTAATTTAACATTTCTGCACAGGAAGCCCAGACATACGCAGAAGACACAGGCTTGCTTTTCATGGAAACATCTGCCAAGACTGCAATGAATGTAAACGAGTTGTTCCTGGCCATTGGTGAGCATTAAAGCCGTATTCTTACTAGTATATTCTCTTCTGCACCTAGTTGTTGTAAACCTTTAGAAAATTGTTAGAAAAAGAAACCTGCATGGATGAAACTTTCCGCAGTAAATTCAATAACATAATTTAAGCCTCTAAACAGAATATTGACATTATAAACAGCATTCAGGCTCTTTATTTTTCATTCAACTCCTTTTGTTTATTTATCAATAGCAAAAAAGATGCCAAAAACAGACACCCAAAACCCTACGCATGCTGCTCGACACAGGGGGGTAAACCTTCAGGACCCAGATGCACAGTCCACTCGAAGCTGCTGTGGGAACTAAAGGCTTGTCAACACTCCACCACGGGAGACCACCGACACCACCTCCTTCCCAAAATCCCACCCCGTTACCCTTTCACCTCCTAAGACGGATACAGAAAGAAATAGATAGGATAGAGGAATAACAGAAAGAGATTGAGGGAAAATCCCTCAGTGATGCCTTAAAGAGATTTTTCAAGGAATACTTCTGATGGACAGGGCAGAGAGCGAACGGACGATGGACACTGTCATATATAGCAGTAAATACGGATTCTGCATTATTTCAACAATAATTTCAGCCTCTGTTGATTTTCATTATGCAAGCACCAGGGTTTCACCCAAAGAGAAAAGAGATTGGCAAAGAGATACAGGAACACAGAAGAATCACGATGAATAGAATAACTATTTAATCGACAAATCCCATTTTCAGTCGTGGAATGAACCGAGATGGTCCATTAAGCCCCCTTAAAATAGCTGTAAGTCTTCAAGCTAAATCTACACCAAATATCCGTATGCTCTGGGCTCTCCTATTCTGATCCCAACTCTGACACTGGAAGGAAGTCAGCACCTTGACCTAAGCTACCCCTTGCAATTCTCCAAGCATGAGCCACATCTACTAAATTTTTTAACTACAAAAGGAACACTGAAGCAGAAGTTATTCATTCACCCTGAACTTGTTTTTTTTTTTCAGCCTCCAGCTTTATTTATTACCTTTGTTCGAGCTGGTCTCCCTTACGTAGCTCGTCATTCAATTTAGACCCAAAAAGTATTGAAGAACACCAATGTTGTCTTCCCTTTCCAATTTCCCACTCCCGACCACATTGATCTTGAAGTTCAGTGTTGAAGTTCACGAACCAACAGCAAGCTCTACGATGCCTTCTCTACGTTCTCGTCGCTTTGTGTAAACTACTGTTTATTAAGAAACAATCGACAAATCATTGACAACATATTGGCACAAACCAGATGACTGTAGATGATCGTAAACCATTTCGCTTCTTGAGTAATCGCAGAATAACGCACATTGATTCTTCTGGACTAGGAAGTCATGCAATACTCATGCAGCCTCAGTATGTGATATAAAAAAAAAGCAACAAGAATATTCAAGAACCCACAAATCAACAACATGAATGATTTAGCAACCATTGTTGTGCGATATGCCAGGACGGCAAAAAGCAGCAAGAGACATTTTGGTCCACAGAGCCCCTGAAAAAGTGGAAAAAAAAACAGAAGTGCCTACTCCGTTTTTTCCGTGTTCTTTGTTTTGGGCTTTTTTTGAGGTCGTCAGACCGCCGAAAAGTAGCATTTCGAGACGGTGGCCCGAAGTGTACAGGCAATAACCTGTAAGAATAATTAGTGGAGCGTGTTAGTAACAGTCATTTATGAAGTTTTGTTTTATAGATGGTGTTTGTTGATGCGTATACAAATGAGTTTTATTTAAAATTGATTTTAGTCAGTAACTTAATGGGTTACCAATACATTTATGTGGTCATTTAGGGAATGAATTAGGTATCATAATATGGTGTCACACAGCTAGAAGTCATTTGTCATGTGTCTTCAGGTCCACCTTTTTTTGTGGAATAGATCTGATCTCCTGTTAACACCTTTGTGAACTGAAATGTTAAATAAAGCTGTGCTGTTCTGCTATGAGTGAAATGTGGCTTTAGCTTCAATGGCTTTTTGACTAAATTGACTAAATTTCTGCTATCATTCATTTATGAGGAACAAGCGTTCAACAATGTCACATGCTCCCATGTGACATGTCACTGTAATATTTACTCTTAAAGTGTCTAAACTACCTGCCAGTAGCAGCACCCAATGACATAGGGAAACCCGTCTGGTCATTATGTTTGCTAACACTCCTAGTGCTTGATGCTAATAGATACATGTAGCTCTCTAGGTATACAGTGCTGCATTACACACTCAGAACTTTGGAATTTCCCCTCCACCTACTAATATATTTAACTGGAAGGGCATTCCAGGTCAAACATCCAACTTGAAAAGTCATTAAGTTGTGTAATTAATACTCCTACTTGTGATTTCTTCATGTTTTGACAAGGGAGGGTGCTACTAAAAGTGGTTATGGGACTACAGATGATAAATGTGGATCAAACTTTTGTTGGTCACAGTGCTTATTTTCTGCAATTATTCAAAATGCAATAGAAAAATATAACCAGGACAATCCCAACAGCTCAGTGAAACTGGTCGTTAGCCAAAAAGGAAAGTTGCTGCAGGCATGAGGCAAGTTATTCCCTTTTTATGAAAGACAGATAGAATATACAACAACAACAAAAAAGCCATTAGAGATCATAAATTATTTAGACTTTAATGTATTTACAATAAAATGGTAAAGCCAATTCAATCGCCACAAAGCTAATGAAACAACAGCCAAGCCTGTTGATTGTGATATATCTGACTAAAAATATAGAAAGGAACAGATCGTTAAAACTCATCACAAAAGGAAAATAAATGACAAACACAAGATAAAAAGTTGTGGTGTTACTTTATACACAAAGAAAAAAAAAGAAGAAATTTCCAAACCTTGACTTTTCTGAAAATAGTTTTTCTTTTAACTCCTCACACTCATAAAGGACAAAATCCTGTTCTTTAAAACAGTAGTTCCCAAGCAGATGACGATTTACATTACATCGATCTAGTAACCCGTTCAACCCTTCAGACTCGCAAAGAGACTGTAAACTATCCTGCAGATCATAATTGGTAGTACTTAGCTGATCAAAAAACATAATTGCATTTATCTAGCCCTCACTCTCCTCATCCTCTGCTGCTGTGTAGATACTCTGGTTTCTCCTTTTGATCTGAGGTGTGCCGCCCGTGTGACTTGCTAACCCCTGTGTCGTCTCCCCACTGGTGCGTTTGGGGACCCTGGCTGATGTGAAGCCCTCCTCCTCTTCTGAGCTGCCCTGGGAGAGGGATGCTGCAGGAGGGGGAAGAGAAAGAGGCCGCAAGGAGCGTAGTGGAGCATCTGATTCTGGTGCGGTACACGGGGGCGGTAAGATCAGTCTATTAGCCGGTTCTCGCTGGGGACTGCTGTCTCTATCGCTGTCCTGGCTCCCCACCTGCCCTTCTGGAACCACTGCGTCGGTCTCTTTCCCCTCGGCACATTCTACTCCCTCATCCTCATCCTCTACCTCCTCCCATTCATCCTCGATGGTGATTTCATCAGGGTTGTAGGAGCTGGAGAGGCCGGAGGTGTCAGTGGGGTACTCGCTGGGTTCATCTACACTCCCTGTGCTGTCCTCATCCTCCTCTTCTTCAGTCGCACCTGTGGCACCCTCCTTTCCATAAGCCAGCCCACTCTGCCCAGCCAGGATGTAGATGTCTGTCAAGCTGAGGGTGGCACACAACTCTGTGGTTTGGGGGTTGATGGAGTAGGCCGGGTGGGCATTTGGTTTAGGGCGGCTGGGGTCATAGGCTGGCACAGTCAGGCTGAAATTTTCAGGGATGCAAAGGTCACCGCTCAAATCACTCATGACTTCCATCATAGCTTCCTCTGATGCAGTGAAATCCCACCTGAAAGAAGCAGAGGAACAGGATGGCTAAATACTTAAGACATAGAAATTAGTTTGTGTGCAAGACATTGACTGCATTTATGTGCACGATATTCTGTTTGCATGTAATTTAAATGTTTTAACCTGACTGTTATAAAACAGATAAGCCATTTTCTCAATATTATGTATGCCTATGTTAAGTCTGATACTTCACTACTGTTCAAAAGTTTGTGGGCAGTAGATTTTTTCTTTTTTTTTTTTTTTTTGTTAAAGGAAAAAAACAACTTTAATTCAGTAAGATGCATTTAATTGATCAAAAGTGACAGTAAATACATTTATAATGTCGTAAAATATTAATATTTCAAATCAATGCTCTTCACTTGAACTTTCTATTCCTTAAAGAATTGAAGATTTTTAAAACTCAATCTTAACATAGTAGCTATGTTTATCCAACTGGACCCTGGATTCCCGCAGTAATAAAACAGAATTTACTGGGAATACACGAAGTGTTAGCCAGCAATCAGAAAATGATGCTCATGTAAATACACTCATTATAATGTGGTCTATACCGGGTGTGTAGTCCATTGTCTTGTGGGGGGTTCCAGAAATTGCAGGATGGTTTCTGAAGGTTGTCTGTCGCTTTCAAGATGGCCAGCCATTCTGGATCATACTCAAGGTGCTCAGAAGAGCCCGGTCTGTCTGCTACCTCCACAATCTGCAATATCAAAACATTCATTCACTCACAAAGACTAAATCTAAACTGGTCACTACTGGAAGAGCTTTAAACATGATTGTTGATGGAAACAACAGAGTCCTTACCTGAAGAAAGTCTCTATGTGGAAGACACTTGTCAAGTGAGAGAAACTTGGTGATCTTTGGGGCAGCATTATTCTTAGCCTGTTATGAAAAATGAATAATAAACTCTTAATAAAAAGATATTAAATGGATACATATATTTTACAAATATTTCAAATCATTATTATATGTTGGTATTGTTAATACATTTATATCTCTACATATTTTCATATATCCATGAGGACCCACCTCGTGCTGCATCATTGCAGCAAACTTCACATGCAGGTGAGCTGAAAACCAGTAGGTGGGCTGCAGGTGGTCTAGAAGATCTGCAGCAGCAGGGCTGCCCAAGGTACCGCTCTCCACTTCCTGTCTGAGGAACTTCTTCTGGCGGAGAAGCTGGTTTGTGTTGCCATAGTGATAAATGCCTCGTGGCCAATCGTGTGTCATGAAGATGTCTATGGGCATCTTGATCTAAAAGAGTTAGGTTTGAAATTATACATGCACAGCAAAATATTATTTATATCTTTTTATTAATTAAACTGTTGTTTATATTTTGATTCCTGTTTTCTCTATATGCATAGAAAAAGTATATATTTTTTTAATCTAAATTTAAGGATGTCACAAAGATTTACCTGTTTAAGTTTGAAGACATCAATGTTTCTTATGTGGTATACGCTGCGCAAGGCGTCTGGGCTGTATGGCGGGAACTCAAAGTGTCCTGAAATTGCATAACAAAAGTTCCGAAATGTCTTTTTTTTTTTTTTTTTTTTTTTTTTTAACACAACTGATTTGGAATTGTTCAAATTTACCTTTCTTGTAATCGTGGGATTTGAATATTCCTGAAAGACCACCAATCCGTACACCTTTAAAACGCACAACGCCAGCATAACCTGAGGAATGAGGAACAACAAATCCATTAGGAACTCCTTTTAAAGCCAAGTGCTATTAAGAAAACAGAGCATGCAACATTAAGACACAAACTTAGTACTACTTTTATTAATCTTATTACATATTAAAGGGGCCATCGGATACCCATTTTCCACAAGTTGGTATGATTCTTTAACGCCTTGATGAAATGTCTGCAACATACTTTGGTCAAAATTCCTCAGTTTGTTGTGTAAAACAACACCCTTTTTATCTGGTCTAAAACAGCTCTGTTCACAGCGACCCGTTTGGGAGCATGTATTTCCCCAGTCAACTGAAAAGAAAATAGACCAACGTGAAAATTATTTGATGTTTTTACGCAGCAAACACAGAGTTGTAAATGTAACCTGCCTTGAACTGTCAAGACATTGTTAGGAAAGCAGTCTGCAGTAAAACTATTTTTGCAGACATAAATAAAATTAGGTGTATTTGTGGTGCATTTACCATTAAAAACAAAACTAACGTTAATCCACTGTCTTCAGGTTCTCTGATGTCGGGAGAAAATTAAGACTCTTATTATGACGTCATATTGTTCCGAAAATCAAAACAGCTTGATAATTGAGACTCTTTAGTTTTTTTGGGGAATGAAAAAAAATGTTTTAATGGATTTTAACCATTGTAGGTAGTTGTGTCCACACACTGCTAAGGCACATTATATGCAAACAAATTGTACAAGTGAATTTTGTGGATTTTAACCATTGTAGGTGGTTGTGTCCACACACTGCTAAGGCACATTATATGCAAACAGATTGTACAAGTGAATTTTGTGGATTTTAACCATTGTAGGTGGTTGTGTCCACACACTGCTAAGGCACATTATATGCAAACAGATTGTACAAGTGAATTTTGTGGATTTTAACCATTGTAGGTGGTTGTGTCCACACACTGCTAAGGCACATTATATGCAAACAGATTGTACAAGTGAATTTTGTATCCGATGTCCCCTTTAAAGTAATAAAGTTTGCATTGTGAGTATAAGCCAAAGATCTCACCCAGGTAATAGATGTTGGGGGCCACCCAGCCTCCGTATGGAAGCTCTTGCAGATGGTTTGATGCCTCATGGTTACCGCCAATGAAAATAGTCAGGACAGGAGCCTTTTTCTCTCCAGAGTAGTACCTTGGGAAAACCGGATGACATGAGAAAACGATGGTTGAACAAAGCAATGTTTACTTAAAATTCACTCAAAAATATTTGGCTTCCAATAATTTACAAATATATGTAATCACTGTGTATATTCTATCTCTGTAGTGCAGTAAATTACTCTCATTATTCAATTAGATTTCGGTCTAATCAATAATTCCAGGTGTTTCCTTACTTGTAAAAAGTTTGCATGTGTCTGTATTTGGCAGGAACCGCCATGCACTTCATGTCTCCTTCATTTCTGACAGCCTGGAAGTCTCCGCAGCACAGCAGCAGATCCACCTTCACATCTTCTTTATTCTCCAGGTAACTGATGCTCTCATAGATCTTATCCAGCTCTCCGTGACAACAACCTTCTACTGCCACCTTCATCCTTGTATCGCTAATCCACAGACTTACGTTCAAAGACGACAAAAAGCGTTACCCATCGCACAGAGGGTCAAACCTTTACCTCTTTGACAAATCTTTCAACAGCCGTTTTGCCTCCGTACTCACATGCTCCTCTGCACATGCGCAGAACTGTCATGTGACCAGGGCACGGAATCTAATTTTATTCTTCACCCGCACTTTCCGTAATTTACATTCGTTATTCATTTTATTATAATAATAATAATAATAATTATTATTATTATTATTATTATTATTATTATTATTATTATTATTATTATTATTATTATTATATTAATAATAATAATAATAAAATAATAAATTATTATTATTATTATTATTATTATTATTATTATTATTATTATTATTATTATTATTATTGTTGTTGTTAGAATCTTTGATCAGCATTCGGTGTGTACGTTAATAGTATATGGAATGTATATAATGTGTATATGCCAAATTTAGCAGGATTTTCTTTTTTCTAAAAGTGAACAACTGAAATAACTGACCAAAAAGTCAAAAAAGTTTGTATTTAATTATTATTATTATTATTATTATTATTATTATTTAGGTAATACAATTTTCTACTGTTCAGACCCTCGTTTTTACTTTTTCATTTCTTCATTTCTTTGTACTATTATTCATACCAATGCATTTTTGCAGTATGTAGTTTGGCAAATAATGAAGAATAAATAACTAATGAAGAAGAATCAAAGATCCCTGAATTTGAAACCAATGTTGAAATTGCAGCCAGTAGGTGTGTTCGACTTGAAGTGGCGCTGCGCAGACCGATCGGTGTCTGACATCAAAGTACAGCAAGGACGATTCGAAAGCATGATTGACGTCTGCTGTCTAAGCACTCTCGCTTTACTTTGATGTCTGCCAACGCCGCATAAGAATCAGCTGTAAGAAAGATTTAAATACAGCTCAAAGGATGATGTTTTTCCCCCTCAATTGTTTTTTTAAATGTAAAAATGGGTAATATATAGTAAATAATAGGTTAGTAATCAGCAATAGTTATTACATTTACATTTAGTCACTTAGCAGATACTTTTATCCAAAGCGACTTACAAATGAGGAAAATGCAAGCGATCAAAATCAACAAAAGAACAATGACATGCAAGTTTCAGTTAGCGTAATGCAGTACATAGCCACGTTTTTATTATAATAAAATAAATAAAAAGAAAAACAGATAAGTAGGGGGAAAAATATGAAAAAAATATGTGTTTTTTATCCGATTCTTGAAGATAATTTAAATTTAATTTATTATTATTTAAATTATACATTGCTTTTTCGATTTAAATGTAATTTAATTAATGAGTTAAAAAAACAAACAAGCTAATTATCATAATTAAATAGGGATTAGGTGGTGTGGAAAGTGCTGCTCTGCATGTTCTGCCGAATATAGCGTGCGGAGAAAGTGCTGATGTAAATAATCCGCTGACTGAGCTGTGTTTGTGTGGAAAGTGCCGCTGTGAATGTCCCGCTGAGTGAATGATGGCGTGCCTGCTGGAGGCCCCTTTACGCATCAGCGTGTTATCCGTGAGTCTCTTTGATTATACCCATTAAAACCTCACATTTTCACTTCAGGGTCATTCAGATATACACTAGACACATTAGATAGACTTTAGCAATTGATCTTAAACCAAGCGATGTGGTTTTTGATGGCTGGCTGTGTGTTTATGTGGTTAACATTAGATCTGGATGTGCTCAGAGCTGTCAAATCAAAGTTATATTTAGTTTCCATTCCATATTTAGACCTGGGGCTCCAAAAACAAAATCAAACCTGCTTGATATTCTCTGATGAAGCGGTTAAATGATGATCTGACGGGCTGATGTGGTGGTAACGCCCCCCTTTTGACAGCTCTGTAGTTCTGTCCTGTTTGTTTTGACACATGTTGATCTGCCCTCACTGTGGTGCAGCACAGGTGCACTGATGGGGTCAGGTGTGTACTCTGAGGGTATAATCTCATCTCTCCCAGTTTTCACTTAGTACTTTAAATTGTAGTCTAGTAAAAAAGTAAAATAAAATAAAAAATAGGGACATCGTTCATAATTTAGCCTTCATGTTCTTTTAATGATCTTCCCCTAAAAAAACTTTAAATGTAATCCTCTGATCCATTCGACCCAGGAGAGTGATATTGTTAAAGCTTTAACCGTTTGCTATATTATTATGCTCTTTTTATAAAAGTTAATGGATATCCCATATATTAACACTGTTTCTGTCTAAAGTCAGTTGGATCATCACATATATTTTAAAGAGGTTTCTGAGACTCCAAGTCATTTTTAATCAATACAATATTTTGTTTAGCATCATTGGTTGTAAAATCATTATGTGCTGTCTTAAAATGAATTAAATATTAAGTATGGGTTTTTAACTGGAAGGCTGATGATACAAGGGGCAACTTTTTGAGCAATGTTGCCGTTAACAGGCAGCCAGGTAAAGTAAAGTAACCAGACAGAAATTTGTTACCCATTCTCAATGGGAAAGTGCCCAAGCAACATTGTTCAAAATAAGTTGCCCAGCACAATTTCTCAAAAATTTGCCCTGTGTATCATCAGCCATCAAGGGTCTTGAAAGTCTTTTAGATCCCAAACAGAACGTGAGGATTAAGATGTAAGGATGTTGTGACTGTGTTTTTCTAATTTAATTAAATTTCATTTAAAAAAATGTATAGTATATACTACATAGGCTTGTCTATAAGCATGTATCTGTTATTATATTAATTGCATCATAGTGAGAATAACCAGTGAAACCAGATGAGTTTATCACTGGATTCCAAGTATATCTTGTTTCAGTATGTCAAATAAATGTTAATTAGTCATGTTGCAAGAATTGTAACTTGATTCTTTATCCATGTAATAATGTCTAAACAGACAGCTCAATAAGCATTTTGGGGCTGGGAAATCATAGAGAGATGGAATACTGTAATTTAATAATTATCCCAAATCCCAAGAAGTCTGTTAGAAACTCATTTGTGCCAGAACAGCTTAGGTTGGTACAACGTAACATCATTATGTTACATTATGTTACGAAATTGTAGAGTTCATCTGTAGATGTGATATTTTTTTATCATGAAGTGATATTTATAGCAGTGCCACTGCCAACTGTTTGCGTGTACTGTATGTTTGGGGTGACCATCATTCCCATTTTTCTCTGGCCTGAAATTGTTACCTCTGCCTGTGCAAGTGAGCTGCAGTGTTTGAGGAGATGAGAAATCTCCTTCTAGAGACTTCCACCAACAGCTGGCAACTGTAAGGGTAAACAGACCAAAGTATTGTGAGCAGGCAGGAGGCTATGAGACGCGACTGAGGGTGTTGTGATGCCTCAGATGAGATGAGTTTGCTGAATCATTTTTGTGCTGTCATTTGTCACTATGCAGGAAGTCACAGCCACGAGTCGCCACTATGTTGACCGGCTTTTCGACCCTGACCCACAGAACGTGCTACAGGGAGTCATGTGAGTAAACAACTATGTGTCCTTCCTTGTGTGTGAGCACTCTGCTCTGTGTTATAGTTCACCATGCTGACTTTTCTGAGTGCTAAAGATGAGGCTGTCACCAAAGGAGGTTTAGTCCTTAGCATATGTACAATGCAGTCTTTTTTGTTTGTGTAATGTAAAATGCTGTGAGGAGGATCTGGGAGAGTATCTGTGTTTATGTGAGTGTATCTGGGTAGATGCAGCTCATGTCTCTTCATTTTTATTTTTAACTCTGGTTACTGGTAATTTTATTCTAGTTACTGTTAGCTTGATGTTCCCGACTGCCACAGCCATATTTTTCCACACATCTAGATCCTCCATCATAGCAGGAATCAACTAACACATTAAGTTTTTATCCTGATTTAAAGTCATGTCAAAATAATTTCGCCAAGATGAACTCACAGAGATGCAACAATGATACTGTTGTTATAATCAGTAGGAAATGCAGGTTTCTTTCCAAGTGATGACAAATACCGATTTGCTTCTGCCATCATTATTGATGTATCAAAATCCATATCGGCACAAGTGTGTAAATAAATAAGAAACAACAACAGAGTGTCTTAAATCAAAACACACACACATTTTGTACGCAGAACTACTTCCTTCCAGAACGGATTCAAATCTCAGTTTGACAGTTTAACAGCTGAGCCCAAGCCTACGTTACTAATTTGAAAACGTCACTTTAAAGGGGGGGGTGAAATGCTATTTCATGCATACTGAGTTTTTTACACTGTTAAAGAGTTGGATTCCCATGCTAAACATGGACAAAGTTTCAAAAATTAAGTTGTACGTTTGAAGGAGTATTTCTGTTCCAAAAATACTCCTTCCGGTTTGTCACAAGTTTCGGAAAGTTTTTTTCGAGTATGGCTCTGTGTGACGTTAGATGGAGCGGAATTTCTTTATATGGGTCTTAAGGGCACTTCTCCCGGAAGAGCGCGCGCTCCCGTATAGCAGAACAATGAGAGGCTGAGCACAGACAATCACTGATCAGAGGCAGAGCGAGAGCGTCGCGAAATGTCACAAAAGGAGTGTGTTTTTGGTTGCTAGGGCAAGACAACCCTGCACAGATTACATAAGAAAAAACAGCATTAAGGGACCAGTGGATGGAGTTTATTTTTACAGAGCATCAACGGAGTTGTGCAAGTGTTTGTTCCCTGCATTTCGAAAATGCTTGTTTTACAAACAAGGCCCAGTTTGACGATGGATTTGCGTATCGTTTATTTCTTAAGGATGATGCAATCCCAACGAAAAAGGGTTCACGATCGTGTGGAACCGCAGGCGGTGAATAAAACTGCTTCAAATATCTCTGCCTCCTTGTTCGTGCGTCCGCCTCCCATGCCGGAGACCCGGGTTCGAGCCCCGCTCGGAGCGAGTCGTTGCTGCTGCTGCTCTCGTTCAGTTTCAGCCTCGTGATCTGATTCTGGATCATAAATAAACGGCTGAATCTGACTGTTAGCCATGGTTTGTTTTGGATGATGTTTTTTTTCCTCAAGGTAATGTCAGCTTCCAAACGCTCTCAACGCAAAAGCCTACTGGCGCTCGTGATTCTTTAGCTCCGCCCACACGTCACGCCTCCAGTCGGTCGTGTTTTTCCGGGAAAAATCGGTACAGACTATCTTTCTCTTATGAATTTAATAAAACTAAAGACTTTTTGGAGTTATGAAGGATGCAGTACTACTCTATAGGTACTCAAGATTAACAGGATATTGAGTGAAAACGAGCATTTCACCCCCCCCCCCCCCCCTTTAACTAAGGAACTTAATTGAAGGCTGATTGTATTACTGTATTGTGTAGAGTATTATGAAAGAAAGATGGACTGAGCAAGTGTGATTACCTGCATCTCATACAGCATTCATTCTTCAGCTCAGTCTCATATTCACAATAAAACATTAGTTTGAATGTCCGCTGAGGAAAGCCATATCTTTGTCGTACTGTCCTTTCATCTGTTAAGGGTGATTTCCAATGCCAGCACTGCTCAATGTGTTTGTTGGCTGTGTCTTACAAGCTGTTGTTGAAAGTAAAAATAATGAAATTTGCATTTTGTTTATAGACCTGTTTCAGTCTCTTTCAATATAAAAGTCTTCAATGCTGATTCACTCATATAACAGTCTTTTGTCGGCATCTAATGGTGAAACAATGTAATTTTAATCATGTCACGAACATACAAACACCGTTTCTCAATACCAAATATAGTTTTATTAAACTCTACCAGGGGCGGACAAGGCGAGTGTTTTGGGGGCCCAAAAGCCAGATCCCCTAAAATAGAGTCCTGCACGGGTTTGGGTACCCGACGGGTGACCCGCAAATTTGGCTCAAACGGGTGAAAAATATCCAACTGTGTCGGATACGGGTACGGGTCGGGTCGGACACAGGGAAACACAGGTCTAAACACGGGTTCAAAACAGTCACGTGCAAACGTAAAAATAGGCCTATGTTCCACTTTAAAAAAAAAAAATCACCACGGCGCGAACGGCTGCATGAGTCATAGTTAACAGACGTTAAGATCAGCCAGCTGTTTTTTTTTTTTCTTTGTTTTTGTTTTCCGTTCATACATATATATATATATATATATATATATATATACAGAATCTGAATTAAAATGTGTTTGATTTAAGCCTATTTTTAAATTTGTGTCATAAAATTATATATTGTGCATAACGCGATCGTTATAAAGGTGTTTAAACAACAATACACTTCCACTTGCATGTATTTGACAAAATATCAGATATTTCATTCCATAGCTAACACATTTGTGAATATTAGCCTAATCTAGGCTATCCAGGGTTGTTGTTTTTTTTTGACTTTGTGCAGCTCATTTACATGTGCGCTCTGGCGCAGATCCGCCTCTCGCAATGCTCAGCTGTGAACGATTTAAAAGTGGGTGCGTTCGACTTGAAGCACAACCTCAGACGGTGGTATGATTCGCTCTTTTGTTGTTCTGTTTTCTTTCAAGATCAAAAATACAACAAATGAAAGCGTTCATCTGTATTTCTGACTGATGAGAACTATGCATTCATAAATCAGTCAATTTTCTATTTTATTATGAGATTTTATTCTTATGTGATCAGTGACTGATGGACCAAAGAGCACGTATTTCAACATTTGCAGTAAAATAGTGAAATATAAATTCTTAGAAAATGCATTTAATACCAGTATATTGAAACTAGAGATCGACCGATATGGGTTTTTCTATAGCCGATGCCGATGTTTAGAGGTCAGGGTCAGCCGGTGGCCGATATGTGCTGCCGATTTTTAGGGCCGATATCTTGGAGTTTTCCCCTTGATTTGCATGCTAAAATGTCACACTAATAATAAGTGGATGCACAACCTTTCTAAACTTATCATCATTTATTGAGCACTGACTTGAACCATCTCTCGAATCTTAATTTAGTGCACTGCACGGTATTAAAATAAAAAAATGTATCCAAAGTTAACCAAACAAATCAATAAACTGACCAAGTATTAAATATATAAAATAGGTAATATATAAAACAGGTTATATATATATATATATATATATATATATATATATATTAGTTTAACATTCAGATACATTGCGAATATGGAAACATTTGGATATTGTCACAGTGTCTGGGTTGTTGTTCCCCGGGGTTCCACTAGATGTCCTCCTTCTCACGGTGTCTGTCCCAGATCACTTCCTGTTCCCTTATATGGTCACCTTCCTCCTTGTTACGTAATTGATTGTTCCCCCCACCTGTCTCCTGTTTCCCCATTATCCTTCTGTGTATAAATACCCAGTCTGTCTCAGTCTATGTTACGGAGTCCTTGTTTAAATGTTACCGTTATTCATTCCCGTCATCCTTGTCTTGCCTTGCGTTAGTGTCTTGTTTATGTCTGCTTTGATCTGCTGGTTTTGACCCTGCCTGGACTGTTTACTCTATTGGATTACCCCTTTAATAAACGACGTACCTGCAAATTGGTTCCTTCTCCTGTGTTTCCCGTAACACTAACGTGACAGAAGGACTCCGTCCACGTAGGAACCAGCGGTATGTCACTTTTCCGTTCCCCAGCCAAGATGGCGGAGAGGCGGGTCAAGTATCTTCGGTTGACCGCCCTCCGTCAAGACGGCAACGAAGTGGGTGCCCTGGCTCAAGTGTTCTGGTCCCTGGCTGAAGGCATGGGATACAATGATGCGGCCCTTAAGGACCACTTCAATGGCGGCCTGGATGATCCAGTGCCCGAGGAAGAGATGGCGCAGTTGGAGATGCTGGAGTTCTGGGAATTCGTGCGCTACCTGCAGTTTCGGTGTCGGTGGGATGCCCCAGCCACTCCTGTCTCTTCCGGCAGGGTGGTCGTCAGCCCAGCACCACTGCCCAGGATGGCCGCCAGCCCAGCGCCACAGTACAAAATGGCCGCCAGCCCAGCGCCACAGCACGAGATGGCCGCCAGCCCAGCGCGACAGCACAAGATGGCCGCCAACCCAGCGCCACAGCACAAGATGGCCGCCAGCCCAGCGCCACAGCACAAGATGGCCGCCAGCCCAGCGCCACAGCACAAGATGGCCGCCATCCCAGCGCCACAGCACAAGATGGCCGCCAGCCCAGCGCCACAGCACAAGATGGCCGACTCAAAGCCTGAGTCTCCAGATAAGGTGCACGATGCTGTCCCGGAGGCAGAAGCGGTGCACGATGCTGTCCCAGAGGCAGAGGCGGTGCTCAATGCTGTTCCGGAGGCCGAGGCGGTGCCCGTTGCTGTTCCAGAGGTCGAGGCGGTGCCCGATCCTGTTCCGGAGGCCGAGGCGGTGCCCGAGGCTGTTCCAAATGCCGAGGTGGTGCCCGACGCTGTTCCAGAGGCCGAGGTGGTGCCCGAGGTCGAGGCAGCGCCCATTGCTGTTCCAGAGGCCGAGGCGGTGACCGAGGCCGTTCCCGAGGCAGTTACCGAGGCGGTGCCCGAGGCTGTGTCGGAGGTCGAGGCGGTGCCCGACACTGTTCCAGAGGCCGAGGTGGCACCCGATGCCGAGGCGGTGCCCGAGGCTGTTCCGGAGGCCGAGGCGGTGCCCGAGGCCGTTCCCGAGGCAGTTACCGAGGCGGTGCCCGAGGCTGTTCCCAATGCAGCTACCGAGGCGGTGCCCGAGGCTGTTCCGGAGGTCGAGGCGGTGCCTGACGCTGTTCCAAAGGCCGAGGTGGAACCCGACGCCGAGGCGGTGCCCGAGGCTGTTCTGGAGGCCGGGGCGGTGCCCGAGGCTGTTCCCAATGCAGTTACAGAGGCAGTGCCCGTTGCTGGTCCAGAGGCCCAGCGCCACAGCACAAGATGGCCGACTCAAAGCCTGAGTCTCCAGATAAGGTGCACGATGCTGTCCCGGAGGCAGAAGCGGTGCACGATGCTGTCCCAGAGGCAGAGGCGGTGCTCAATGCTGTTCCGGAGGCCGAGGCGGTGCCCGTTGCTGTTCCAGAGGTCGAGGCGGTGCCCGATCCTGTTCCGGAGGCCGAGGCGGTGCCCGAGGCTGTTCCAAATGCCGAGGTGGTGCCCGACGCTGTTCCAGAGGCCGAGGTGGTGCCCGAGGTCGAGGCAGCGCCCATTGCTGTTCCAGAGGCCGAGGCGGTGACCGAGGCCGTTCCCGAGGCAGTTACCGAGGCGGTGCCCGAGGCTGTGTCGGAGGTCGAGGCGGTGCCCGACACTGTTCCAGAGGCCGAGGTGGCACCCGATGCCGAGGCGGTGCCCGAGGCTGTTCCGGAGGCCGAGGCGGTGCCCGAGGCCGTTCCCGAGGCAGTTACCGAGGCGGTGCCCGAGGCTGTTCCCAATGCAGCTACCGAGGCGGTGCCCGAGGCTGTTCCGGAGGTCGAGGCGGTGCCTGACGCTGTTCCAAAGGCCGAGGTGGAACCCGACGCCGAGGCGGTGCCCGAGGCTGTTCTGGAGGCCGGGGCGGTGCCCGAGGCTGTTCCCAATGCAGTTACAGAGGCAGTGCCCGTTGCTGGTCCAGAGGCTGAGGCGGTGCTCGAGGCCGATCCCGAGGCCGTTACCGAGGTGGTGCCCGAGGCCATTCCAGAGGCCGAGGCGGTGCCTGATGCCGAGGCTGCGCCCGATGCCGAGTCGGTGCCCGACGCTGTTCCAGAGGCCGAGGTGGTGCCCGAGGTCGAGGCAGCGCCCATTGCTGTTCTGGAGGCTGAGGCGGTGCCTGATGCCAAGGTGGTGCCCGAGGCTGTTCCAGAGCCAGGGCCAGTCACCGAGGACCCTCCAGAGCCAGGGTCAGTCACCAATTACCCTCCAGAGCCAAGTCAAGTCACTGGGTGGTCTGCTGCTCCGTTCTGGGAGACTCCGGTCTCAACCACGGGGACGTGGTGGCCGTCCGCTCCACCCTGGAGGGCTCTGACTTTGACCACAAGGCTGTGGTGGTCTTCCGCTCCACCCTGGAGGGTTTTGACTTTCACCACAAGGCTGTGGTGGTCTTCTGCTCCGCCCTGGAGGCCTTTGACTTTGACCACAAGGCTGTGGTGGTCTTCCGCTCCGCCCTGGTGGACGCCTCAACATGTCCTTCATGGACTTCTGTTTTGTGTTTTTTGAGTTCTGTTATGTTTCTGTCTGTTCCCTTTAGTTTAGTCTGGCCCTCCGTCCCTCCCCCTGTACCTCCTCCGGTCCTCCTCCCTCCTGGTCTCCCTGTTTTAGGTTTACATTTCTGGTGTTTGTTCCCCATGTGTTCCTTCTCCGGCCCTCCGTCCCTCCCCCTGAGCCTCCACCTGTCCGCCTCCCTCCTGGTCTCTGTGTTGTGTTTTGTCTTGGAGCGTCTGGGAGCCGCTCCGTAGAGGGGGGGTACTGTCACAGTGTCTGGGTTGTTGTTCCCCGGGGTTCCACTAGATGTCCTCCTTCTCACGGTGTCTGTCCCAGATCACTTCCTGTTCCCTTATATGGTCACCTTCCTCCTTGTTACGTAATTGATTGTTCCCCCCACCTGTCTCCTGTTTCCCCATTATCCTTCTGTGTATAAATACCCAGTCTGTCTCAGTCTATGTTACGGAGTCCTTGTTTAAATGTTACCGTTATTCATTCCCGTCATCCTTGTCTTGCCTTGCGTTAGTGTCTTGTTTATGTCTGCTTTGATCTGCTGGTTTTGACCCTGCCTGGACTGTTTACTCTATTGGATTACCCCTTTAATAAACGACGTACCTGCAAATTGGTTCCTTCTCCTGTGTTTCCCGTAACACTAACGTGACAGATATGTGCAGAACGAGACGTGAGCAATAACCTCCAAATACGTCTTGTCAAACCCGCGCTCGCTCGTCCTCGTATGGATCGGATCATTTTTCGGATCAGCAAAAAAAAAAAAGAAAGATAAAAAAGCCAAGACAAATAAACATACGTTTTGTCTTTTTTATTAACATTAAATTATTCAATTAAAATATATGAAATCAACCGACTTCTCATCTCTCAGTCTGCTGTGATGAAGTGAGCAGTTATCGTCACATAGCTCTCAATCCCCTGAGCGCAACAGGGGATGCTCGGGATAGTTCATCCACAACTTTTTTCTTCTCCTGTTCATAAAGATCTGGCACAGTCTTTTCACTCTGACCTCTTTCATTCATCATTATATCTGACAGGGAAGCCAAAATGCGCAGGGCGTTCAAGCTCCTCCGTTCCTCCGTTCCTCCGCTCCGCATTACCAATGAGTGTGGACTGAACATGCGCAACTTTTTTCTTTTTTTTTTTTTTTTTTCATAATTCAATTCGCGGGTCACATGTGTGGCGAACCGAAGATACAGTATTGATCCGAACGGATCACTGATCAATGATGATCCGTTGCACCACTACTATAGTGTAATGTGAAAACACTGCATTTTAAAATACAACAACGAGCACCACGAAACCGTTTAAAGAAGCGCATTCAGCGGTCTCCTTGACGGGAAACAGTCAACAAAGTAACATGATCTCCAACGTATGGCGCGCTCTCTTCATTTTATCATATGATCATAATCACATTTATTCATTTTACAGTCCTGCTAGTAGCATTTTATTCACACTAAAACCCCTTTAATTCGTGTGAGAAGGCTTTTTTTCCAAGTGGCTTTTGCACATAATAATAATAATAATACCGCTGCAGACGCATTTTGCAGAATTAAGTTTATCACTTGATTGTTCATTTAAACGACGATCGATCATGGAAATTAATAAATGTTGACATCCCTAAATACAAATGAGTTGGATGGAAAACTGGTTTTTGTCTGCATCAAACCATGCTTCCAAACGAATGTTATTCACCGTTCTGGGCAGCTCCAGGACAGCTGTCTCTCTGAGCGCGGTGCTGTCTGTGAGCGGGGCGGAGTAACGGAGCCCTCAATCACGCTGCAGTGTTTGTTAGAGCTGCTAACTTCTCCACCCCATTCACAGAGTGAACTTCTCTGACTACCTTTATCTCCCAGGCCTGTTGTTGAATCTTCCAAAAGTTTTGGCTTGGGGGTGCTTCACATGCAGTGGCAGCAGCAGCACTTTCCACAGCGCCAATAACACGGGGCTGCCCGCTGACGTGCCTGACTTTAAATCGGCGCTACTAAACACGGATATCGGCCGATGCCGATATATAAAAAAATTACAAATATCGGGATAATATGAGGGAAATAGACATGCATGCGTGATACAAAAAATATTAAAATTTTAGGTAGCAAAATATTTTTTTGTAATTCTGTCAATTACACTAAGCTTATTTCAGTGTCTGCTATATATATTTGCTTCTTATTTATTAAAATATGGGCAATTGATAGATAAAACATTGATCAAAATTAAGATGCAATGTATAAAAAAACTAATATCTTTTAAAAAGAGTTTTCCATAAATAACTTCTGTATGACCTGGCAATAAAATTCGAAATAAGTGTGTCTAATGTGATTTGCTTAACTGATTTGATTTCGGGTGCGGGTCGGGTGTCGGTTCTATTTTAAGCGGGTCGGGTCGGGTGCGGATTTTAATTAGTGCTGCTGTCGGAAAACGGGTCGGATGCAGTTTTAAAAACTGCGGGTACGGGCGGGTGCGGATTTACAAACACATGTGTGTGCGGATCCACACACATAACACACGAAACAACCCCGTTTTAGATTAATTTAATAATTTATACTTCAGACTCATCCTATTTCTTTTTTTTTTTTTTTTTATAAATATAGGCTCAATAAATATATCATTTTACAGGCTCAATAAAGCCATCATAACATGTACAGGAAAAATGTAGAAATGTTGGACACCACTATGGGGCAAAATTGTCCAGCAGCAAGCATTTAAAAAATAAAAAAAAAATAAAAAAAAACACTTCAAGGCTGATCTGGGTAGATGTGTGCAAATGTTTAGAGCCCCATTTCTATATTTTGCCTGGGGCCCCCGATTCACTAAATTTGCCCCTGAACACTATAAAATATTATTTATTGAATAATAATATTTAATAAACAACAACAGCCATCATAAAAGTTGCTAAGCAGTCCAGTCAAAAGTACAAAGGCAGCACTCTTTTATACAGCATTGAAGATACATAAAATATAACATTATGATATATTTTCCCCTCAGCCAAAACTATTAGTTCTGGAACAAATAATAGATTAATGAGACCAAAGATTACCTTTTAGATGAACCCAAAACGAATTATCTCATGTTTAACCACTCAAAGACATCAAAGCCAGTGGCAAATTCCAGAAGAACTGGTTGAGGTGAGGCTGCTCTCGGCGGGCTGATGCCCTGGAGCTCACAACTCTGACAACGTCAAAGCAAATGTTCAAATATCCATTATCTTAATGAACAAACTGCATATTGGAAGTCTAAACATCTACATTCTAACCTAAAAAAAAACCTCTTAAACCCTAATTTTGTGACACAAAACAATATTACTTATAAAATAGTTGTTGTTTTGGACCGGGGAAGATTTAGGTATGGGCGGCATGCCGGCATCTTGCCGGGAGTGGCATGTGGTGCACGCACAAGCAGGAAAAAATATATTTAACACATATTTAATATTAAATATTCTCAAATGAAATATCTTTAATACTTCTGAATTTGTATTTACTGTGATCATAATTTAATAAAACAATGTAAGTTACACTTTAATTCCCAGTGTTATGCTATTACAGGTTATTACACATTCAGTTATTTCAATATTATTATTATTATTTTTTATAGTTTTAGTTTATTTTCCTGTTAACAATAACAACACTGGACAGTTTCATATTTCTGTCTCCTTTTTTTCATTTCCTGATAAAGACTGAAAGCTTTTTAGTGATAATGCAAAAAAAATAGAGCAAATGATGTTTGTAATTGATTCTCTGTGTGTCTGTTAT
The DNA here is from genome assembly GCF_003368295.1 of Carassius auratus. Classification (NCBI taxonomy): domain Eukaryota; kingdom Metazoa; phylum Chordata; class Actinopteri; order Cypriniformes; family Cyprinidae; genus Carassius; species Carassius auratus. Next base: position 12,619,904 of record NC_039276.1, on the reverse strand, counting down.
TTTGTTCTGCCGTTCATGTGCACTCAACTCTTAACATCCTTCTGATTTGACTTGAACGTTGCATGAGTACATTGTGATCATGGAAAGATTTGCAAATATTTTGGGAACTGTTGATGAAGAAGAGCACAGATAAAGCATCAGCTACAACTGCACATGCATTGTCTGTCATTTTAGTGCAAAAAGCCTTATAGGAGAGAAAAAGAAATACAAAATTTCCACATCCATTTTGTTCAGAGCAGAATCTCGCTACATCTCGCTACCTGTGTGCGCTACCTATGTCATGAGATGAGAGTCTGCTAGGAGGGTGTTACTGTTTGCTTTCATTATCAGCCTCTGGAATCCTCTGCTCATTCAAATTTACACTTACAAGATCACCAGTGTCTGTTTTAAATAACATATTGTAAATTATTTAATTATTGTACATGTAGGTTCCAAATTAACTGAAATACTAATTGTAATATTTTTTATTCAAATTTTTTTTTTTTTGTCTCACACTGAAGGACTATTTAGACTGGAATATAATTTAGCATTTGTTTTTAAGAGTTTTTTAAGATTTTAAAGAAATTTCTTATGCTCACCAAAACATGCATTTATTTGAGTAAAAGCATTAGTTGAGCATTGTTACAGTTTAAAATAACTTTTTCAATTTATTAATTTCTGTATTGGAAAAGCTGAATTTTCAGCAGCCATTACTCCAGGCTTCAGTTCACATAATCCTTCAAAATAATTCTTATATGCTGATTTGGTGCTAAAGAAACATTTCTAATTGTTGTGTTGCTTAAATATTTTTTGTTTAAACCGTGATACAATTTTAAAGAATACAAAGTTCAATAGAACAGTATTTATTTCAGATACAATTCCTTTGTAATTGTGTGAACATTTTCAATGTCATATTTTATTATTTTAATGTGTCTTTGCAGAATAAAACTTCTTAAAAACAACATTTACTGACCCCAAACGTTTGAACGGTAGTTTATTATTATTTTATTTTTTTTACAAAAAGTTCAGCAACCAATAAACAGCTTTTTTTTCACCCAGCATGTCGTTTATCTGACCAATAACACCCTCAAAATTATTTCTTCATTTTTTCTGTTGATTTGTTTCTATGCCTGTGAAGATGTGTGTTATGCACAAGTTATAAGTATTATAAGTGATTGTACCTTTATTGATAGTGACATGAAGAATGCTGTCATTGGAAACAACAGACAGAAGGCCAACCTGATTGTGCTGGGAGCCGTGCCAAGGTATGTCCAACCACTTTAACCTTTTCCCACCAATAGAACTGCAATGAGTTTTGACACAGGAAGTAAGGTTGAAGAATCATAGCTAATCTATTCAGTTGTCTGAGCTGGGCCAATATAGCTGGAAAATTACATGGAAGTCCAAAAGTCTGAAATTATATTAAATATCAGGGATTCAAAATCATATTTAAAGCTGGAAATAAACAAGACACTCTCCTACCTTTAAGACAGCAAAATATTTTTTATCTGTTCTCTGTTTTACATGCTAATCCCTGCTGATGAGGATGTATTTGGTGTGTGTGTGTGTGTGTGTGTGGGTGGGTGTAGACTTCTGTATCTTCTCCAGCAGAGCTCTTCTAGTCTTGAGCTGAGGACTGAATGTGCGGTCGTGTTAGGAAGCCTGGCAATGGGCACAGAGAACAACATCAAGTCCCTGGTGGACTGTCACATCATCCCAGCCCTGCTTCAAGGTTCTTGCTCTGTCTTCTCAGTCTATCTTTGATACTACTGTTTTATTATATTTTTTTATCAAATAGATGCATCCTTGAAGAGCATAAATTCTTCAAAAAAAGTAAGATATCTTCATGATTCCAGTCTTCTGAGCGGTGTTTTGTGTTTCTGCAGGTCTCTTGTGTTCTGATCTGATTTTCATCGAGGCATGTCTGCGCTGTTTAAGAACCGTCTTCATCAGTCCAGTCACACCAGTGCAGCTACTGTACACAGTAAGACAACTTGCACATTCTGAAATGACGTATGCGCGTGCACAAACAGAAGCATGATCAACATGTTTCAATTTGCACCAGGACCCCACTGTTATCCCTCACCTCATGTCCCTGCTGAGTCGGTCACAGCACACGCAGGAATACATCACGCAAATCTTCGCCCACTGCTGCAAGGTAACACACAACACATCACACAGTAAATATGCATTTATTCAGAATGATAAATTCTGAGTAGATTAGCCACAAGCAAGCTTTATTCCAAGCCTTATTAGTGATTAGTGATTAGTGATTAGCACCTGTGGCCACATGGCAAATTTACAGTTTAGGCAAAGTAATCTATTCTTTTGTCTCTATTGATTAATGTGTGTGTCCAGACTCCAGAACATCAGACGGTGTTGTTTAACCACGGTGCCATCCAGAACATCGCTCCCCTGCTCATCTCTCCCTCCTATAAAGTACAAAAAGGATCTGAGTGACTTTTCCTTTTATTATGGTATTGTTGATGCATGTCAGTGTATTCTGAGTAATTATGGTTTGTGAACTCTCTCTGCAGGTACGGATGCAGGCCTTGAAGTGTTTCTCAGTTTTGGCCTATGAGAATGCGCAGGTCTCTATGACCCTGGTGAATGGTGAGCACGACCCTCATCCTCTACCATCATTTGATCACCACTTATTTTGTCCTCCTGGCTTACGTTCATCAGAGATGATCTTTGACTTCTCTTTTGTGTTGCAGTTTTACATTTTCTTTGGTAATGTCTGAAACACTGTTCAGTGAAATAAAAGAATAGAGAACAAAAGTAGGTTTCTGGAGGTAAAACATAATATTCAGAGCAAAAATATTAAGCGGCACAACAGTGGTCAACATTGATATTAATAAGTGTTTATTCAGCACCAAATCAGCATTTTACAATGATTTAATTGATAATGTGACACTAAGGACTGGAGTAATGGCTGTTGAAAATACAGCTTTGGCATCACAGGAATATTATATTTGAAAACATATTAGAATAGAAAACAGTTGTTTTAAATTGTAACAGTGTTTCACAATATTACTGTATTTTTGAGCAAATAAATGCAGACTGCGAGAATTAGAAATCCTAATGACAGCAAACATTTGATTTGATTAGTTCATGGTGTAGTATTAGAGCCTAAAAGTTTCAGCGGAGTTTTCTCATAGCACATCGCATAAAGTCTGATTCATCATTTTTTGCAATGCTCCTTTGTTCTTTGAATCAGATGTTGTGATTATGTAAGAACTGGTGGTTTGGTTCAAAGCTTAAAACATTTATTTAGGATTTCTGTATATCTACGGAGCCAATTAATAAAATAATGCTTAAGCCTGCTGAGACTCATATTATTTTGTTTGTATGCATGTGTTTCTCAGTGCTTGTAGATGGTGAGCAGCTCTTTCAGGTTTTTGTTAGAATGCTGCAAAGGGACAAACCCATCGAAATGCAGCTTACAGCCGCCAAATGGTGAGCAAATCTCATCTTGCAGGTTATTTGTGAAAATACATGATTAATCGCTTTAGCTTTTACAAAATCACATTCTTTTTCTCTCAGTTTAACATACATGTGTCGAGCAGGAGCCATCAGGACAGACGACAACTCTATTGTACTAAAGGTACCTCCAGAAAACTTCTACATATATGTGATGAATGCAAAAGTGTCACCATTGAAAGTGTGTGGGAACTAGTTCTGTGTGTGTGGACAGACTTTGCCATGCCTGGTGCGGATGTGCAGTAAAGAGCGGTTACTGGAGGAGAGGGTGGAGGGGGCTGAGACGCTAGCCTTCCTGATGGAGCCGGACATAGAATTACAGCGGATTGCAAGCGTCACCGATCACCTCGTGTCCATGTTGGCTGACTACTTTAAATACCCGAGCTCTGTCAGCGCCATCACTGATATTAAGAGGGTAACTTCACGTTCACATTCATGCATTTATTTAGCTTTCTAAATGAGGACATACCAGAGACTTCTGTTATTTTTGTATAAAACTAAGTATGGGGATTTCAGTAGTAGGGGTAATCAGGTACCTTTTGCTTTTCTGATATAATGTACACTCAGTTTATCTGATCATTTGTCTTCCTGTAGTTGGACCATGACTTGAAACATGCGCATGAGCTGCGGCAAGCAGCCTTTAAACTCTATGCCTCGCTGGGCTCCAATGACGAGGACATCAGGAAAAAGGTGATTTATATTATATTGCAATTGCTCTGTTTAAAAAAAAAAAAAAAAGAAAGAAAAGAAAAAGTCCAAAGAGTGTCTGGAATGCTCACTGCATTGATACCTACTACAGATTACAGAGACGGAAAACATGATGGACAGGATTGTTAGTGGCCTATCAGAATCTAGTATCAAAGTACGGTTAGCAGCAGTCAGGTATGATGCACATTTTCTCCTAATTGACTGTCCCAAAAAAAATTAAGGGAATCAAAAAGGTTTGGGGTCTGTAAAATAAAAAATAAGAAATCAGTATTTTTATTCAGCAATGATGCATTCAATTAATCAAAAGTGACAAATACATTTCTAATAAAGCCTTTTTGAGCATAAGAGACTTCTTTCAAAAATATTTAGAAAAAATCTTACAGACTTCAAACTTTTGAATAGTTGTCTCAAAGTGAAATGTGTTTGTTGAAAATGCACAGCAGTTGGATTTTGAAAGAATTGAGAGAATAAAAGGTTTTGGTTTGCCCTTGTTTCAATTTCTTTCTTTCAAATTTCCTCTAGATGTCTGCACAGTTTATCACGGTCTGTACAACAGCTAAGGACAAGTTTCCATGATCATGCAGTATGGAAGCCACTAATGAAGGTATCATATTCAGATGATGTTGATTTAAATCTGTATGCTAATCAAAGCCTAATTGAATGCATATTTGTTTTTGTGGGTAGCTGTTACAGAACGCACCAGATGAGGTCCTGGTCATGGCCTCTTCAACACTATGCAATCTACTGCTGGAGTTTTCACCCAGCAAAGAGGTAAAGTACACACTCTTTGTTGGTTTATAAGCATTATACAGCCAAGATTTTCAGTTTCTTACAGTTGTTCGGTAAAAGTAATATTATTATAATTACTATAATTATTGAAAACATTCAAACTTAAAGCTTTTAAAACGGCTTCAGAATTTCTGGTCAGGCAATATTATTAACAGAAGACAGAGGAAAAAGTATGAGGGATATTCCCAGTGCCACTGGGCTTTAAAAAATGACTGTGGATGTGTGTGTCCACAGCCTATCTTAGAGTCTGGGGTCATCGAGTTACTATGCAGCCTCACACAAAGTGACAGTCCAGCTCTAAGGGTCAACGGCATCTGGGCTCTCATGGTAAGACCAACAGACTTTGGTCCACAACAGAGGTTCAGAATGAAAACACTCTATGTCATCAGAATCTGTAATGTGTGTTTGTGCAGAACATGGCCTTCCAGGCAGATCAGAAGGTGAAGGTGGAGATAGTTCGAGCTCTGGGCACAGAACAACTTTTTAGACTCCTGTCTGATCCTGATACCAATGTGCTCATGAAAACATTGGGGCTACTTCGAAACCTGCTCTCCACCCGGCCGGTAACACACATTATGTTTATATATGTGTATATATTTATACCTCCTGACTACCCAAAGAAAAAAAATATGTTGAATTTAAGTGACGAGTGAGTGAGTGAAGTGAGTGAGTGAGTGAAGTAAGTGACGTGACATACAGACAAGTATGGTGACCCATACTCAGAATTCGTGCTCTGCATTTAACCCATCCAAAGTGCACACAGCAGCGAACACACACACACACACTGTGAACACAAAGCCGGAGCAGTGGGCATCATTTATGCTTTGGCCCCCGGAGAGCAGTTGGGGTTTGGTGCCTTGCTCAAGGGCACCTCAGTCGTGGTATTGCCAGCCCGAGACTCAAACCCACAACCCTAGGGTTAGGAGTCAAACTCTAACCACTAGGCCAAAAATTATATATTTTTATTATATAAATATATTTTTTAAAGTCCTGTTTTTAAAATAGAATTGAAAAAAATGAAAAGGCAAAAACAGTGTTGGTTTTTTTCATCCCCAATCTATTTTTAATTGATTTATGACAGACTTTGTATAAAAATTATTCTCAGCTTTGTTATGAAAGATATAACAGAATGATTTGTTATACTATTTTGTTTTATGCAGGTTGGCATAAACAGGTTGTCCCATTATGTACAATGTATCTCTATACACTGCATATAATTTGCATATAAATTCGTTTTTGGGGCAAAGTAATGAAAAAAGAAGTCTAGTAATGGGAGTAATAATTGCCAAATTTGTAATAAACATGCTTTTAGTCCCAGTGTCTACAGAGGACAAAACTCCATAGCTGGTTGTCCGGAGGATATATATATATATATATATATATATATATATATATATATATATATATATATATATATATATATATATATATATGCACAGTGGGTATAGAAAAGAACATCCCCAGGCTCTGAAATGAAGCTAGTTTTTGTTTTATCCAGCTGTATTTACTGTATTTACAACTTTTAACATCCAAGTGAAAGACATAACACCGATATGCCAGAGTCATGTGTAGCTAATCATCTTCTCAATGCACACAAAGCCATTTGATATTTAACTTGATCATCTGTGGTCATTGTGATTAGCTCAGCATGAGAAGAGCATTCCTGGAGCATTTCAGTCCTTGGTAGAGCAACTGAAGCAAACAATCAACTATGAGTACCCATCAAAAGATCTCCGGGATAAAGTTGTGGACACGCACAAGTCAGGAGATGGATACAAAAAAATTCCAAAGGCTTTATCGATGAAGAGCTGATGAAGAGCTTTTTGGCTCAAAACATCACCTGTGGTGAGAACAGAGATAAATATTTTCTATTTTGGGAGCTGTGGTGTGCCAGCTTTGATCTTCCTAAACACTTTATCAATGCCTAGAAGCACAGTGAAGTCTATTATTAACAAGTGGAAGATATTATATACAACACTGACCCTACCTGCATCAGGACGTGATTCTAAACTAAATGAAAGAGCCAGAAGGAAACTGGCTACAAGGAGGCCAACAGCAAATCTGAAGCAGTTGCAGTAATTCATGACAAAGAGTGGTCCTCAAGAAAGGCCACATGCAGTCACGAATGAGTTTTGCCAAAACGCGTCTTGAAGATTCTGAGGCCTCATGGAAAATGGTGTTATAGTCAGATGAGACTAAAATTGTATTCTTTTTCTTTAACCCCAAAAGATATGTCTGGCAGAAATCGATTACAGCTCACGATCCAAATAACAGCATTCCTCCAGTAAAGTATGGAGGTGGTGATGTCCTGTTCTTGGTGTTTCTCTGCAGCAGGGACTGGAGCACTTGTCAGGATACAAGGAAACATGGATGGGGCAAAAATACAGTCAAATTCTTGAGGAAAGTCTGCTGCCCTCTGTCAGAAAGATTTAAATGGGAAGAAGGTTTGTCTACCAAGATGATAGTGACCCAAACACACAGCAAAACTGAGCACACAGTGGTTGAATGAGAAAATGGTGAATGCGTTTGCACGTCCTAGTCAGAGCCAAGACTTAAACCCCACTGAAAATCTGTGGAATGACTTGAAGACTGCAGTCCACAAACGCTCTACCTTAAAGGGGGGGGGGGGGGGGGGGGGGGTGAAATGCTATTTCATGCATACTGAGTTTTTTACACTGTTAAAGAGTTGGATTCCCATGCTAAACATGGACAAAGTTTCAAAAATTAAGTTGTACATTTGAAGGAGTATTTCTGTTACAAAAATACTCCTTCCGGTTTGTCACAAGTTTCGGAAAGTTTTTTTTGAGTATGGCTCTGTGTGACGTTAGATGGAGCGGAATTTCCTTATATGGGTGCTAAGGGCGCGTCTGCCGGAAGAGCGCGCGCTCCCGTATAGCAGAGCAGAGAGAGGCTGTGCACAGACAATCACTGATCACAGCGAGAGCGTCGCAAAATGTCACAAAAGGAGTGTGTTTTTGGTTGCCAGGCCAAGACAACCCTGCACAGATTACCAAAAGAGAAACAGCATTAAGGGACCAGTGGATGGAGTTTATTTTTACAGAGCATCAACGGAGTTGTGCAAGTGTTTGTGTTTGTTCCCCTGCATTTCGAAGATGCTTGTTTTACAAACAAGGCCCAGGTTGACGCTGGATTTGCACATCGTTTATTTCTTAAGGATAATGCAATCCCAACGAAAAAGGGTCACGATCGTGTGTTGGAACCGCAGGCGGTGAGTAAAACTGCTTCAAATATCTCTGTGTTGTTAACTTAGCTATCGGCGCGTAAGCACATCAAGTAAACAACATGCGATGTTGTCATCAAACTGCACGAGTAAAACTGCTTCAAATATCTCTGTGTTGTTTACTTAGCTATCAGCTCATAAGCACATCAAGTAAACAACATGCGATGTTGTCATCAAACTGCACTTTCCACATGTACAGCTTAAAAAAAAAAAAAAAAGACGACAAAGTGGAACTTAGTCATTTTCCAAAACCGCTAAGCAAATATATACAGTTTCAGTACATACCACATAGAGAAGCCTTTGCTGATGCTGCTCTTGTTAAATTTCAGCCTCTGGATCTGTGTCACAGCTTCCAGACGCGCTCAACACAAAATCCTACTGGCGCTCGTGATTCTTTAGCTCCGCCCACACGTCACGCCTCTAGGCGCTCATGTTTTTCCGGGAAAAATCGGTACAGACTATCTTTCTCTTATGAATATAATAAAACTAAAGACTTTTTGGAGTTATGAAGGATGCAGTACTACTCTATAGGTACTCAAGATTAACAGGATATTGAGTGAAAACAAGCATTTCACCCCCCCTTTAAAAAAAAATTAACTGAACTTGACCAAAAGTTGAAATTAAAAAAAAGGCTGTTCAACAAAATACTGACACAAGGGTGATCCTTTTTCCAACTCAGTGATCCTGTTTGTTTTTTGTTTTGTTTTCTGACATCTTGGTGTTATATCTTGGATGGTTTATATAATGGATGGAGTAAATACAGCTGGATGAAGCATTCATTCATTTCAGGCTGTAAATCAACAAAATGTGATGATTTTAAAGGGGGGAGGGGGATTAGTTTCTATACCCACTTTATGTGTATGAATGTATATGTACACACACACACACACACACACACACACACACATATATATATATATCCCCTTCCACTGTCTAACAAGTCAAACGTATGGCCTTTCTGTAAAACACACACACTAAGTGTCTGTCCCTGTCTTTGGCAGCATATAGACCAGGTCATGAGCTCACATGGGAAGCAGATCATGCAAGCGGTCACGCTTATCCTGGAGGGAGAACACAGCATAGAGGTCAAAGAGCAGGTGAGCTGCTCAAACACACTAAGATGGCATTGTGCTCACTAGGTCTTACAGAATCAGACTAGCAAGAAATATCAAGCAGCTATTATATTCCACAGGCATTTTGTGTCTGTAGAAGTCCTTGAAAAGAATCAAGGTCTTAAAATTACTTTTTAGAATGTAAAACTGATCATAGAAAAATTCTTTATCAGTTCTTATTCTTGTTATCAGTTGGTTGCTCCCCTTTTCTTTTCTTCTTTTTTATTTCTTTCTCAATCAGTTATCAGTTATTTTGAGTGTGATACATTGTGGTGCATTAAACTGTATGTGTGTGTTTTTGTTCACATGTTTAATGTTATTCCCATCAGGTCTGCAGTTATTTGATTAAAAATACATTACAACATTACATTACATTACATTACAATATTGTGTTATAAAATGTATCCTTAATTGTGTTCTATATTAAGTTTCAAAATATATATGAAACATCTTTATGTTTCCTCAAGAATGCAGATAACTGCTGTGGAACCCGGAACATTCCTTTAGGAGCATTGATTTGAATAGTTCCCGGAGCTGATGTTTAACTTTGGCTTTGTCATCTTTTGCAGACATTGTGCATATTGGCCAACATTGCTGACGGAAACACTGCCAAGGAACTCATTATGACCAATGACGACATGCTCCAAAAAATTAAATATTACATGGTCAGTGCATTGTCTTTTCATCTGGTTTCTCATTTGTGGGCTTTTTTCAATACATTAATTCAATGCATACATTTTCAATACATAGAATATGTTTTTAGATGTTGTTGTCTGTAACATAGTGTCCTTGTGCTGCTGCTTGGGCCTTATCACTTTCCCTTGCTCTTGGCCCTTCTTGTCTTTCTCCTTTTGGATGTAATTGTGTAATTTCTTCTGTTGTCTATATTTCAGGGTCACTCCAATGTGAAGCTGCAGCTGGCTGCCACCTTCTGCATCTCTAACCTCGTCTGGAATGAGGAGGACGGTGAGGAGCTCAGGACACGTGGGTTCTGTGGAGGTGTAGTGGGACAGTTTAACTGTTGTGCTCTCAGTTTGTCCAAACATGCAGAAAACCATTTACAGTAAAAGCGTCATTAGTGTTGTCAAATCAGTATTAAAATATTAAGCATGAATCATTTGTGTTTTATTACATGTGTTTAAAATGTGTATCTATTTTAGGTTTTCTGTTTTAGGAATTCAATGTCCTAAAGAAAGAATACACAAAATCCTAACAACCAATAATTTATTATGTTAAATTTAATGGTTTTATTAATGAAATGGCAAGGGAAAAATATTTGTGAAATATTAACATCTTAATTTTGTCCTAAATATTTCATTTTGAGGCTCTTATTATTATTATTATTATTATTATTATTATTATTATTATTATTATTAATATGTATTTATTATTGTTCCTCTTAAGAGTTTGTTCAGGCATGCAATGCTGTTTCAGAAAATAACAACAGTGTAGTATTGGAAATACATTTTGTGAAGATTTTGCTCTGATAGTAAGACCAGTCCTCTGGCTAAATAAGACTCTTTGTGTATTGTCAAGAATACAGGTTTGTGTTTTTTCACTTCTTCCAGGCTCACAAGAGAGACAGGACAAGCTAAGGGAGATGGGCTTCGTTGATATCTTACACAAACTCACCCAGGCATCAGATCCCAACCTCTGTGACAGGTGATCGACAGACTGGCATTGATCTGTTGGTAGTTGCTTCATCTTGGTTTGTTGCCTTAGTAAAGATTTAACCGTTCACATCTCCCTCCTTCTCTAAGGGCAAAAACGGCGATGCAGCAGTATCTGGCATGACCTTGAAGGAAGGTGGGACACAGCCTCACTAACAAACTCTAGGAGGATCACATCTCCTGTGTTTTTGTTTTAGAATCGAGATTCGTTTTGCTCTTCCTTCTGTTTTGTTGCACAAGACACCTTTTGTTGTGGAGACCGTGAACAGCTTCGGAAATCAGAGACACGGTTGCCAGGGGGCCACAGCACCTTTTGGGCTTTTAGCTATGTTGGCTTAATACGTTTTCTGCTGAACTCTTGGAACTATTGTTATTTTTTCTTTGTTTTTTGGACTTAACATGAAGGAGAAAAAAAAGTTCCTCAAAGTGTGTTGCAGCGCCACCTGGTGGATTGAGGCTTTGATGCTTTGGACTCCCTTTGGAGAAAGCTGACTGAACTCTCAGTGCTACGCTTCTAGGAGCTTAGTCTCCTTGTTTTGGTTTGCTGATTTACTATTGATATTATTATTATTATTATTATTATAACTATTATTATTTTAATTAAGACTCTGACACAAGGTTAGAAAAAGACTGCTTGTTTTTGTTCTTTTTTTGTGGATACATACCTCGTAAATATATATAAATATAAATATATAAATATATTTTTTGGATTTTTAATTTCCCTTTCAGGTTGTTTTTCCCCTTTGTATTTTCCTCTCTGTAATGTAGGCTGATGAGGGTATATCTGGAGAGGCAGCATGTTGGGTCATATACAAAGTCATTTCGTAGAAACCATCCAACCCCAAGCAGAAGGTGAAAGTTTGTTTGCTCTTTACACAGGTTCTTTGTTTTCTCAATTTCACTCTCTTTATCTTTACATGAATCAGTCGTCTCATAACTCCCACTTTTTGAAGCTCTATAGTGAATGTTTTCACTCAAATATATGCAGGCCTCTGCCATGGAGCAGCCCACTGCTTTGTGTATTTTGTGGGGGGGGGGGGGGGGTCGAAGTCGAGAAGGGCTTTCCAGCTCAAAAGAGCTTGGAGAAGAGGCACATGC